>NC_133540.1:85123888-85429166 GCF_048773025.1 Camelus bactrianus | reverse complement strand
AACAATCTCATACAACCTCAGTGCTTTAAGTGCCAACTTTATACTGGTAAATCCAAAATTTATATGCCCAGAGCAGACCTCTTTCTAAATTCCATACCCCTTTATTCAGTTGCTTCTTTGCAATCACCATTTGCATGCATAAAAAGCATGTCAAAAAATTGAGCATATGCATACAAATGTGTACACTTTTAAAAATATATCAATGGAATCTAAAAAACAAGCAAACAAAACATAAATACAAAACAGAAACAGGCTCATAGACATAGAACACAAACTTGTGGTTGCCAAGGGGGTGGGGGGTGGGAAGGGATAGACTGGGATTTTAAAATGTAGAATAGATAAACAAGATTATACTGTATAGCACAGGGAAATACACACAAGATCTTATGGTAGTTTACAGAGAAAAAAATGTGACAATGAATATATATGTATGTTCACGTATAACTGAAAAATTGTGCTCTACACTGGAATTTGACACAACATGGTAAAATGATTATAAATCAACAAAAAATGTTAAAAAAAATTTTAAAAATCAGAAATTTTGGAATATGTTTAGATGTATCTTAAGTTATCCAAACTTTTATTTTAGTTTACCTGCTTAAGCAAGTCCAAAGTAAAACTATTTGCTGTAATTAACATTTGCTTTTTTAAATTAGTAATTGATTTTTAAAGTTTTCCAAAGTATTCTTGCTAATGAATATTTTATAATTTTTTCCTTATTCTGTATTGTATTTTTAACTGATAGAAGAGAAAAGGTGATTTGACATGTGTATCAAAAACAGGAAAAAAAAGCATCTAAATATGGAATGTACAAAATTAAATTCCTGTTCCCTCTCCTGTACACAGCCCGATTCTCCTTCAGTGTTTCCCTTTCACTAAATAGCTTAGTCTATTCTTCAAGTTGCTCAAGCTGAAAACTTGGTTTCAGTCATAACTCACAGTCAACCTATCAGCAGCTCCTACCTGCTGCCTATTTAACATCTATCTAAAATTCAGCTACCTGCTCCTTAGTTTCTCTTCTGCTACCACTAAATCCCACACTGCCCTCATCTCTCACGTGAAGTACAGCCTCCTGAAAGGTCTAGCTGGTTTACCTACTGCTTCCCTTATACCTCTACACTCTATGCTCAGTTGAAAACATATTCTTTCTGAATGAATAAAAAAAAAGCCTTTTTATTGAGGTATAGTCAGTTTATAATGTTGTGTCAATTTCTGGTGTGCAGCACAATGCTTCAGTCATACATGAATATACACATATTCATTTTAATATTCTTTTCCACCACAAGCTACTACAAGATATTGAATATATTTCCCTGTGCTATACAGTATAAACTTGTCTATCTATTTTATATATACCAGTCAGTATCTGCAAATCTCGAACTCCCAGTTTATCCCTTCCCACCCTAATCCCTACCGGCAACCACAAGTCTGTATTCTATGTCTGTGATTCTGTTTCTTCTTTATACATAATGTCATTTGTCTTTTTTTTTTTTTTTAGATTCTACATATGAGTGATATCATATGGTATTTTTCTTTCTCTTTCTGGATTAATTCACTTAGAATGACATTCTCCAGGGACATCCATGTTACTGCAAGTTGCATTATTTAATCATTCTTTATGGCTGAGTAGTATTCCATTGTATAAATATACCACAACTTCTTTATCTAGTCATCTGTCGATGGACATTTAGGTTGTTTCCATGTCTTGGCTATTGTAAATAGTGTTGCCACGAACACTGGGGTGCAGGTGTCTTTTTGAATTAAGGTTCCCTCTGGATATATGCCCAGGAATGGGATTGTAAAGTCTCAACCTGTTACTACTAAACTCAGTGTCTCCAGTGGCTTTCCATCTCACTAAAAATCAAAAGTCCTTACAGTGGCTTTCAAGTCCCCACACACTCTTCTCCTCCCACCCCAAGGCTCCTCTGACCTTATCCTCTGCCACTTCTGTACTTCCCCACCCCTGCACTGTGTCTGCCATCTTGAGCTGGCCGCCCTGCAGCTGAGCGTGCATTCCAAACCCACCCCCTCCCAAGGAGTCTGAGTCTTCCTCTGTTTTGCATAATCTTTATTGTTTCCTTCTGTTCCCTGTGCAAATGCTCCTCTTCAGGGAAGCCTCCTAACTACACTATAAAAACCAGCAATCCGCTAGCACTCTCTACTGTGCTTATCTCCCCATGGTATTTGAATGACTAATTTGCTCACTCTGCCAACAGTTTTTTTTTTTTTTTCTTTTTAGAGTAAGCATGGAAACCATCAAGATTAAAGAAAGATTTTACAAAGAAACAGCAAATAAAGCTGTCAAAGAAGTGTCATACTTCCTTATTTTCTCCATTTCTCTCCTTTTACCACCTACAAGTCAGCCTGGTCTGTTTTTACTTATCCTAATATTGGTTTTTACTCCTGAGCTGTCATTTCTGTGTACTCCTTGTATAGAGTGGGGCTTAGGAACTACTTACTTCTCTCAAATGTAAATTTACTTCTCATAAATAGGTACAAGCACTGTCTGCTCCATTATGTCTTCTAAAGTATCTATATTTGAACATTTATATAAAACATATGTTATTTAGTTACAAATTGCTTTCCCTCTATTTCTTCCTTATATTATGGAGAGATTATTATATCAAATTCCACTAAATTGTATGTGCAAAGATATTATATTACTTCCCCATTTCGTTTTTAAATCATAGGGAATAATACAAAATCTTAATTATAATACAGAGGCATGTAAATTTACACTGTTGTAGACAACTGTTTCCACATAACTTACTCATTTAACAGATGAGGGATCAGAAGCAGAAGCTTCCAAAGACCACGATATTGGTGACACAGGTAGGGCTGGCACAGGACTGGTGTGAAGTGGTTTTTGTTCACTCCTTTTTATACACCTCAATACATTTCAAATTCTAAAATCATTAATGGGAGTATTTGTTGAATTATCCTCTTTCTGAGAATTTTTCTTTTAAAGGGAAATTTTAATCCTAATTGGATCATTTAAAATCATTTCAATGCTTCATCTTTTTACAGAAGTCTAAGACACAGAGTGCGAGCTTATGGTTACCATGGGGGAAAGCTGGGGTTGGGGAGGGTGATAAATTGGTAGTTTGAGATTTGCAGATACTAACTATTTTATATAAAATAGATAGACAACAAAGTCCTACTGTATAGCACAGGGAACTATATTCAACACCTTGTAATTGCTTATAATGAAAAAGAATATGAAAGGGAATATATATATATATAACTGAACCACTACGCTGTACACCAGAATCTAACACAACATTTCTGTAAACTGATCAAACTTCAATTTTAGAAAGCCTGTAATTTAAGAGGCTTGACCTTTTATTAAAAACAAAGTGTACCAGCTCATAAATACAGTCTGTCAAAGGGCCATCACACACAGTCATGTAGTGCTGTTGGTTTTAAGTACTTGGTTTCTATTGATTGTTCAGTGAAGTCACCCCAATGACACTCTTGTATTTCAATATCAAATATGCACAAAATGCTTGTATTGTGCAAGTGTTTTTAATTCCCAAAGAATAACTCGATATCGCAGACATGAAATCAAACATTGCATCTAGACATCTGCATAATAGCAGCTTTCAAATTTAACATGTAAATATGACAGTGTCCATGAGACCAAAGTAGCAAACTCAGCTCCAGATTATGGACAAAATGTATTTTGCTTGTAAAAATGATACTGATTGAGGCCCAAGGTCATGCACAATACACTTTAGTCAGCTCTGAAAGAGTTGGAACAAGAATTTGAATTAAAATTACTTGGATATGTGCCTAGCCTCATTGCAGCAATCAGTGGTTATTAAGCAAATATTTTCTGAGCACCTTCTATGTATAAGGTGCTGAAGATGTGGAGATAAATGCGAGGGACTTTGACCCTGCCTTCTTGGGACTGTCTGTTCTCAGGGAGAGAAAGCCATGTCTTTATCTGTGTTCCTCTGTATGATAGCTTAGTACGATGCTTTGGACATCACATGCTTATAGAATTGAACAAAAGATAATAACAAGTATAGTTAAGAAAAAAAAAATAGCAAATTTACTGTTGATAGCAGGATCCAGCAGGCTTAGCTCAGCCCCTGAGGTCCTCAGATCATTTTTTGTCTTTTTCAGTTTCTCGTAATTTAAAAAATATTTATAATACTCTAAATAGGGAGTGAGAGAGTCTACCTCCCCCTCTGGGGGACAGTGAAAGAGGCAGGAAAGTGTTCCAATTTAGGCCATTAGCATTCTGGTTTGGACCGTGTCAAAACATTATCTAAACAAAAGCTGTAATAACACTAAAACACTCTAGATACCCTGGGGAAAAAAAAAAATTGTACCAACAGTGCATTTCTTTTCTTCCCAAGGATTATTAATGATAAGAGCCTAAAAATCAAACAGTCTAAAATGTCAGGACATATCTTGCAGTCATTTCTGCTTTCTCTTCCAGAATGTTAGCCTCCTACTGCCTGAATTTCATTCAAATAAAGTGCCGACATCAGCTTGTCTCTTCACCTCCTGCCTGTGATCACTCCCAGGAGATCAGCTCAGAATCCTATCCATCTGTTTCTCCCTAGGAGTCCTTTGAGTTGGCCTCAAGGAGGTTTCAGAGGTTAGGAACAACCCCCACCTCTCTAGCCCCTCACTCCGCAGTGCTTTGGGTCCGGCCAGCCCACCTCTGACACCATTCCATGGCCCTTCCAGTCCTAACATTCACTCACAAAGATGGGAAGACAATCTGTGTCCAAATGTTGTCGACCTCTTTCTCTAATAAAATACCATTTGGGGTCGTCACCACCTACATAGTGGTGAGTATAACTGTCCTCTGCATTTGAGAAACTCATAGTTCTAGAGGTCTGTGAATATTTATATTAATTAAAATAGTGACGGTGGGTGTGTAGGCAGACCTAGCTTTTCTATTCTTCCTTTCCATGTGCCCACACAGGAGTACTTGACCCTGCTGCCTACTCCCCTGTTTCTGAAAATCTTCCTTCCTTCATCTTCCCCAGTGTTACACAATTCCGGTTCTGCTGTTTTCTCTTCTCTATCTCAGTTTATTTTGCAAAATCTCTTTTCTCTTGTTTTAAAATATTGCTGTTTCTCTCTCCAGTCTTTTCATTAGAATTTCCCACACTCAACTAACAATCTGTTTGTTAGTAATTCCCAACCCATATTTTCAAGCCAGACCTCTTTCCTGAATTGAAGACTATGTGTCTGTTGTCTCTTGGACACACCTACTTGGATGACTTATGGCTCAACCCTAACCAAGTAAATCCCAAACTAATTCATCATCTCCCTCTTGACACTGGATAGCCCCTTCTCCTATTTGTGGATGGAACCACTAGCTACTTAGTCATCCAAGCAAGAACACCAGAATCTCTCCGCGACTCGTGCTTCTCTCCTAACCCTCCAAATCCCATCAGTAACCAAGACTTCTAATCCACTGACATTTCAGTAGTCCATGTACTGAAAAAATCTTGTTTCTTGCTTCAGATCTTTCTTCACTCTACTTCATTCTCCATACTGCAGGCAAAAATGATTTTTTTTTTTTTTAGAAATGATCTTTCTAAAACACAAAATGATTATATTATTCCTCACCCTAAAAAGTTCTATGATGGCTTTTCTATTGTTCTTAGGATAAAGACTGAATCTAATTTGGGAGCTATAAGACCCTCCATTAACAAGCCCCGATCGAGTGCTGCATGGCCTTCCGTCACACAGCCTGCTTATGCTCTAAGATCCAGTCATATTGAACTTCTTTCAGTTCTGAAAAGTAACACGTTCTCTGTGGCACTGGATTTCCATACAAGCTCGTTCCACTCCTCCCTCACCCACACAGGTAACATTTATACATCAATTTTTATATTACTTATATCTCAGTTCTTGGATTATAAGTAGTTTCATTTTTTGTGATTGTATTACTAAAATGTCATACAGTGAACATGTACTACTTTTATAAGTAAAAATCCAATAATCAACATATGCATACTCTCTGACCCAGTGATTCCACTCTGGATAAATATAGAACAGAAATGCAAAAATAAATTTTTTTTTCACCAAAAACCTAATTACTTGTGAGAAAATCTTTGCCCTTTCAAGTTAATTAAAGGCAAATACATTAAGATTTTTTTTAAATCACAGTCAGTAGCAAGTGAAGGGACAGTGGACCTCTCTGTATTACTTTTGCAATTTCCTACTAATCTACTTCAAAATAAAAGGTTGAAAATATAATAGCCATTGATTTAAATACTATCTGCTAACTTTAAATAACATTCCTCTGAAAATGAAAACTCAGTTGGCAATTGAGTGAATGAAAGACAAAAAATCATTGATAAGATGTGCCTTCAGTGTTACTTCATGGTTTAAAAAGCATTTCTTTAAATGAATCACTTGAATCACTTATATTTATTGAAATACAAGTATGAAAGAGGTACATGCTGAACTACTGTCAGTAGGAATGTGTTTTCTTTTCCTAGTTCTTAGAACTCAGTGAACCAAGGAGTTCATAGATTACGAAGCCTGCATGTGACAACTGGAGTAACAAATAAACCAAGAAGTGTGCTAGAGTTTCAAAGTCAGATGAAGATTGTAAGAGAAAGGATGTATAAGTCAATTGCTATTTTCTTTTTTTCTGGAAAATGCTTCATCTCAGTCTCCAGCAAAATGACACGGGAGAGGAAAAGGGAGTGAATTTCTTCTTGGGGGCCCATGGCAGAGCATGGCCGGATTGCCTGGTGTGACCGTCAACAGCAATCACATCGGTGAGCATCATCTTCTCCAAGCTTCTGCGCCCCCTCCTCTCTTCACTCGTGTCTCCTTCTTGTCCAGCTCTCTCCATCTGCCCATGCAATCAACCCATCATTCATACAAGTAAAACATTTTAAAGATATGATATAATCTATAAATGGAAGATATCATTAGTAATAATTCTCTGCTTGGAATTCTTAGAGATTTCTCCAGCATCTTCGGGCAAAAACAGAGCTCTTAATACTCCCTCAACAAACCGGCTTATCCCATGGCTTCCTCAGTTTGGTAAATTATACCATTATCATTTGATATCATTTACCAAACTGAGGAAGCCATGGGGATGGATAAGTTGCTCGAGTCAAAAGCCAGACACTTATCCTCAGTATCTCTCTTCCCTGACACACTGCCATTTAATCCATCAGTAAGTCCTCTTACCTTTACATTCAAAATGCTTCTCAAACCTGTCAGAATTTCTCCATCTTTGCTGCTACTACCTTAGTCCACACATCACCATTTTTTACTTGGATACAACAGCCAGGGTGATGATTTAAAAAGTAAATCATATCATATCATTGCACTGATTAAAAACTCTCAATGACTTCCTACTGTAACTAGAATAAAGTACTCCGTTAAATGACTCCTTACGATTGTCCTTCAGAGTGCTCAAACTCTAAACCACCTCTGCATCTCAGGAGACACTCAGGCCACCCATGCCTTTTTTGGATTCTCAAACATGCCCCGTTCAGTTCTGTCTTAAGGTCTTGTGCTCTGCCTGGAAAGCTCTGTCCCCAGAGCTGTGCGTGGCTTCAGCTCATAGTTCTATTATCATCATCATCTAACTGAAGCATTTTGTGAACATCCAAACTAATTCAACCCCCTCAATGTGAAATAATTATTGTGTTCATGTATCTGCTGTTTACTCTTCTGCCCCCTCCCAATCCCATGTAAACTCCAGTTGAGTGGAGATCACTGGTATGTGGGGGGCCTAGGACAGTCTGACACATAGTAGGCTCCTTAAAAGAATGTGTGAAGAGTTTTGGGGGTTTTTTTGGTCCACTTTTCCCCACTTACCTTCCATCAGGATGACTAAAATGTAAGGGAGGGAAAAAGCACATGCATAAGGAAAAGATCAAGAAATAACAACCTCAAGGAAAATAGAACAGTTCTTCCGGATTCAATGTTTAACATGAAATGAAAAGACTAGAGGTGCGTGTACTATGCAAATTTTATGCAATGAGATCTATGCAAATCGTGTGCAGGCAGAGTTCAATGGAGTTATTTATTGGTTTTGGTTAGTATGACTATTATGCAAATACTTTTGTTTGCTCTGATTGCAGGGAATATTATTTTCCACCGTGGATTTGGGGTGGAGTAGAGCTGTGCTTTGCAAAGATACTTGCTTTTGCATCTTATACTTGAAAAAATGAAACCAAACCATTACTCGCTCTATATAACTACTGACACACTGCCCAGCCCCCCACAGTTGCCATGTCTCTTCATTTGAGGTATCAAAACTTCTTTTAATTTTAAAAGAAAATGAGAAAGAGAGGTGGAGATTTAGATAGCCATCCATTGAACAGTTTGCATATAAAATAAGAATATGCTTTATACATTTTTGTGACCAAGACCTACCAAAGGACGGGGGGACTTCTCACTCTTGTTCTTTAGTGCGTATTTGTTTTTTATGAGTCATACATACTAAAGTTACCTCTTAAAAGACAACACTTGAAGTGATGAGTCAAAACTTTGTTCCTTTGTTTTTTGAGCAGAGGTTTCTGTTTGCCTAAGATGTGTCCTTTTGTCTACTGATAAACAGTTGGTTGACATGAATAGCAGCTTTGTTCTCTCATTAGTCAAGGCAAGCAAGAGAATAGTGATCTTTACCTAAAATCATTCTCTGAGACTGGTAGGGAAGAAGTTGATTACTGTCCTTAAAATATCAACTGACACTATTCTATCATTCCAGAGGACTGTGGACCAACTGTTGGAGAGCTCCAATTAAGTCATTCTTAAGCCAGAAAAGCTAATAAATTCTGACAATAAAACAAGTTAAGTCAAAAAAGACCTCACCACTCAGTATAGTGAGAAAAAAAAGCAGTCACTTCCGTTTGTCTGAAATGACTGTTTGGCACATCACTGTATCTTCCTCCATCCAGCCTCAGCCTTGGCCCTCTGGAATTCCAGATTTTCTGGCCATGTATTTCATCTCAATATCTGCTGCTTAAGAAAAGGGAAGATGCTTCTGGAATATGAGGCAATAACAGGAAACCATAAAAGACAAAATGCTGTAATGGAAAAAAATCCCAACCTGAGAATGAGGAAACTTGCTCCTAAGCCTGTATCATATCTCTGGGTTACTTAAAGTGCCATTCCCCTGTTCATCTCTATCCACTCATCTGTTGTATTTTTCCATAGCCCTGATAATCTGCTGACATATATATTTACCTAATGTATTCGCTTGTTTCTGTTTTCTTGTGTCTGTGACTAGAACGTAAACACCAGGAGAGCGGGGATTGCCATTGGTCCATTGCTGTATTCCAGCACCTATAGCAGTGCCTGGTATACCGTAAGTCCTTACAGACATTTGTTGACTGAACTAATTAAATGCACCCAATATATCTGATCATCCTTTAGAATAAGCCAAAACAGGCAGGTGGAGAAAGAAACTGTTAAGGCTGTTTTCTACCCCTGATTTTCCCTCTGCACCCTCTTCCAAAGGCCTGATAGTGGCTTCCTCTCAGGAGACAATCACAGGTCACAGACAGTATGGAAGCTTATTCGTTTCATGTTTCCTGGAAATGACCATAAGGCTATAATTTTCCTAGAGGGACCATTTACAAGGCATGTTTTACACTTTTAATTGTTTTGATAACAAAGCGATGGCTATAGTTTAGGGATAGACACTTGAGAGTAGGAACTGATATGTCAGGTAAACTATACCTTTTATTTTATTTATCTTTATTTATTTATTCCCAGTCTTGGTTTGGATGATCTGGCTTAACTGCTTAGGTTCAGGAAGCTTGCTTACATTTTTAAAATACTAATAAAATCTAGTGATTATTTAAACAGTTTTTTCTTCCCCAACCTTTCCTGGAGCCTCCCTCTTCCACACCCTGCCCCCCAAAATATGTGCTTGACAGATTCTAAAGGAAATAGAGAGGAAGAAGAAAATGTTCACCTTCTCCTTCCTTCTTGGATTTGGATGTCAAGTCGCTAATGTATAGGGAGGATTTATAAGTTTTAGTTTCCTGAGTGATCCTGGATAGAGGATATCCCCAGAGGAGGTTTGTCTGATATTATTGTATCAGAAAGTGTGTTGTATTTAGAGGACTCGAAGCCTTTCTTTCCATTTCTACCACAAGTTTCTAGACAGCCTGTTGGACTCGTCTGCTTGAATATCCCATGAACATTTTGAGAACTTCCTTTCCCTGAAGTAGACAATAGTGGAAGTACACACACTTACTGTATCCTTACGGTAAACAGTGCTGACACCAAGCAAAACAACTTAGCTTCTTGATCCAGGAAATACTCTTTCCAGGAAGCTAAGAATGTGAGTTTATTTATCAAGACTTAGCAGCTTTTTTCATCAAGTCTCACTTCAAGATCTTTGCCTCAGTGTACCCCTCAGTGTACCCACCAATCCCTACCACCCCTCTCCTTGAAAAAACCTGGCCTTAAAATGCTACAGCTTCCCTGACTTAATTCACCATTTTGAGATACCACTAAAAAGTGGGTAGAGTTCTAAGAAACTTAGTGCTGCTTGATTAACAGGTATTTCTGGTAGGCTTTTGGGAATTGA
Organism: Camelus bactrianus; assembly: GCF_048773025.1. Lineage (NCBI taxonomy): Eukaryota > Metazoa > Chordata > Mammalia > Artiodactyla > Camelidae > Camelus > Camelus bactrianus. Next base: position 85,418,623 of record NC_133540.1, on the reverse strand, counting down.
TAGTCAACACCTAAGTGCAGTTTTTTGAATCTGACCTCATTATTTCCTCCCCAGACTTGCTCGTTCTCCTTTGATGACATTAGGAGTCACCCAACATAGTCAGCTAGAAGCAGAATTATCCTTCTCTGCTACCACCCACCCCTAATAACTAATCAAGATTAAAGTCCTAATAATTTTGTCCCTTTAATATTTTTCAACTTTCTCCTTTATTGCCATCTTCCCACCCTTTCTCCATTCACATCCTGAGCATTCTAGGTGATCAGTTCCACCTATGTGTCTGGAATGGTTGCAGGCTGGATCACATATGCTGCCTAAATCCCACAGATGCTGTTTAAACCCACATCTCCCAGGGTGAGGGTTTGGGGGGCTTCCCACTCCTTCACCTTCTTCCACAGATCAGAAAACAGGACTTTCTAGGCACTCTCTCTCTTACTTGTACCCTCTTTTGGGGGGATATAGCTCAGTGGTAGAGCACATGCTTAGCATGCATGAGGTCCTGAGTTTAATCCCCAGCACCTCCATTAAAATACACACACACACACACAACAATGCTACCACCAAGGCTCACCCCCAGGCTTACTGCTACTGCTGCTTGTTAAGTTAGTTGTAACACAAGGATTTTGGTTGACCATCTTGGAAGGAAGATGAGTATGAAGCTATGAAGATGATTTTGAAGGAAGATGATTTTGAAGGGGAATGCTTTTGTCTTTCCAGAGTCCAATATTCCTTTAGAGAAAGCAGCGGGTTCTTTTTTTTTTTTTTTTTAAGTTAATTGCTGTTTTTATTATGATTTTTAGGTTTTTTTAAATTTTTTATTGAGTTATAGTCATTTTACAATATTGTGGCAAATTCCAGTGTAGAGCACAATTTTTCAGTTATACATGAACATACATATACTCATTGTCATATTTTTTTTTGCTGTGAGCTACCACAAGATCTTGTATATGTTTCCCTGTGCTATACAGTATAAGCCTTGTTTACCTATTCTGCATATGCCTGTAAGTATCTATAAATTTTGAACTCCCAGTCCTTCCCTTCCCACCCCCTCCCCCTTGGCAACCACAAGTTTGTATTGTATGTCTATGAGTCTGTTTTTGTTTTGTATTTATGTTCTTTTTTTTTTTTTTAGATTCCACACATGAGCAATCTCATGTGGTATTTTTCTTTCTCTTTCTGGCTTACTTCACTTAGAATGACATTCTCCAGGGACATCCATATTGCTGCAAATGGTGTTATGTTGTCAGTTTTTATGGCTGAATAGTATTCCATTGTATAAATATACCACATCTTCTTTATCCAGTCATCTGTCGATGGGCATTTAGACTGTTTCCAAGTCTTGGCTATTGTAAATAGTGCTGCTATGAACATTGGGGTGCAGGTGTATTTTTGAAGTAGGGTTCCTTCTGGATATATGCCTAGGAAAGGGATTACTGGGTCATGTGGTAAGTCTATTCCTAGTCTTTTGAGGAATCTCCATACTGTTTTCCACAGTGGCTGCACCAAACTGCATTCCCACCAGCGGTGTAGGAGGGTTCTCTTTTCTCCACAGCCTCTCCAGCATTTGTCATTTGTGGACTTTTGAATGATGGCCATTCTGGCCGGTGTGAGGTGATACCTCATTGCAGTTTTGATTTGCATTTCTCTGATAATTAACAGTCTCTTTGGCAAATCGTGTTGGGAAAACTGGACGGCAGCATGTAAAGCAATGAAGCTAGAACACTCCCTTACACCATACACAAAAATAAATTCAAAATGGATCAAAGACTTAAACATAAGACAAGATACAATAAACCTCCTAGAAGAAAATATAGGCAAAACATTATCTCACATACATCTCAAAAATGTTCTCCTAGGGCAGTCTACCCAAGCAATAGAAATGAAAGGAAGAATAAACAAATGGGACCTAATTAAATTTACAAGCTTCTGCATAGCGAAGGAAACCGTAAGTAAAACAAAACGACAACCTACGGAATGGAGAAAATATTTGCAAATGTTGAAACCGACAAAGACTTGATCTCCAGAATATATAAGTAGCTCATATGACTTAATAAGAAAAAACAAACAACCCAATCCAAAAATGGGCAGAAGACCTAAACAAGCAATTCTCCAAGGAAGAAATACAAATGATCAATAGGCACATGAAAAAATGCTCAATATCACTAATTAGCAGGATCTGACTGCGCAAATTCCACAGTGGTAGCCAGCGGAATAGGGGGAAAAGAAGTGTTGTTTATCATGCCCACCTCATCATCTCATTGGCCACAATTTTTACCCTTTTTACCACCATTTGACATCTTCTTGTCTTCTTTTTCCTAAAACTGGTTAAGTGCCAAGTTGATGTCACATAACTGAAAAATCTGAATCTTGGCTTGCAGAGTTCTCAGAGGCGGAGAAACTGAGAAAAAGGGCTTCAGTCATTTACCTACAGAGGCAGCCCTGCTAGATGGCTTCTCATGAATAAACTTTGAGCCCCAGGTGAGGAATTCCTGGGTCCTGAGAACTCAAAATTATAGACATATAATATGAGCTGCCTGTATGCTGGGAGAGGAATGGCATGGACCCCTCTCATCACATAAGAAACTTCTTGCTGCCTTTAATGCTTACATAGTTCAGTGTGATTTTTCAGCTGCATCATTAAGTCAACAGCATATGTGAGCATGGCTTACCAAGCAACGGTCAAGGTTCTTTTTTTTTTTTTTTTCTGTTTGGTTTTTTGGTGGGATTCCCCGCAAGTCAGCAGATGACCATTTAAGAAGAAATAAGATTAAATTACATGAAGCTGAGGAAACTAACCCAAATATGCAAAACTGAAGTATCTTCTTACAAAGAAACAGTTTATATTTATTGAATGTTAACCATGACCATTCTTAACAAAACCTTATGAAGTAGATGTCATTATTATATTAACTTTACTGATAAAGGAGGAAGCATAGAGAGTTTAAATAACATTCCTAAAGTCACACAGCACCTAAGTGGTGGAGCTTGGATTTAACCCTGAGCTTACACACATGAACATTTTTAGCAGGGTTTCTCAAAATGTGTTCCACAGGAAAGTGGTTCCACAAGATTCTCCATTAAAAAAAAAAAAAAAAAAGATTCTAGAGTCATTTAGATTACTTTAATTCATGGAAATTCAAGATGAACATTGTCAAATAAAGGCTCTGAAGAGACCTGTTTAATAGTATCACACAATCTTTCATAAACTTACTTGAGCACAGCACACTTTTCTAAATAACCACCACTAATACGCCAGCAAACACACAGTTGCAGAAACACAAGTACACTGTAGTTGCAAAGGATAAGATCCCAGACTCCCTTCACATTTTTTTCTGGCTCCAGATACAACAGATCACGAAGAAGTTTGCTCCGTACTTCCCAAGTGAGTCACAAATTAGAAACCGACACAAATCTCTGAACATCTATGACAGATTTGTGTATGTACCTCTGTGTATGTGTGTGGTATTTAGTTTTTCCTGGCTGGACCATCCTCCAGGATAAACCCATCAAAGTGGTAGACATGGGTCAGAACTGCTTTGTGGCTTCCTAAAAATGAAAAAATAAAATTATAGCCAGCTAGTGGCCCTCTGAGGTCAGGGAAAGTTTCCAGAGGCAGGTAGCTATCAAAAATTCAGCTAGTGACTTGCCGAAAGGAAATGATCATATTTTGTGCTTGTGGATTGAAAGAACTAACACTGTTAAAATATCCATACTACCCAAAGCAATCTACAGATTCAATGCAATCCCTATCAAGATTCCAATGACATTTTCACAGAAATAAAAGAAGCAATTCTAAAATTTCTATGGAACCATAAGAGACCCAAATAGTCAAAGCAATCTTGAGAAAAAAGAACAAAACTGGAAGCATCACATGCCCTGATTTCAAACTATATCACATACAAAGCTGTAGTAATCAAAGCAGTAAGGTATTGGCATAAAAACAGACAGATAGATCAATGGGGAAAAAATAGAGAACCCAGAAATAAACCCACACATATATGACCAATTAGTTTATGACAAAGAAATCTAGAATATACAATGAGGAAAGGACAGTCTCTTTAATAAATGGTGATGAGAAAACTAGACAGCCACATGCAAAAGAATGAAAATGGACCACTATCTTATGCCAGACACTAAAATCAACTCAAAATGGATCAAAGATTTGAACATAAGATCTAAAACCATAAAACTCTTGAAATAAAATAAAACTCCTGCCAACTGGTCTTGGCGATTTTTAGAATTTGACACCAAAAGCAAAGATAATAAAAACAAAAATAAACAAGTAGGATGACATCAAACAAAAAGCTTCTGCACAGCAAATCACCAGCAAAATGAAAAGGCAGCACACTGAACAGAAGAAAATATTTGCAAACTATACTTCTGATAAGGGAGTGGTCAATATCCAAAATATAAGATACTCATACAACTCACTAGCAAAACAACAACAAAAATCTGCTTGATTAAAAATGGGCAAAAAAGGACTTAAACAGACATTTTTTACAAAGAAGACATATAAATGCTTAACAGATACACAAAAAGGTGCTCAGTATCACTAATCATCTGGGAAATGTGAATCAAAACCACAATGAAATATTACCTCATACCTGTTAGAATACCTATTATCCAAAAAAACAAGATGTAACAAATGTTGGCAAGAATAAGGAAAAAAAAGGAACCCTCGTGCACTGTTGGTGTAAATATAAATGAGTGCATCCACTATGGAAAATACTATGGAGGTTTATTTATAAAATTTAAACAGAACTATCAAATGATCCAGCCACTCCACTCCTGCATATTTATCCAAAGAAAACAAAAACACTAACTCAAAAAGATACATGCATCCCCATGTTCTTTGCAGCATTATTTGCAATAGCCAAGACATAGGAAAAATCTAAGTGTCCATTTATGGATGAATGGATAAGGAATATATATATATTTATATATAAATTTTCTTTATCACACACACACATATACACAGTGGAAATGGAATATTATTCAGCCATAAAGAAGAAGGAAATCTTGCCATTTACGACAACATGGATGGACCGTGAGCTTATTATGCTGAGTGAAATAAGCCAGACAGGGAAAGAGAAATACTCTATGATTTCACTTATATGTGGAATCTTTAATAAATACATAAATACATAAATAGATAGATAGATAGACAGATAAAAACAAAAACCAAACTGAGCTCATGGCTACAGAGAACAGATTGGTGGTTACCAGAGGCAGGGAGGAGAGGGATGGGCAAAATGGGATAAGGGAATTAAAAAGTACAAACTCCCAGCTATAAAATGAATAAGTCATGGGGATATAATGTACAGCCTGGGGACTATAGATAATAATAATGTACTATATATTTGAACATTGTTAAGAAAGATCTTAAAAGTTTTCACCACAAGAAAAAAATCTGTAACTATGTATGCTGATGGATGTTAACTAGACTTATTGTGGTGATCATTTCACAATATATACAAATTTATAATCACTATGTTGTACACCTGAAAGTAATATGTTGTTATATGTCAATTATATCTCAACAAGAAAGAAATAGGCCCTGTTCCCACACATTCTTAGTAGTTGTTAAAATACTACATGCTTCCATACTGCTTGGCAAATAACCACTGCTCTTGTCCTCCGAGTGCTTCTCAGTCATGCCAGCAGCCTGGGACCCCCAGGAATTCCCCAGCATCCAGGAACTAAAGGATTAATGACCAGCACAGATAAGCTCCAAGCCCTTGCTTCTGCATTTGGCCAGCATCTGTACCAAATATTGTTAAATATTTTTATTATCAACCCTGTTCAGGATGTAAATGTCTTTTAAAAAGCTGTTTTGGGAGCGCAGAGAATGAAGTGATTCATTCCAACCCTGGAGATTTAGGAAACCTATTGAAAGCAGTTGAAACATGAGTTGAGTCTGTAAGTGACCAAAGTAAGCCTTTCTTCTTCTATCTAGTTTTTTTTCTTTGATGTCTCTATCAGGAAAGAAGCCATTCCTTAGTTTAAAAAAGTCATATATAAATAAAGAAAAACAAAAAGTTCAACAGAAGTTCATCTTTGCCCTTCCAAAAGTATATGCACACTACAAGCCTCAGAGAAACAATTTTCAGACACAAAGTCCCTGTATCCAACACTGTATGGTGTTCAGGGCATGCCCTAGCTCTGAGTTGTGTGGCTTTGAACAAATTACACACCTCTTTTTACTTCAGTTTCCTCATATGAAAATGAGATAATGAAAGCCCCATCCCTAAAGGTTCTTATGAATATTAAGCAGGATAGTGCATGTAAAGTGCTTAACTCAGTGCCAGTCCATACAGATGCTCATTAAAGGTGGTTATTATTAAGACAGTTGGAGTAGTTGTGCAGAAACTTGGCTTCAGGCAAATTACTTCCTCCTTCCAGGAACCCTCACATGTGTTGAGTTTTCTCAATAGGTCCTTGGCTGATCAAAGAAAGCAATGGGTGAAGGCAGCCTCATTAGGTGGAAACCGTATAAAAATGTGGCAGGCAGCTAGTCTCAACCTGACTCACTGGTTCTGACAGGAACAGGGTGGGTATCCAATTCCAGGACCTTCTGGTCTCACCAGTATTAAAATCATTTAATAAAACACAAATTAGAGTTCCCCAAATAAACAGGTCTTGGTATTAATCAGGAAGAGCCTTCTTTTCACTATTATGTTATTTGCCAACGCAGAGTCAAGTGGAGAGTGTCTTCAAATAATAGTAAAAAGTAATGGCTAAAAGGTAGTGAACTCTTTACAGTCTCTGGGCTCAGCACTTTGTTATACATTCTCAAATTTTAGGCTCATGGTAACTTAATGAGGTAGATACTATTTTATACCAATTCTCCAGAGAAGCAAATAGATCCTTACAGAGATGAGGTCACACATCAGGAAGTGTGTCAGTGCTTTGATCTAATTCCAAGGAGTCCAATTCCAGAGCCAGTACTTTTATCTTGTTTATTTTTTTAAGGTTTTTTTTTTTTAAATTTTGTAGGTTTTTTTGGAGGGTGGGGTAGGTAATTAGGTTTATTTATCTATTTTAATGGAGGTACTAGGGATTGAACCCAGGACCTTGTGCATGTTAAGCAGGGCTTCTACCACTGAGCTACACCCTCCCCCTACTTTTAATAACTCTTCTGCACTGTCTACCTGAGCCAGACCCACTACCTTGCTGAAATAATTCATTCTAAGTCACCTACAATAAACTGTGTACAAGTGAAATAGATGCAGTTTTCAATGACCAGAGAAACAACCAGAAGTTTATCTTTTAGACCAGGATACCTACCATGTCTCACCAGCACTTTACCTATCTTACATGGTTTCCAATGATCAGAAACTCTGGTGTTACTTGAATAAAACCAACTCAATATTTCATCGGTCAGAATATTTTCTAACTGCATATGATTTATTCATGAGTCTTTCTGATCTCTAAGCAGGGATTATTCCTCAATACTACAACCTCTGTCATCAGTTAAACTATTAGTAATCCCAGTTTAAGATGAAAGGCAATGATGAGGTCTAGGTATCTTAAAGTCATGTGGATGGTAAGTGAGAAGATTATGTGATCAAGTAGTCAGATTATTACACTGAAAACAGTGGAATCAATCCTAGAATTTAACTGTCCTGAAACTAGGAGCCTTGTGACTGAATTGGTTGGTTATTTGTTTTGGCATTGTGAAGAGCTTGCCTCTCAATAATTTTTCTTTTTTGAAAGCAGTCCATTTTATATTGGAGATGTATGTAGCACTCTGCATTGGGTATATGAAGAAATTAAGAGAGAAATTCCCAGCTCTTGAAAATCTTATATTTTAACTTGAAAATAAAGAAATTATAGAAAAGATATTTAAGAAAATTTAAAACAAAATTTTGATGCAAAATGGCGAGCACATCTATCACTGTACAGATTATTTGGGCACCTGTCTTGCAAAGTCAAGCAAATTTCTAAGTTGATGCCACTGGTGTACAGGCTCCATGTACAACTGCTGACGTTGTTATATGTCTGAATTGGGATGGACACAAAGGATGATAATCTTACTTACGCATTTGTTTCTCTGTGGCAGACAATGCTTTCATTTAATCTTCCTTCCAGCCCTGTGACGTAGGTGAGGAAAGTGAGTCAATGAAGTGAAAAGAGGTGAAGCAATTCACTTGAGGTCATATAACTTGCAAGTGGCAGAGCTGGGATTTGAAGCCGGAACATAAGGCTCCAGAATCTGGGATTGTCATCACCATACTCTGACTCAGTGTTACTCTTCAAAGGTCAGCTTTAAGCCCAAGGCAACTGTTACTCATAAGGAACCCTAGGTGAGGAAGTTCTTGATCTGGGAAGATTACAAGAGCTAGTCAGGTGGAAAATGACAGAAAGAGCACAAACTAACTGGCCAGAATGACCAGCCCTCATAGAACCACTGCTTACCAAGAGAGTGCAAGGTCAGGATAACCCCCAGAGGAGCCGCTATGCGCAAATGCCCCTCTGACCCTCAGTGCTCATGTTTCCGGAGAAAGGAAGGGTACCTGGCATCGTGAGCTCCCCTGAGGATCGTCCCTACAGAATATAAAGTGTTGCAGCCAGTGACCAATAGGGACTGATAATAGAGAAATCACAGGTCTCTGCCATTCAGAAAATTATATTCTAAAGTTCCTTATTAGAATGTATTTTGGATTCTCACTTCCCTCAAGCTTTCCTCATATATCTGTAATCATTTCAAGAAATGTCTAGTATTACACAGTGGTTCCATCTTTTTCAAACTGAGAAATGAGTTGACTGTCAAGATTCACCAGTCAGCCCATGAAAACCAGTCAAACAAGTTATAATAAACCCTGAGCCCTCAAGCCTTGCTCTGATTCAGACATAGGCATCAGTGAGGCTTAGCATGTGATGAGCTGGCTCCCAGCACTACTGATATCCCTCAGCTGTGGACTCTGGGACCAATGTGCAGGAACAAGCTTGGGAAGAATAGAGGGCTTTGTGCTAGGAAAAATCCCCACATCTGCTCTGTATGGGCCAGATAATGCCAATTCATGAGCTGACACAGTCAACACCACTTGCTACATTCTCAACAAGCTGGAAGGTCACTGCCAAGCTGCCTGAAGTATGGTAAGAGAAGAATTAAGGGGTAGTCATTAATGTCAAGACAAGGGCTTTGTTTGGGGATGACAAGCCTGCTGATGGTCCCCATGGGCCAGTGTAATTGCCTAATTCAGAGATAGTTTGAACAATAAAGAAAGACAGCTGCTAACGGTGTGATACAGACTCACCGTTGTCAATCTAATAGACTCTCCTCCCCCTTTTCCCTGCTAAGAGGATCCTGACTTGGCCATGTGTTCTCCACAATGTGACAGTCTGAACTCTGCCCAGGGATGAATTACGAGTGGTCTAAGTCCATCACGATAATCTCACTCTTCTTTGCCAGTAATCGGTTCAGGGATTGACCTGTGACCTATTCCTGCCAGTTAGATGACAGGACAGTCCACTAGGAATTCTCCTGGGCAGGACTTTCTTCCTTGATAAAATCAAGGTATATGATACATGCCTCCTTTCTACCAAAGACACCATCCTGTGCAGGTATGAGACTCAGAGTTACCACAGCCATCATGGAACCGTGATGAAACACATTGTCAATGTGATAGGATCAGGAGGACCTTGATAACATGGTCAAGTTGTTGAGCACATTCTTTAAACCATCATTTCATGATTTCCTGTTATGTAATCATAATACACAATTATTTACACAAATGAGCAAAGTCCCTTGTCCCAGGCTCAAAGAGGGCAAATAGGAAGGGCTGGGATTTCAAACCTAGATATAGCTGACTCAGACACCATTGGCTTGGTCCTCTATGCCAGTCTAAAGAAGTAAAAACTGAGAAAATAGGCAATGGATATTAACTGTCTTGGCTCTCTCCTTTAAAGGGTGTCCTGGTCCACCAGTAAAGTGGATATCCCCGTGATACAGCCTGGACAAGTCCCAGATCTGGCCAGGAGTTTCTGTTTTCTGTGCCAGAAGCTGAGATCAGCTGTAGAGCAGCTGGTGGCATACTGACCAGTGGAGTTTAGCCAGATGATCCCGAACAACACAGTTCAGTTTATTTATGTCTTTTTTAGAATTCCATGTATGAGTGGTATCATATGGTATTTTTCTTTCTCTTTCTGGCTTACTTCATTTCGAATGATGATCTCCAGGTCCATCCATGTTGCTGCAAATGGCATTATTTTATTCTTTTTTATGGTGAGTGAGGACAGTTCAGTTTAAAGCTGCTTTAGGGATTCAAATCCAAATCTCAGAAGTATCAACAATTCCTTAATAGCTTCCCATGTTAAAAAAAAAATGGAATGAATAAGCATTCTTCTTCTTGATTTTTAGTTGTACATTAATTAGCTTCTTTAAAAAATTTTCAGAGCAGTCAAATAAATTTCTGAAGATGTTCACATTATGTAAAATACTTTAACAATTTTTTCTTGAAAAAAACTGTTAGTCATTTTGTACTGAGGACAGAGGTATATGTTTTTCACCAGTCAAAGTTATTTTAAGAAGGGTAGAGCAATTTGAAACACTCCTGGAGAAAAAATAACATTCTACTGTCATGGATAAAGATGACAGTGGCCTCAGAAGTAAAAGCAATTCCTGGGAGAAATGCATAACAAATCCACAATGAGATAGCACCTCACTCTTGTTAGAATGACTATCAACAAAAAGACAAGGGATAAATGCTGGTATGCATGTGGAGAAAAGGGAACTCTCCTGCAGCCACTGTGGAAAACAATATGGAGATTCCTCAAGAAATAAAAATAAAACTACCATACTATCCAGCAATTCCACTTCTGGGTATTTACCCAAAGAAGACAAAAATACTAATTCAAAAGGTATGTGCATACCAGTGCTCACTGCAGCATTATTTACAACAGCCAAGATATGGAAACAACCAAAGTGTCCATTGACAGATGACTGGATAAAGAAAATGTACACACACACACACACAGACACACACACACACACACACACAGGGATGCTATTCAGCCATTAAAAAAAAGGAGGAAATTCTGCCACTTGCGACAGCACGGATGGTCCTTGAGGGCATTATGCTAAATGAGATAAGTCAGAGAAAGACATGTACTACCTGGTATCACTTTACAGGTCAAATCTTTAAAAAAAAAAAAAATCATAGAAAAAGAGAACAGATTTGTGGTTACCAGGCACGGTGGGTAAGGTGTAGTGGAATTAGATACAAAGGTGGTCAAAAGGTACAAGCTTCCAGTTAAAAGACAAATACGCCTTGAGGATGTAATGTACAACACGATGACTACAGCTAAGACTGCTGTATGGTATATTTGAGGTGGGGAGGGTATAGCTCAGTGGTAGAGCTCATGTTTAGCATGCATGAGGTCCTAGGTTCAATCCCCAGTACCTCCGTTAAAATAAGTAAACCTAATTACCTCCTCCCAAAACAAAAATAAATAAAAGACAAGACATGGTATATTTGAAAGTTGCCATGAGTGTAGTTCCTGAAAGTTCCCATCACAAGGGAAAAATCTGTAATTGTGTGAGGTGACAGACATTAACTAAACATATTGTGAAATCATCTTGTAATGCGTGGAAGTCAAGTCATTATGCTGTACGCCTTCACCTTACACAGTGATGTATGTCAATTATAGCTCAATACATTTGAAGGGGAAAAAGAGTAATTCCTGGGAAAGAGAAAACATCTTTCATAAAAAAAATTTTTTTTTCCCAGGCCTGCATGGTGGCAGAGAGAGGAGAATACGCATCTTAGAGCCTGGCCACTCAAAGTGTGGTCCGGGAACCAGCAGCATTGGCATCGCCTACGAGTGTGCTGGGAATGCAGGAGCTCAGGCCCAACCCGAGACCTGCCGGATCAGAGCCTGCAAGGTAACGGGACCTCAGGTGATCCACATGAACATTACAATTAGAGAAGCAGTAGCTTACAGCAATAATTCTCCACCTTGGCCTCATTTTGAATTTTCTGCAGAGTTTTAAAAACACTGATGGCTGAGTCCAACCCTGGGAACTTCTAATTTAATTGTTCTGGGGTGCAGTTGGAGCACGGAGGTTTTTTGAAGTTCCCAAATGACTACAATCAGTGCAGCCAAGGCTGGGAAGCACGGGTTCAGTGGGCTGATGGTGGCAGTCCAGTTTATTTGCTCTCCTCAGTGACACTAGTAAGCTTCTCAGTTTTAGAACCAAAGCAGCAGATCCTGTGACAAAAGAATGCTTTGCAATCAGAGGCAGAACGTTCAACAAGAAGTCATAGAATTCTGAGTGTAGGCGTGCTTTACTTTATATAGTAGGTCCTTTCTTACAACTCACATGTTCAATGAATCTCTATAAATAAGAATAATTTTTGTGCTCTTTATACTTATCATTCACTGTGCTGGACAATTAAGTCTAATCTATTTGAATTATTCCATAAACTCTACAAAGAAGGTATCATTGTCCCTCTTTCACAGACTTGGAAACTGAGGGCTCAGAGACATTAAGGCATTTTCAAAGGTCTCACATTTGATAAACAGTCCTGTCAGGATTTAAGGACTGGTTTTTCTGTCTCCAAAGCTGATGTTCTTTCCCTTGATCTAATTGCTTCCATGTACTTAAGCACAAGTCATATTTCAAATTGCCCAAGGTTGTCACTTCTATAAACACATTAGATAAATCATTGTGAAAAGCAAAGAGTTATTTGATGCCATCACCCTAATTCACCTACTTTATACATTATAAAGTTTAAATAGATTTTCCCAAAGGAGTGTAGTCCATGCTCCATTTTTAGCTGTCATTTGCATGGGTTTTAAAACAAGTAGGGTTACTTTGCCTCCTTTCATCCTGCCCTCAACTCCCCACTTCACCACAAGTGATTTAAATTAAATTGTAATAAAATTAAATGAAATAAAAGAGTTGCAGGCCAAAAGAAAATTACTTTCTTATTGCCATGTAAGTATATTCAGCTTTCCAATTACTTGAGCTAAAAGGAGCAAGCAAGGAATAATCAAAACATTACTGCTCTGCATGGGTTTAGCAGCCTTCTGCGGTAACCTCGTAACAGGAAACTACGGAGGCCCGATAAGCTGCTCCTGCTACCCTGTATTCAAACCATTTAAGAATGAAATTTACACTGCAAAAGAAACTCCACGTCTTAAACACCTGGCGGGCTTTTTGGGGGGGAGCATTTGCACCACAATGTACCATAATGCATCACTTCTTCAGTATTAGACTCCTAGTCTCTGGGTTGAAGAACTGAGTCCACTTAAAATAAATTAGTTAACTGATAAAATGCCCCAAGGATGGGAAGAAAAATCTCCAGAATATCCCAGGAAGCATGCAGATGCCCAAGCAGATAAAAGGGATGCCTTAGAGAGTCCATCAAAGGGCTGCTTCATGTGCAGACATATTGGTCCAAGTTCTTAGAAATGGACAAGCACCATGCTCAGGGCTGTATACACATTATTCCAATGAATACTCATAGCAGTTCTGCAAGGAAGATTCTACTAATTTCATCTTACAAATGAAGGTGCTGAGGCAAGGAGAGGTTATTGACTTGCATAAAACCACATTGCTTGTAATAGTAAACCTAAGACTTGAATGGCTCCAACCCATCTAGAGCCTATGTTTTTAGCCCAATACTGCCACTTATAGGTAAAATGAGATATCACTTCCTCTAGGGATAAGATTTAAAATGGAAAGCCCTGGACGAGACTGATCAGCAATCTCTGCCCTCTGTTCTCCCTGCCCAACAGATCTCTAAGTTTCCTTTAAGGATTACCAGTACAATGTGGTGATCATGCAGTAACCAAAATGTTCAAGTGGACTTACCCACTTCTGGCTCCAGGGCATGGTCGATTAGCATATTTTCACACTGTTTGCAACAACAGTCAATGTTCCTTATTTCAAGCTTCATGAAGAATAGGAAATATCATTTGATGTTGTGAAAAGTGCTACTTTCTACCCTGGAAATGGACAAGGAAGCATGTAGCCCCTTTGTGACCATAGGGTGACATCCTGGCTGCAGATAAAGCCAGAATGATGAGATAGAGCCAAGATCTTAACCAGAACATGTCTGATGCTTTTCAGTTATATGAGCCATTAAATCCACATTATTGTTTAAGTCCCATTGACTCAGGTTTTCTTTAACTGAAAACTCTTCGTTGATAAATAAATACCAATACTGTCAACCTTGATGCTTTTAAATGAGGGATTTACATTCTACACGCTATAGTTCTAATAAATGCTTCATTGTGGACATTTTCCTGAAGATAAGAGGTATAGAGTTATCCCCAGACCAAATCGGTGATCAGATCATTTTTACGCAGCTCATCTAGATTTTATCATTTGAAATTCACCATGATAGGTCCATAAGAATAAAGGCATTCACACTGAGTCAGTCATATTCCTTTTCACCAACTTGTATAACTGTGTGACATGCAAGTTCTGTCAAACTCAGGGAAAATAAGCTTCATTTTCTGAGAATTTGGAGGAAATGTGATCAGTCATAGGTGTCTTTTATTCTAAGAACAGGAAGCAATGTTGAGAAATAAAACATGACCAAACTGATTGTTTCTCATTTTATTCAAAACCACTTCCCCATGATCTTTTCCTCTAGAAATTCAAAGAATTATATGCATAGAGCATGACTCAGTCTCTCCATTGACCCTCACTTATTGACAGTTGCAAAATTTGGCCCCCCCACATTGGATCTGTGCACAGCTTCTGCTGTCATAACGGAACCCCTCTCAACCTCTGTCCCATTTACAACTCCATCTACTTCATGCAGGTGTTTCGTTGGTCTTTCTACTTACCCGCAGGGAGTTGGATCTGCTGCTCTGCTCAAGTTCGGAGTGATGCAGGAAAAATGGATGTGGGGTGTGAGAAGGACTGTGTCCCAGGTCTCGGTTGGGCCCCTGGGATGTGCCCCGCCAAGTGTGGGTCCTTGGCTTCGCACAGTAAAGAATTCAAGAGCGAGCCACAGTTGAGTAAATGTAGATTTATTCAGAGAGATACATTGAAAGGCAAGAGAAAGACCACGAGGTGTGGGGATTGGGTGCTCAGATTAGAGTATAAGTAGGTACACACTCCACAGACAGAGTGTGGGCAGTCTCCAAACTGACAGAGAGGCAGCAACCTCGAGGCACCATGCTGCCAGTTTTTATGGGCTCAGTGGCTTCATATGCTAATAAGTGGAAGGACCAGTCTGACTAGCCTGGAGAAGGGGCTGGTATTCTCAGGAAGTTGGCCATTTCCCACTCTTTGACCTTCTGTTGCTAGTCTTGGGACTGCCATAGCACCTGTGGGCATGTTATTCACCATGTTAATATATTACAATGGGCCTAAAATGAAGCTCAAGTTCTACTAGAAGTCAAATTTCCCACCATCCTGAGCCTCAAGGCCTACTAGGGGTTGAATCTTCCACCATTTTGATGTTAATTGCTGTAGCATTCCTTGAATAGCTGTGCCCTGCCCCCTTCCTGTCTCAGGAGGAAACCTCAAGGTTTCAAAATGCCATGCAATCAAATGACAAGAAGTGCACCAGACAAACAGAAACTGGATTGTCATCTCTGCATAAGCGTTTCTATGGTAAAATTGTTTAAAAGAAGAAATATGTAAATATATATACTGGTACATATATGTTAAAAGTTATAAGGTAAGTGAGTAGGAAATTTTTTTATTAACAGGCACTTTCATTAGAGCAAGTTGATAAAATTTCTCATCTGAGTTATTCAAATTCAGATAAATTTTTTAGACTTTGTCAACACAAAGTTTCAAAATTAACTGAAAAAAAAATTTCTTTACACATGAAAAAAAAATTGGGCAGAATTTTTAAGAGTCCACAAATACCTGAGCTGGAGTTATTTACAAAGCATGGGCTATACAGAAACATAGATTTTGATGTATGCCACAGCAAACCTGCATGCCCCTTTTGAAAAGCAATTATGCCAGCAGTCAGGAGGTAGAGAAATATAAATGTGCTTGAGTTAATAATACTGATCCTGAGACTTTATTTTATGGATTTTTTTTTAATAAGAGAAAAAGTCATGCTTAAGATGTTACCATCAAAATTATTAATGGTAATCAAAATTTAATAGGATCTTAATTCAAACAATAGCAGAAGCTTTAAATAAATTTGTGTCTAAGTCCTCTAGCTTGTCTACTAAGTCTTAACTTCAGTGATCATCACTGGAGCCGCAATGACCCATCAGAGTTGTCCTGCTTGGAGTCAAATGGTTCTTTATACCTCTACCTTATCAGTCAGTGGATGTGGGCAGAGCCCAGAGGGGACAACCTCGGGTGAGGTCAGCTCTCCGTGGCGCTGGAGCAATCGCTGAGGGGTCTGAGTTGAAGGCCAACTGCTCACAGTAGTCCAGTAGCCCAGGCGATGGAGGAGAACATGGGGTACAGTCATGTCCACTGCAGTCCACCCTCAGCACTGCCTGCATCCACTTCCTCACACAAATACAGGGAGCAGCTCTTCCAGGATTCTTGGAATCTCTCTTTCTGGGGGAAGTTTGGGTAAGGAAATTAAGTGGGAAGAACCACAGTTCCCACCACTAGCACTGATCTTGGAATTGCACCTGACACAGTCTCCCCCTTCAATATCCATTGTAGATTTCCTGTCTCTTCATCTGGCACCTCTGCTTGTCTTAGAGGTTCCTGGTTCTCTAAGCCTAAAGGCCTGATCACCATGATCCTCTCAAGCCAGGATTACCATACTTCTCTATTTTCCATCAAAACTGGGGCAAGAGAGTGTCAAGAGGCACCTAAGTGGACTCCACTGATGTGGGGGCCCACATAATACCACATTCAATCAGAGGACACACTTTCCGCAAAGGAGGTGAAGGAGTCAACCCACGACCATGAGCTCCGCTGGTACTTAACACGTGCCTGGCATCACGAAAGCTTTCATTATCCTCAGCAAATGTGTCAGGGAGGAAAAGGAGCCTAATATTCAGATACAGTGGCTGTGTGTGTGTGTGTGTGTGTGTGTGTGTGTGTTTCATGTGACCTGAAGCAGAGTAGATGCTTAATAAATATGAATTTAAAAACTATGAATATGCATGTACATGTTGTAGAACATGGAATTCTTCTTCATCAACATTCTCTTTGCTATCTCCAAATAGGATAGCTGCTCTCCAACCACGGGGGGAAGATGACTTTACAATACAGATTTTTCTATTTCTATTATATTCTATTATATATTTTATTTTTATATTTCTATTTTGTTAGTCCTCTATAGAGTTTTTAACCCTCCTACATTTGCCACTGCAGCCTCCTATCTTCAGGCTGGAGAAAAGGTTGGTTACTATTCTCCCTTTATATGTCATGAATCAAAAGAATATGGTGAAGGCAATCAGCAGCATGGACAGCACAATTAGTTACTCCATCAGCAGTTCAAGTGGCAGCTTAAAGTCTCTTATTCCGTGACCTTTGCTGTATAATAAAGCCAACAGCTGAATTTCGGCTCCTTTCCATGCTAGCAGATGTTTGCCGAGAGTTCTCATTCAGTGGGAAGTGACTCTGTAGCCGCCACAAAAAGCATTTCAGTTTCTGCCACTGGAGAGCACCACAGCCCAAGACCTGAGCCCAGTCTCCACGAACGCCATGGCACTGCAGCTGCAGTGAGATGCTGCACTGGGTTGGAATGCATTTTTGTGTGTTGTTTTTTTGTTTTTGTTTTTTGCTGTATTGCACTGTAATGTATTGTATTGAATTGCATTAAACTGAGTTATATCTTATGATATAGATTTGAATTGTATTTAATTGAATGGCCTTAGAGAAAGTGCTTTTGCCATTTTCTTTTTCAGATGGTTGCCTGTAATTGATGCCCATAATCATCATTTTCTTTAATAACGGTGGCTAAGATTGAAGCACCACAAAGCACAATTCATCTCAAGAAATCTTCATCAGACTCATTTAGAAAGAGACAGCATGTTATAGCTGAAAGGGCCTGGGTGATTCAATCTACCCTGTGAACCACTGCCTCTTCAGAGCCTAGGACGCTGCTTGAACAAATTGGGCACTCAAGAATGTATTTTCATGAGTTAGACACGGTTCTAGTCCGTGTATGCTATTATCTAGGTGAACTTGGGCAAGTTATTCAATCAAATATTTCTCAGGGTGGGTCCCCTGATTACCCATAGTTGAATCATCTGGGTGTTTATTTAAAATGTTGTTTCTTAAACTGCCTTAGACTTAAGACATTCACACTCTGTGCATTGATGGTGGTGGTAATGAGGAATCTGCATTTTTAATAAGCATCCCCTGTGTAACTGAAGTTTCAGAACCACTGGCTTAATCTACTTCTAGTCTCAACCTTCTCCCTTTCTTCATGGGAATTTCTGGGGATTTGTGCATTTCATTATATCTAAAAAAAGAAACAATATTGGTTTATACATAAATATTGAACTCTAGTTAATAATGCTAACAATATGCATTCAAAGATGTTTAGGGGTAAAAAAAAAACTGATTTCTATAATTTACTTTAAATGGATCAAAAAATAAGACGATGATGAAGAATGGATAGATGGAAAGATATACAATTTAAAAATCAAGTGTAATAAAGTGTTCATTGCTGAATCCATGCAGTAAGTATATGGATATTCACTGTGAAGTCTTTCAATTTTCTGTATATTTGAATTTTTTTTAATAACAAAGTTGTATTGAAAAAAAATCAGCCTACTACAGGTTCAGAATGTTGGCTACTTTCATCCCTAAAACGTTGATCTAAACTTATTAGAATGGCAGCAAGCGTTCTATTTTCTTGCAGACTCTCTGTTATTAACATCTATAACACAGTGCATTGCAAAACACAAAATATATATATTTGATGGTGCCTGACTCAGCAGCTCAGGGAGAATTTAGTCAATTTATCTGCTGAACTGGTAGACAGAGCCACAGAGTTAACTTTGTAGGGGATTTGTAATGGGGGGAAGAGTTTGTCAACAGACTTGAGGAATTACAGGAAAGGGGAAGGGACTTTATTCTTCTTAATGTTTTATTTTATTTTATTTTTTAATTTTTTAATTGAAGTATAGTTGATATACAACAAAATAATTCAGTTATACATGTAGATACTCTTTTTCCATTATAGGTTATTACAACATACTGAATATAGTTCCCTGTCCTATCGGGTAAGTCCTTGTCTTTTATCTATTTTATAAATAGTACTATGTTATCTGTTAATCCCAAACTCCTCATTTATCCCTCCCCATCTTTTCCCCTTTGGTAACCATGAGTTTGTTTTTTGTCTGTGTCTATCTTTTTTTAGAGTCCACATATAAGTGATACCATATGATATTTGTCTTTCTCTGTCTGACTCACTTCACTGCATGTAATAATCTCTTGGTCCATCTATGTTGCTGCAAATGGCATTATTTTATTCTTTTTAATGGATGAATAATATTCCATTGTATAAATACACCACAACTTCTTAATCACATTTTTTTTTTAAATTTCTGGTCTGATAGTCCCAACTTTCCTACCATATCTGACTCTGGTTCTCATGCTTGTGCAGTCTCTTCAAACTGCCTTGTAGTTTTATTTCTTGATAACAGGACGTGTTTTACCGATGAAAAAGAACTGAGGTAACTGACCTTCAGCAAAGTGGGGGTGAGGCGTCGGGGGAGGAGGAGTATTTTTAGTCTAAGATTAGGTCTCCGTCTCTCAGCGAGCCTGTGACTCTCCACTGTGAACTTCACAAATGCTTCTCAGTTTTCCCTCCCCTGCAGGGGGAGAAAGTTGTGATCTCTGTATTTGCCTGTGGGTCTCCCCAGTTTGGGAGGGAAGTGGTTGGCCTTGTGACCTCATGTCTTTTACAGATCTAAGAAGAGCTGTTGCATTTTCAGTCTGTTCAGCATTTTACTTGTTAGGACAGAGTGGTGACTTCCAAGCTCCTGACACACTAGCCCAGAAGCCGGAAGTCTCTACTTCATTCTTTAGATTTGTGAGTGAGGCAGTGAAGAGAAAGATGCTGTAGAAATTAAAACACTCTTCCCTTTGTCTACTGCCCTTAATAGTTACAGTATTTGAAAGCATCATTTAATTCAAAGCCTTTTTAAATTGTATACAACACCCTAAGGAGTTTATTCACATCTTGACACCAAGATCATGAAGACCTTATGTGTGTATGTGTGTTTATTCACATTTATATATGTATACAGGTGTGCTTGTGTATATGTTGGAAGGAAGGAGGGGCAAAACAGGCAAAACAGATTTTTCTACAGTTAGTTTCCTTGTTCAGACCTTTGCTTGAAGGAACATGTTGAGAGTTTGGAACCTTTGCCTGTAGGATAGAAAATGACAGATTAGGGGAATGGAATGTCACATTTCAAGACATGTCAGAGGAAAAAGGATTTAGAACATCGAGTTTCTTTGACCTCTTCCCTCTTTCCTTTCAACCATGCCTTTCTGACATTCCTCTGCTCACTGACAGGCATCTCACACAGTGCAAGACCAAAAGAAAACACCCCGCCTTCTCCTGAAGCTACAGGTCTGCTAAGCCGTGCAGGGGCAGAGGTGTAGTTATCTGTCAGTGGTCCATCGTGAAGGCTGAGCGCAACTACAATGTTAAAGACAAGGTTGACTAGAGAAATGTCTTCATCTCTGCAGCAATTACATAATATTAATTGTAGCCACCATCTGAGACATGAGGGAAGGGGGCAGGGCACAACCATTAAAAAAATGACACAGCAATTAGCACAGTAGTGGAAGATTCAACTCCCAGAAGACCTTGAGCTTCATTATACACTCATTGTAATACAACAGCATGCTAAGTGGCACTCCCACAATTGCCATGACAGTTTCAAGGCTGACCATAAAAGGTCCAAAAGTGGGTGGTGGCCCTATTCCTGGGAGTCCCAGCCCCTTCTCCAAAGTAGTTGGAATACTCCTCCCACTTGTTAACATGTGAAGTTACTGAGCCCATAAACACTAACAACCCTCGCACCTCAGGGCTACTCTTTCTTCTAAGATGGCTTTCATTCTGCTTATGGAATTTGCATCTCCTAGGCTCTTCTATCACACTCTCTTGCCTTCTGAGATGGTCCACACTCTGCCTATGGAGTGTGCATCTCTCTGAATGAATCTAGTTTTACTCTACTATGGCTCACTCTTGAATTCTTTCCTGAGTGAAGCCAAGGACCCTCACTTGGAGAGACACATCCCAGGGACTCACTTGCACCCTGGGACAGAGACCTGGGGCATGATCATCCTCTCACGCTCCATTTTCCTGTATTATAATGACTAGCCACTATTGGTTGGACAGTATCCTATGTTCTCACTAATCCATGAGATAGTCCTACACAGTGTTAGCTCCAGTTTATAGACAAGGAAACTGAGGCTTCTGCATTCTCCTTGACTGTCTCCAATCCAGCTCCCTTTGATTTTTCTCAATCTTTTCATGTTGCCTGCTGTCCCCTGCCCCAGATCTTTTGCACATGCTGTTCCTTCTGACTATAATGCTCTTCCCCCAATCCCCTTTAAATTATAACACAGTTTAGAACTTATCTAAGTGTGTAATTATATATTCATTGGTGTCATTTTTAAATAATGTCTGTCTTCCACTTGATACTCTGAGCAAGGATTACAGATGCCTTTGCTCACCACCATATCATCAGAAATGACTGAAATATCAGGGACATTGTAGGGACTCAGTAATATAAATTACAGTAATTAATTTGCCCAAATTGGCAGAGCTGAGAGTCAAACCTAGTTCTTTCTGCCTGTGTGTGCTGCCTCCAACAAATCCATGACATTTTGGGAAAAGAAATCAATTTTAAATTAATAACCTAAAAAGAGATGCCAAGGAAATGGAGTCTGGCAAACAACAAAATAAGAACAATTGCAAAACTGTATGACAATGCAAAGTTTATCAACTTTTGAATTCGTGGAGGCACCCTGTCCTGTCTACCTGTCTTCTCTTGTAGTTGTCTCTCCATCCACCTCTCTAGGCATCAGTGGCTTTGGTTTGCACCACTCTTTCTCCTCTTCCCCTGTCCCAGGCTTCCCCTGTCCCTCCCCCTCTACTGCCCTCCTTGCTTACTCCTGCAGATAGAAAACTAAGAGCCCCTGACTAAACAGGCACTTGGAAAACATCTAAGAAACTAATTCTATATCATCTCTCAGAACAAAAATAAAAAGTAAATATCATTTATTAAGTGCCTTCTTTCTGCCAAGTGTTTTTCAAATGCTAATCCGTTTACAACAATGCATAGGATATTATTCACATTTTGTAGATGAAGGAGACTCGGACAGGTTAAGAAACTAAATCTCAAGATTTAATTATAGTTTTTTCTTTTCCCTTTGAAGACTTTTTCTGAGCAATGTCATCCACATGCGTATTTAACACACCAGCTGAATGCTGACTAGTCCCATATCTAATACTCAGCAAGGCGGAGCTCCTGACTGCTGGCCGGGGTGAGCGGTAGGCAAGGCGACCTCAACACACAGAGCCTCCCCCTTCCCAGAGCCAGACTGCCAGGGGCACTGTGGATGTCTTTGCTTGGAAGGTGTCAGGTTGAGGGGCAGCGCCAGTTCCTCTCTGTCACGGCTCAGTTTGCAAAAGGCACTGACATGTAATTTTTTTCTGTTGTAAACTTTCCATTTAGTTTGCTTCTGAGGATTAAATCTAAGTCATCAAAAAGCAATGAAAATAAAAAAAAAAGTTCCACCTGTCTGTTTGTTTCCAGTCAGCAGTTCTCTTTTTTTCCCCTATTTCTGGACCTCCCTTTACACTTTACAAAACCAAAGAACTTTTGCTTGTGTAGATTATATTTATCAATGTTGACCATGTTAGAAATTAAAACTGAGAAAAAATTTGGATTTACCTATTTATTTAAAAAATAAACTCATTACATATAAATTATATAACATATTTTATGAAAAAGAACCATATTTTCCAAAACAAAAACAGCTAGAGAAGAGAGTGCCATTGTTTGATAATTTGCAAATGTCTCTGATGTCTAGCTCAGTGGAAATCATCTGGATTCTCATCTCTGTTTCTGCATTCAAACTGTTATAATTGTGACATGTATATATTTCAAATATATATAGTTTTATATATATATATACATACACATATATACATATATACACACAGTTGGAATGAGGAGTATCTTAACAGCTTCTCCTTTTTAGAATGTTTAGGTAATTGCGGGTAATCTTTTTTGATAATACACCAAAGTTCAACAAGTAGTAATTCCTTAAAAGTTAGTTGCAATGTGGAATCTAAAATTATATCAATGAACTTTTTATATTTTGATACAATAAAATCCTCGGGTCTGTTTTGCACTTTGGATGGCTCTTTTACCCATGCAAGATTCTGTGACGTTATTGTACTGGTCATTTGGAAAATACTGGCTTACTGACTTACACAGATCTTCCAAATGTTAAAACACTTCATTGTATAATATCAGAGAATCACATTTGTCAACATCACCACTGGTCTTATCAGAAGAGTGTTAAAGAATTGGGAAAATTCCTTCAAATAATCACAAAAATATACTCAAAAAAACCCCATAAAACATACTCAACCTCATTAATCATTAGGGTGATGCAAATTAAAGCCACAATGAAATACCACTATATATCTAATAGAATGGCTAAAATTAAAAAGACTAACCATACCAAGCATTGGTGAAGATGTGGAACAATTAGGATTCTCATGTGGACAGAATGGGGAGCAGGATTACAAATGACATGAGCATGCTTCTGCGGGTGATTGATAGACATGGTGGTTATCTTGAGTGTGATGATGGTTCCATGGTGGCACACATATGTCAAAACTTATTAAATTGTATGCTTTAATTTTGTACAGTTTATTATATATCAACTATGCTCAGTAAGACTCAATACTTGATAAAAAAAAATCCAATTGTCTAAACTGAGAGTTAAAGAAATGTACTCAGAGTATTCCCTTCCCTTAACTTTCCCATTGCGTATTGGCAATAATATAAATTTCACCTGTGAAATCTAGTTGTGAAATTGTCTCCATTTTCACCATCATCACCTGCAAAGATAGGCAGGAAATGTCTGATGCGTGGTAGAAGCTTAATAAACATTTGCTAAGTAAGAGAATAAATCTTCGTCAGAACCTGCAGCAATTCCAAGTACTAGCTAAGTAATATCACTGTAGTTACTACATAGGTGCAGTTTTGAGACAAGCAAATTGTCTATACGCAGTAAGGAGCAGATCAGTACCTGCCTGTGAGTAGGAGCGAGGGACTACAAGGGGAAGGAGGGAAAATATGGGGATGCTGGAAATATTCTGCATCTTGATTGCTGTGGTGGTTATAGGGTGTGTACATTTATTAAAACTCAAAACTGTACACTTAAAATGGGTGCATTGTATTATGTATAAATTTTATCTCGATAAAATTTAAACAGAAAAACTAGATCATTATGTGGGAAAAATTTGGGAACTACTCCTCTAGAGTCCTGGGATTGTTGGACCAACAGAAAGTAAAGCAGCAAAACTGCAGAATATTGGCCGTCAAAAGCAAAGAATGACTATCTGTGGAAATTAGAAAAAATATATAGCCTAAATGAAAGTGGTTCAGATAGACTGACATTGATCCCAGATAAGCATTTATTCTAACTAATGAGCAGACACTACCCAGAAGATATGTGATTCCATTACTTAAGTGTTTAACCTAGTTCTGCCAGTATGCTGTGATCTATGTGATGTCACAAGAATTTACCCCCGGAAGTCACAAAGAGGATATACTCCAGGAGCTGCATTTTGTAACCAACACAGACTCAGCTATATCTTGTTTTCTGAAATTATACAAACATCAGTGTTTAGAATATATGACCCAGATGTAGATGGAGTTGTTAAAGGTGGGACAGAAAGCAATTATGAATTCTTCTAAGAAAAACAATAGTTAATTTATAACATTTTAAGTCTGCCATTATGTATGACATGTTTTAAATGAAAAACTTAAAAAAAAAGTACACACACATTTTGTTACCTCCAGTATGACTGCTAAGCCAACTATGTGCTATGAGCAACAGGATGGTTTGAATGTATGTGAGGTGATGGAGCTCTCAGTATGTGGTCCTTTAGGAACAGGGCAAGTAGTACAGGAACAGAACACACCACATACAGTCTGCATTACCAAGGATTCTGTTGTTCAGCATCCATATGTCCACGATTTCCCAGCAAATTCTTAATTTCATGTATTCTATCTGGGAATCAAACCAAATAGTCCAGGTTTATGGTCACTACTACAATACATCCTTAAAGTATGTCCAGGTTACAACCTGACCTTTAGTACCATTCAACTGCTAACTTGACCTTAATTGCTTATAAGCTCTTCTCACATGGAATTAAATTTTTCATGCATTATTATTATTGTTACTATTATTTTATTAATTCTTTTCTGAAACTTGAAGAGATGTCCTATAGGGTATTAAGAAGTGCGTGTGTCGGGGAGAAGGAATGGAGAAACAGAATGGAATACAGATCAAATTGGCTAAATGTCATATTTAGAAAAACAACAATCATTGTCATATTCCATCGAATTTCTTTATGTTTTGCACACAGTTGTCAGTTTTCAAGGGTAGTACCATTTAGGCTGAGAGAATGACTACTGCTCATTTCATTTATTAGAAAATGATTCTCTATTCATTTAAAGGGTACATTTGTTTACAAAAACAATTGCGCCTCCCACCTCTTAAAATCTATCAAAACACCATTATGCCCTGTGTTTCTTTCTGTCACTGAATTTGGAAAGTATGTGTGTTTTGAAATCTCTTCCCTCCTTTGGCAGAGAAGACTGAAGGGAGTCCATCTTGATGTGGTAGGTTTTTAGTTCCTTAAGTGCAGAGATTGTCTTATTTGTCTTTGTATGATCATCTCTACCCCTGCCTGGCTCAAAGTAATTTTTCTTTTTTCTTGTCCGTTTTTCCAAAAGAAAGGCAGACGGCCACATATAGTGCCTCATTCGGATGTGTCTGGAGTCTTGAAAGCATGACTGCCTCACATTCTCGGACAAATGGACCTTGAGAGCTGGTTGGGTGGTTTGAGTAGGGAGCACAGCTGCTCATATACCCTGACCAAAGATGGGTCCTCCCGTGTCAGGGAAGGTCATCCTCTTTGACCTAGGGGAGCACACAGCTTCAGGAGGGACATGCATGGAGGAGAGAGGGAGGAAGGGGACAACGCCTAGCCAGTGGGGTGACGGATACCCCAGCCAGACTGCTCTCACATCCTAGTAATTTTTCAGTGTCTGACTAAGCTGAATGCTTTCCCCTGGCCATTACACTATTGAAAATCAGTCCATATTGAAGATAAGAAATTGTCTCTCAGAGAAAAATCAAATGCATTAGAAATAGAAATTATTTTATCACTTTTCAATTAACAGAATTTTTTCATTGTTCAAGTTGTAAAAACAGTTTTGTGTTCCATTCGTCCCAGTCATTAGGACAAACCACAGCCTGATTCAAAAGTCAACTTAAGTACAAAATATGCAATAATTGCAGAAGGGTGAGGCTTTTAAAAAATTCAACAACAGTATAAAAGGTTTAAATGACCTGTGCGTCATAACAGCGTTGCTTTAATTAAAGTTTTAGGGGAACTTTAGAAGGGAATTTTTCTTCCTTTATCTTCTTTTTCTCAACAACGACAACAACAAAATTTTTTTCAGTCAAAGTTCTAAACTCCTTACTTTCATAAAAGGACAATTAAATGTTTCTCAGTTTAAACAGGAAATGATGGTTTATTCTTTAAGTTCAAGAAAAATGTTGGGATTTTTCCCAGAGAATTAATGTTATTGTCAGCATTTATTAAGGGCTCTATGGCAAAATTCCCAAATGTAAAATATAGTTATTTTAAGTTTTATACATTGGAAAAGCAAGTTATCATGCTGCAATCTTGTGAACGTGTGGCTTCCTTGTTGAGGCAGTTCCTAGCTAGGTTCTTGCTGGGAGTCCCCTCGCTGTGCAGCCACATGGCTTCCTTTCTTGCATCATTGTGTAGCCTATGCTTCCAGTGCAGCCTCAGACACCTGATAAGCTAGAAGGCTCTGAAATAAGCTGAGATGAGTGGCCCATGGCAACTGGGTCATGCAGTGGCAGAATCAGGCAATTTCATGCTCTTTTTGTATTTCCTTCAAGTTGCAATCATCTCTAAATATTTTTGAAGAGTGATTTAGCAGGATATAAAATGACCCAATCTAATGATACCCACATCTCTTTTTTTCCTCCTTCTTTCTGTTCTGTTTCTATCCCTGCAGCAGGATTGTGTGAGAAACACACTGTGATCTAAGTATTTCTCTCACTTTCCAGTTAACAGTATGTTAGTGTGTATGTATGTGCATGTGTGTATGTGCATGAGAAAAACACACCAGATGGATCTGTTAGCCTGTGCTCAAAAACTCCACCCCAAAACTTAGTGGCTTTAACACAACAGCCATCGACGCAGCTCACAGTTCTGTGGGTTGGCACTTTGGGCTGAGCTCGGCTTGGCAGTTCTGCTGCTCCCACCTGGACTCCTTTCTGGGTCCTCAGTCAGCCACAGTTTAGCGTATCAGCTATCAGCTGGGATATTGAAGCAGCTGAGCCAAGCGTGTCTCGTCATCCTACAGGCTGGCCCAGGCTTGTTCATATGTTGTGCAGGGCCCAAAAGCAACATGAGTGTAAGTCCTAGAGCACAAGTTTTCAAACGTCTGTTTATGACATTGGGTACCAACCCACTGACCAGAGCAAGTTGTATGGCCAAGCCCAAAACCAGTGTAGGAAAGTCCTTCCAAGGGATAGAGAGAGACAGGAACAAATCAGAGCTATTACTCACTTCAATGCCTTAAAAGAGGGCATCAAATGAGAAAAATATCTACTGTTGGGATCCTTTATCTCCAGGACCAGAAGTCATCAGTAGCTGATATGGATTAGCCTGCTGGTCTAGCAGAATGGCCAGTGGCAATGGTAAATGGCAAATTCACTAAATAGAAACTAAATCCTTAATATTCCATAGTGAGCAGCTATTTATGTATCACAAGGCCAGAATAACCCAGAAAATGTTAGAGAAAAATGATGATTGAGTTATTCTGCCAGATACTAAGCTGTACTATAAAGCTCTTATATTATTATATTATTATTGTTGTTGTTGTTGTTGTTATTATTATTATTATATTATTATTATTATCATTATTATTATATTATTATGGAACCAATGCCAGTGTACCTACATAGGTCAATGGGGCAAAATATAAATTCTAGACTCATGTTCAAAAATATATATGCCCTTAGTACTAGATAAAAGTGTCACTTCAAGTCAGGGAAAAGTATGGTTTATATTTATTTACTCAACACATATTTAGTAAGCCACCATCATTTGCTTATGAACTGATGTTTTTTAAGCCTCTGACATGGGCCTGTCAGTGTTCCAGGCACCGAGGACAGAGCCGTAAGCCTAGTGGTCACGCTTTCTGTTCTCTTAGAGCTTATGTTTTAATAAGAGGAGATGTAACATAAACAGATCACCCAAAATAATAAATATACTGTCAATAATAAACAAAACAATAAAACGCATTCAGATAATGATAATTATTAATTATCATTAATGCAATAAAATTACTAATTAAATAAAACATGGGACTGTGATAGCAAAAGACTGGGAGACTTATTTAAATAGAACGGTCATGGGAGGCCTCTCTGAGGAGGTAACATTTGAGGGAAAAAAAACAGAAAAATGAAAAGAAAGCAGCTGTGACAAGAGCTGAGCTTTCTTGGCAGAGACAATACCAAGTGCAAAGGCAAGGAGGGAGGAACCAGGTTGGTCTGTTCCAGGAACAAAACTCAAAGCCAGGCAGCAAGTAGAGAGTCAGTCCTCCACTAACTGAGAATTGGAAAGGTCACAGAGATAGGAAGAGCAAGGTCACGTGGGCCTCAGGGGCCATGGGAAGGAGCTCAGGTTTAGATTTCATCGTAAATGCAGAGGAGGACTAGCAGGAAGGTTTTTGGCAAAGGACGTCAGAGGTGGGACTGTGATCTGATTTTTGTTTATAGCAGATGAGACTGGCTACAGGTGGAGAGTGGACTATAGTGGGACAAGAGTGGAGGCAGAGACCAGTTAGGGGGCCATTTGTAGCATCTGCACAAGAAGTGATGCGGGTCCAATCTAGGGGACAGTGGAGATGCAGAGACTAAATAAACAAACTAGAAGAAGAAAAAGAAAAATATATATATATATATATACTTTAAGGATGGGAAAACTTTTTAACATTGGGGTGTAAGTGATAAAGAAAATAGTAATGGATTGACTATTTAAATTTTTTAACTTTTGTAGGTCAAAAGTCTATCATAAATAAAATTAAAAGGCAAACAATACTGGGAAATACAGTCACAGCATATATGACAAAATGTTGATGTGATAAATATATAAAGAGATTTTATAAACCAATACAGAAAATATGAACAAAGAGTACATAAACAAAAAGCAAAAATATAAGATCAAATCAAAGAGTTCAGTGGGGAGGGTATAGCTCAGTGGTAAAGTACATGCTTAGCATGCATGAGGTCCTGAGTTCAATTCCCAATACCTCAGTTAAAAATAAATAAATAAAAGTAAACCTTATCCCCAACCCCAAAAAAAGACAATGTAAATACATACATACATACATACATACATACATACATACATACATACATACATAAATAAATAAAAATAAAATCTTAGAGGTAATGAATAATATACATATTTATAGAATATTATTTTTTTATCCCTCAGATTAGTAAATATTTAAAAGAAGAAAAATAATTCAGGAGTTACTCCAGGAGTATAAAATTGACACTTTTTTTTGAGAGAAATTCTTTAAAAAATATACATTCATTTAACCTGGCAAGTTCACTTGTTGAAAAGTGTCTAAAAGGCATAATTGCGGTTGTGTGCAATTACATATAAACTTTCACTGCAGCATTG
Source organism: Camelus bactrianus (assembly GCF_048773025.1). Taxonomy (NCBI): domain Eukaryota; kingdom Metazoa; phylum Chordata; class Mammalia; order Artiodactyla; family Camelidae; genus Camelus; species Camelus bactrianus. The sequence continues at coordinate 85,388,711 of NC_133540.1, read as the reverse complement.
TTTATAGTAATACAATTTTCAGATTAAGGAACATTAAATAAATAATGGTATAATCCATATGGTATAATACAGTACAGCTAATTAAGATCACATTGCAAAAAAGAAAAAAACACTGACTGGACATGTGGTAAATTGTTCATAATATGTTTTATGTGATGAAAGCAGGTTGTAAAACAATAAGCCAAATATAATAGCATTTTGGTAAATATCCATAGAGAAACCATGTCAATAAAGACTTTTACCAAATTGTTCTTGATAACTATATTTGAGAGACGGAGTTGTAGATGATTTTATTCCTCTCCATGTCTATGTTTTTCAAGTTTTCCACATTGCATATGTGTAATTATGTGTTTTTACATTACAAAATAAAAATTACAAATTTACAAAAGGTTAAATACTCCAAAGCAAAAGGAATCACTGAAACTAACCAAAGGAAACCAGTTGGAAGCTAATAATCAAAATAAAGACTTCAAGGATGCTTGCAGATTAAAAAGGCAAAACAAAGTTGCCCAGATACTGAGAATAAACAATGCAGACAATGGGGGTGGAGCATGGATTTGAACAAAGACATTCTGGAGCCTAGGAGATGTAGACTCTGCAGGTCCTGTTAGTCATCATTCAAGGGTCAGTCTGAACCAGCGGTTGCACTCTAGGGGGCTGGGGGGCCAACATGGCAATCAAATTACTACCCACAGGTAATATCAAGTCATACTGTCCTCATACATGGTGGTGTAGAATCTCTGGGGTCCAATAAGCCCATTTTCCTGATTTTGTTCAGGTTATTAAAATAGCCCCCCAAAAGACAAATCTGATCATTCCTGGTCTTCACACACACACCACAAGTTAACTAGATAAACCATCTGACCTTTCAAACATACAGAATCCTTAAAGTACTATATCAAACAGGTAACCTGCACATCTAGAGTGATGGTCAGTCTGTTAATTTGACATTTGAACACGAAGGACACCAGAAATTAACTCTGCTTACAGAACTCATTGTAGGAATTAAATTTAATTCCTTTTGATGGCTCTGAGGCTTTTATTGTAAAAATAACCTTTTTAAAAATTATCATGTTTACTTTACATAGGAAACAGGTAAAGTACCACTGATACCAAAAGGTGCATGTGTGTGTGTGTGTGTGTGTGTGTGTAAATAAAAGCACTGCTTCCACAGCATGTGTCATCTGAGTGTCTCTGAGTCTCTGGTTCCTTCTTTGGGGATTGATTTTATTAATTTTAAATAAAAACAAAAAGCTTTGGCCTTTGGTAGTTTTCAAAGAGGTAGCTCTTTTCTTTTTTTAAATTGTCAGTTCTTTTATCCATTCCTTTTTTTAATTGAATTATAACTGGTTTACAATGTTGTGTTAATTTCTGGCGTGTATCATAGTGATTCAGGTATACATACATATAATTCCTTTTCATATTCATAATAGGCTATTACAAGGTATTGGATATTGTTCCCTGTGCTTTCTTTTTAATTGAGGTTTAAGAGACACATTACATCAGTTTCAGGTGCCTGACATAATGATTCAATACTTGCATGTATTGCAAAATGATCACCATAAAGTCTAGTTAACTAGACTTTTTAAAATTGGAGGCATTGAGGACAAGCAAAATCCCCACATCCAGTTCAGTATGTAGTGACTAAATTACTATTCATTTCTCTTGTATACTTTTGTTACAATAGATTTCAAATTTTGAGGTCTACTAGATTCTTCGGTGGCACTTGTGAAAAAGAAAAAAAAAAAAAATGCCCACCCCTTATCCCAAACCTACTAAATCGGAGTCTCATAGGCGGCCGGGCCCGTGGGTATGTGAGTTTAACACCACGCGCAGGTGGCTCAGGGGCGCTCCAAGGTGTGGGGACCACTGCTGTGGGGGGAAAGGTACCAGTAGGGAAAGGAGGTGGCAAAAGAACAAGAGGGAAACAATTAAGAAATTTCTAATTAAAAGACAAAATGTTAATAAGAAAGATGTGAATAATGGCACTCAGTCCTGGTTGGTGTCATTTCTTACAGGCTATTCTCCCAAGTCGGGAGAGACCGGAGAGGAGCGATTAGAATCCGTCCAATTCAGTGGGTAAAGCGTTAACCAGAATGTCAGTTCACTTGTCCTCAAGACGTGTGACAGAGAGCAAAGGAGTGTTCCTATCAGCTGCTCCTAGGAAAGAAAGTAAACACTCCCAACATGCACTGAGGCTCAGGGAGTGGCTCAGGTTTCTAACACTTCCCTGCTGTGGCGAAAAGGAGTAATAATTAACAGCTTCTTGGGCTCGATGATCATCCGTCGGAGGGGCATTGCCAGGCGCAGAGCCGAGCCGCTCCGGCTCCGTGTGCCTCCCCTCCTCCCGCGTTTGGCTCCCACCTCCACCGGCACCTCCACCTCCACCTCCCGGACAGGTGAGCGAGCACCGACTCTCCGACGCTGCTCAGAGTTGGCGACTGAGCAAGGGGAACAAACTCTCCGGAGCAGGTTCAGCGCAGTAACTACGGTTAAAATTCTCCTCCTGTTCGCAGTGTGAGTAACAGGTGAAAAATGGGGTAGGGAAAAGAACCCCTCTAATCTACTCCCCGAGGTCAAGTTAAGGGCAGATTATTAGAAAGCAGAAGCCACAGGCAGCCAGACTTGAAGGCGTGCATGTATCAGAGCAGTCCGAAACCCGGACACACTTTTCCTTTTGATCTTTCTTATACCTTTTCCGGATCAAGGTAAGCATGTGGGGAGAGGGGAGGGGAAAGAAAGAAGGGCCTGGAGGTAAGTGTGGCCGCCAGCTCCTCCTCCCTTTTCTAACAGGGGTAGCTAGAGCTCAGTAAAGTCTCTACCTGGAATTGTGCTTACAGAGTAACCTCAAGACACTAGACTCCTGAATGACGTCCCCACCTTTTTGAGTATCCTTATGGTTAGAGTGTTGTATTCAATCAGCAGACTTGAAAGGTCTTTTTAATTGAGGGTTCAGCTACACTTTTATTATTTTCCACAAATCAACAGAGACTTCCCTGCACCCCACCCCTACATCCACACAAAATTTGGAAAGGATTTCTGATAAGACTGCACCAAACAATGAAAAAATAGTCATAATTAAATGGGAGTCCATGAGTTAAGGATATAAATTCTGAAGCAGGAGAACCACAGGTTCAAATCCTGCCTTTGCCACTTCCTTGTTTGTCCCTCAGCAAGTTACTTAATCTAGCCAAACCTCAGTTTGTCATCTATAAAATAAGTATCATAGCAGGATTGGCCAATAGGGTTTTGATGAGAATTAAACACTTCTACAAATAGTGCCTCAAATCAGCATTAAGAAATTTGCAGCTCGCCAAAGGGTCTGTGTCAGGGACAGTGAGCTGAGCTGGTGAGACCAGACCAGACTGTATAGGGGAACTGGAGATGGATTGGTTTCCAGATAGTGGGTCCAGGACACGTGAGCAAATGGCAAATGGACAAAACATTACCTCTGAGTAGCAATGAAATTATCTGGCTTCTGGCCACTTTTCAAACATAGTATGTGGTGGCATAAATTCAAACTTATTTTTTACTCATTCATTTTTACTTTGGAAAAGTCACATTTATGTGAATCTGTTCTTTCTGAAAAGAAACTAATTTTATAATTGCAGAGAAACCCATCAATTTTGGGTTTTATAAGAGAGATTGCCCTTGAATAACTTTGATAAAATTAGATTGTTTAGTCTATGTCCTTATACTATAACACATATTGTACTGTTTGTATTAAAGTCATATAGACTTTTATTTGTGTTTATGAACAAGAAACATAAAAGAATGATACCTGTGTTTCATTGGTCTTTATCTCTTAAATTACAGGGAAGTGAACTTACTTTATGAAAGTTCATTTAAAGGACACTTTTGTTAGTGTTGCTGATAGTTTAATTAATGTGGATAACTTGGAGAAAGGGATAAACTTAGTAAGTGTGACTAGCAAAGTATTTCCATCGATGATATTTTATCTTTTTATTTTAGATAAAACCTTAAATGGTTTGCAGTTGATCCTAGTTTAATATTATCATTGTTTCTGTTTTCAAATTACAGAGTCAAAATTCCCCAATTTATGGACTTTGTTATTTGGATATTTTTTAGAGCTGGAAGGAACTGGTTTTTTTTCTTCCAGTTTCATCAAGATATAATTGACATAGGACACTGTATAAGTTTAAGCTGTCTAGCATAATAATTTGACTTACATGCATTATGAAATTATTATCACAATATCTTTAGCGAACATCCATCATCTCATATAGATACAAAATTAAAGAAATAGAAAAAATTTTCCTTGTCAGGCGAACTCTTAGAATTTGCTGTCTTAACAACTTTCATATGTAACATACAGCAGTGTTACTTACATTTATCATTTTGTACATTGCATCCCTAGTACTTGCTTATCTTATAACTAGAAGTCTTACCTTTTGATTACCTTCATCCAATTCCCCATTCTCCCATCTTTATAATTGGATATTGACTGGAGAATTGTAGGTAGGATTCTACAGCCAACCAAACTGAACTTTACTATGTTACTGTCCTCTGGGGTTTGATTGTGTTTAGTGTAGTTTAGCTAGAAACTTATAAAATAACCCAGCCCATTTAGAATAAATTATAGAACCAGTTCACTAAACACTTTTCAAAGAGGAAATATACCTTTATGCTGAATAAATATTTTTAGAACTTAAACCAAGTTTTTTGATTTTATATTTCTCAATAGGTATATGTTTAAACAACAAACAGTAGCCCCAACTGAGATAAATCTATTAACCATATTTGAGATTAATTTGAGATTAACCTATTTGTTAATCTCACATAACCAGGTATTAGTCTTCCTAAAGTCCATTTTAGAATACAAATGTTTTTCTACCATTTCTAATGCTTACAACATTTTGTGATACACTATTAAATGTTTGGGTCAACTGAGAGAGAGAGAAATAATCAGCAATGATTAAGAAAAAATTAGCTTCTTCAATTATATTTGAAATAGTATAACATAAACGTCATATGTCTTTTTAACATGCAATTCAAGGTTTCAAACATGATACTTGTTTTAACTTCCTAAAATAAGAAGCATCCTATACTTTTCACTGAAATAGAAATCTAGTGATAAGAGTCAATATACTTGGACAGACTTTTGGTTACAGTGCAGACAGGGAATTTAGCATTGTTAGAGATAACATGGGCTTCATATAAAAGTTTAGATTTTTAAAAATAGTCAAATAAAGTTCAATGGAAAGTACAACCTCTGAGAAAACTTCTTTTGAATATTCTCTTTGCACTAAAGTCTAGTGTTAGAGAGGCTTAGGTTCTGTTGTCAAAATCAGTCTTTTAAAGCTATCAAATGTAGTGATTTCATCATTTCATAACATCATCTCAGGTACCAAAAGAACCAATGCCACTGCCGTCAGTAGTTGAACATGAAGATGTCTCTCTGTTAAGAGATGATGGGGTTGTCTTGTAGCTGAGATAGCTGAAGGGCAACTTTTCCATCATCATCCCAGAGTCTAGTAGATGGAACTCAACAGGAGGAGGGGCTGATTCTTTCGCAGCCAACAGATGAACAGGAAAAATGAGCCATGGTCCCTGTGAAATCAACCTTAGAATTTTGTCTTGGAAACCCAGGGGAGCAGAGAATCCTCGAGCTGTCCCACAGCAGCACTTCCAGAAGATGCCGTTGGCAGACCAAGCAGCTCCCTCCCAGACTGAGTGGTGGCCAAGATGCCTCGGGTCCTGAAGTGACTTAAAACTAACTTGCTTCTCCTACTGCTTCTGCATTTCTCACCTCCCTGAGGGCACTCTGGGGAGAATAAAGCACATGGCACTAACGCCATGTAAATATGAATAGAACATTAAAGGTTTGACATTGCAAATTAGATCCCAGTGGGACTGACACAGGAGTCTGGTTGTTTGATCCACATCCGCATCCTGTTTAGTCCTGTCTTAAATACAAGCACTGTAATACATTTGTATTTGTATCTCAAAACAAACATTTCCTAACTGCAATCAACATCACTTAATAAAGTGATCATTTTTGTACTCCAACTCTCAACTTTAACCATCTCTGCAAATGAGGCACATTCTTTAGAAAAAATATGGAGCCAAGTGCTTCCCAGAAACCATATTCTTCTTGATTCTTTTCCTGTTTTCTAGGAATGGGATAATGGTTAGAATTATAGATGTTTTGTCTCATTTCCTTGAAATGATATAATTGTATATAACTGTTCTCTACTCCAAGGTTCTGGGCCAGAGCTTACAGAAAGCAGCTTTGTTTTAGAGCTAAATACATAATTTTCTATTGCTTCTTCTGGTCAAAATAATAAGTTTTTTAAAACCTCCATGTGTACAGCCTTTAATATAATCTTACTTCATAATTGAAATACATACTTGCTAATCTAATATAATACTCTCTGCTCTTTTTTTTTTAGTAACTTTTATGGTGTGTGTTATGTAAGATATGTTCCCTGTATATGATTTAGAAAGTACATATGAAATCAAAAGGAAATGATTATCACTTATAATTTCATAGCTCTCAGTTTTACCTTTAACATTTTTGTACATCTCTCCCTATATTGAATATACAGATAGTCATTATTTTATGTAAGTTTTATCTATATACCTGCATACATGTATCCATTTTAGGAGATATACAAATAAAACAAGCAATCATCCTGTTCTAAAGGAAATTAAGTAAAAGTAAGTAAAATAAAACATAATTAGGGAAAGAAAGCTGCAGGTAATTAGAAAGGGGCAGATATTTTGCTGTGAAAGCTCAAAGGCAGAGGAAATTCTCTTTGGCTGGAGACTAGGGAAGTTAGCGCCTGTATTTTTTAAGTTTGTTATAAAATTATGACCACTTTGCCACTTCCTGTACCCATTGGCCTCAGGAATAAGGGGCTGCAGATACAGATAGAGGCTACCCTTCCTGGCTTAACACAGCAAACGCAGAGAAGGAACTCATGAAATCTTTTTTGACTGTACAAAACAGTGGACCAAGTTTTCCACTTTTAAACAAGTAATGATTTAATTAATCCATGCTTGAGGAAGGTACTTTAAATAACTGGCTTTTTTGAGTTAATTGGGCTTGGATTCACCTCCCATCCTCTGGCCTCATTCTGACAACTGGACAGTCCAGGCAAGTCCATGTCTAGGCAGGATACAGAGCAGGGGGCGGGGTGTGAGCCATGGATGCTCTCAGATCCTCTCTGTTCTCAGCGTTGCCCAAATACTGGTGCTGACTTATTCTGCTTTCTCTGGTTCCTGATCCCTGCTGCCTGCTCAGACCAATTCTACTTCCTTGGCCTTTTCCCTTCTCTGGTGAGCCTCCAAAGACTGTTGGAGCCTAGACCTACCTAGTACCTCCAGGATCGTTTATTTTTCCATGATTTAATTACTGGCCTATCTAATTTCCTATCTCTTGAGCTCTACTGTCTGGACAAAATTACAAAATAAATAGCCAAACATTAATAAATGATCTTGTTTTATGCACAATCTAAGTCAATAATCTCTGTCCCCAGGAAGGGAGAGCCCTGTGTGATTCACCCTCCCAGTAAAGTACATAGATTTGTAACAACTACCTTCCTCCTCAAGTCATGTTTGTCATGTTCTACCAAAATAATTCTGAATGTCCAAAGTAAGACCCCTAGGCTTCTAGACCTATAATTTTTCTTTTTTTCAAGAATCTTCTCCATCTCTGCTAATCATGACCTCTGATTATTCCTCTCTTAAACATTTTGAGAAAACCACCTCAGACCCTTAAATCAACCAAGACTTTATAATTCAGGTGTTATTCACAAGAGCCCTACCAGATTTTAATTTGCAATGTATCAGGGTTAATGGGAATAGAAAGAGAAAACTATTGGAATTCATAGATCTATTTCTCACTTCAGCAATCAAGAATGAGACTTTTACCAGATCATGTTTTCAGGTATTTCAATTGTTCTAATATTTTGTTTAGCCAATTTTTGAATTGAGACACTGTCAATTATTATTTCCTATTTAATTAACATATACTGCCTGTGAACAAAAATTTTATCCTATTTTTATTTTCTTTCATAAATTCCATTCAACTGTCTTTCTTTCCAAGTTCAGGGAATAATGTAAGGATTTTGAAATTCTTTAATCACGTCTTCTGAAGCTGGCTATGACTTGCTTCAGCATAGGTCATGAGTTTGACAATATAATTACATAGTAATGTTTGCTATCTTTAATGATACCTTAGCTAATTTTTTTATGAATACAAATAGAGAAGAAGCCAGTTAAGAAGCCACTGCAATGATTCTTCTGTCCATCACTGTCAATTTACACTTTGTGCTTCTTCAGTTCAAAATATCCCTGACTTCTAGTGCCAGCTAAAATATCACGTCAACTATCAAGAAAAGTTTTATTAATAGTAACTAATCCTTTGGGCCACATCTGCAACTTTACAGTTAGTCAGTCACTCAACAATTATTAATTAAATGCTTTCCGTGTATCAGGCAAAATCCTAAGAACTGGGTGTACCCGGGGAAACAAACAAAAAGTCCGTATCTTAAGACATTCACATTGTAGTTGGGGAAGACAGACAATGTAAGTAAATAAGATCCCTTCAGATACTGATAATGGACCTAGAGGAAAATAATGTGGTTGTGACTAATGGAGACTTGCTTAGGGAGGGCCTTCGAGAGAGGAGACACAGGGACTGAGACCCGAACGATGGGGACAGGCAGCCATGTGAAAGTCTGAGGTAAGGTGCTCCAAGTAGGGGGAGGAGCAAGTACAAAACCCTGAGGCAGGAATGAGCTTAGGGAGTGATTGAAAACCAGAAAGAAGGCCATGTAGACGAAATGTAACCAATGAAGGAAATAATGAAGGGAATGAATATCGAACAGATTGACAGGATCTTGTGGGTCATCGCCAGGAGGTTATACTTTATTCTAGTTCACTCTTGAAAATCTTTGCAAGGTTTTAAGCACAGAATGACAAAATCTGATTCAGTCTTTAAAATGATCACCCTGGATGCTGCATAGAGAATGGAATATGGGTCATGAGGCAGATGCAGGGAAACTGGTCAGGAGGATGATTGAATAATCCAGGAGAAAGGTGGCAGTGTGTTGGCTCAGAGTGGCAGCATTGAAAATTAAAGCTCTTGAGTTACATATTGGAGGTGCCATCAATAGAACTTACTTTTGGATTGGAATCTGGTTATGATAAAAAAGGAAAAATGTAAGTTTTAGTTTTGGTGCCCAGTTGGGTAGATGAGAAAGAATTGTAAAGGAGGGAATTCTGGAGCATGGAAAAAAGTCAGTGGTACTGTTTTGGCCATGTTGATATTGAGATGCCTGATAGTTATCCATGTAGAGACTAAATAGGTAGTGGCCTGAGTCTGGAGCTCAGTGGAGAGGCTGGGCTGGAGATGGGTTAGATTACCTACAAGAAAATGTAGATAGAAAAGAGAGGATGGCTAAGGGCAGACTATTAGAACAAGTCAGCATTTCATGATCATATAAAGGAGGAGTCAGCAAAGGAACTAAAAAGTTGAGACCTATGAGACAGCAAGGAAATAAAGCAAGGTTGTTGTGCTTTCTCTTTTGTTTCAAAAGTATCCAAAAAAAAAAAAAAAGTGTTTCAAAGGAGGGAACAATCAACTTTGTCAAATGCTGTGTCAAATGCTGCTAAGAGGCAGAGAAAATGCGGAGAGAAAAATGAACCATTTGGCAAGATACCAGTCATTAGAATGTGGACGAAGGGGTACAGCGGGGAGGAAATTAAAAGAATAGATGGTAAATAATCTGGACCCAGGAGGGAGAAGGTAGTGTTTGGGCAGTGAGGTGACCACTGTCAGGAAATCTCACTAAGGAAAGGTTTCTGCAAACCCTTTCTGTGGATGATTTTAATGACAAAAATCTATGGGCAAAATTTGGGCTTTAGAAGTAAGAACAAAGGCTATATAACCATACAGCCCAGCCCAAATCTTGTGAGTGAGTAGCTGGGACTGGTTGGGCTCATGGAGCATGCTGCATCTCTCTCTGTCCCAAGGCAGCCTAAAATGCCCACGGAGCTTCTGACCTACAGAGTTCATTTACCTGCTTGGCTAAGCTTCTGTCTCTTCCGGCATGAGTCCTCCACAAAACCTCCTTCCAATGATGTGCTGTCAAAGAGAATGACATTCTTAACTAAAGGAGCACCACTGTTGGAGCAAGAGGTTATGAGTAGAAAATGAGTTAAGGTGTAAATCAGTGATGACAAGACCAGTGGGCAGCAGAAAGCGGCCTCACAGCAGTGTAGGAAGTAGGCTATGGGAACTGATGGGGTCCCACTGGAGCAGGGACTGGAAGGAAGCAGAGATTAGGGCCTGCAGGGACGAGGGCCCTTTGGTACAAGGGAAATGGTGAGAAGAGACTTGATGATACGCAATTCCAATAGACTAGAAGGCCTGGTGTTAAAGAAACCTTCAATTCTGAGTTTAGAAAGGTAGGTTTGGGTGGAGCTGCAGAAAGCCTGAATGTCAGGTTAAGGGACATGGGCTGTATTTGCTAAGAACAAAATCCCAGGAAGGTTTGTGAACAAGATGATGTGATGAACAAAACAGTAAAAGCATTAGGGGAACTAGTCAAGCATTCAGCTTAGAGTGCTCATAGCCTTCCAATAGATTACATGATTTCAAGCTAACAATGTGCTATAAGGAAAAATATGCATCACTGATTTTGTGAAAATAGTTTTTGTTTTCCTTCTTTTTCTTTCTTTCGTTTTTCTTTTCTTTTCTTTTTTTTGCGGGGGGGGGGACTGGTATTCAGAAAGACAACATGAAACATCTTCCACACACTTTACCCCAACCAAAATGACCTGATTCAGTAGGAAAAGGAAGAAATTCCTTCCGCTTCTTTTTTAAAATAAAAAATGGAAATTTCCTCTCTAGCCTACCTCTCTACTCTGGCTACATTCCCTATATGATTCTACGGGCCTGAAGCAATGGTAACAAAATACTTGGTTTCTACAAAATGGAATGACTGGAAAACATCATATAAAATCTCTGGTCACACCCTAATGCCATTTATATGAAGACATAAAAGAGGATATTATTCATGTCAGACCACAGTTTTCAGAGCCTGAAGGAGACTTGAAGGATGTTATGTCACACTTAATCAACCCTGCGAGTCAGAGCTTGATTTTGGCTGCCTGGCAACTTAAAACTGTTTGTGGAATGGGGCAGGGTTCAGCCAGTTGGAATTCGGCTGGAATAGAAGGACTGTGCTCCCTTGCACAAAATCATACAGAAAAGAATTCTTTCTAGAAATACTCCAGAAACAGACTTACCAAATTGGCTGATCCTTCCTTTCTTTGAGCCACAGTTTCTGTAGTTTTTCTGTTTACATAGTACCTTTTCCTATTTTCTGCACACCTCCAAACATTGCCCTAGGATTTCTTCTCTAACTTAGCTATCTTGTATTCTCATGTTGCCAAAAAAATGTCAATGATTGCAAAATACCTCTTTGAGGATTGTAGAAACCTTTGGGAATTCAATATCCTTTTAAAGAAGATAACATTGAGCTGTTTTATAAACAGAAGTTTCAAACTGAATGAATTTTTTTCACAAGTCTGGAAATTTTATTTTAAAATATGACAGCAAGACAGCTAATTTTTGTCCAAAAATTCTAGAAATTTTACTATAAAATATAAAACCAGGAAGACTTTAGAAACATTATTTTTAAACATTATTTATTGATTTATAATCACTTTACAATGTTGTGTCAAATTCCAGTGTAGAGTACAATTTTTCAGTTATACATGAACATATATATATTCATTGTCATATTTTTTCTGTGAGCTACCATAAGATCTTGTGTATATTTCCCTGTGCTATACAGTATAATCTTGTTTATCTATTCTACAATTTTGAAATCCCATCTATCCCTTCCCACCCTGCCCCCCCCCCCTTGGCAACCACAAGTTTGTATTCTATGTCTGTGAGTCTGTTTCTGTTTTGTATTTACGCTTTGTTTGTTTGTTTTGGTTTTTTTTTTTTTTTTTAGATTCCACATATGAGCGATCTCATATGGTATTTTTCTTTCTCTTTCTGGCTTACTTCATTTAGAATGACATTCTCCAGGAGCATCCACGTTGCTGCAAATGGTGTTATGTTGTCGGTTTTTATGGCTGAGTAGTGTTCCATTGTATAAATATACCACCTCTTCTTTATCCAGTCATCCATGGTTGGACATTTAGGCTGTCTCCATGTCTTGGCTATTGTAAATAGTGCTGCTATGAACATTGGGGTGCAGGTGTCATCCTGAAGTAGGGTTCCTTCTGGATATATGCCCAGGAGAGGGATTCCTGGGTCATATGGTAAGTCTATTCCTAGTCTTTTGAGGAATCTCCATACTGTTTCCCACAGTGGCTGCGCCAAACTGCATTCCCACCAGCGATGAAGAAGGATTCCCCTTTCTCCACAGCCTCTCCAGCATTTGTCATTTGTGGACTTTTGAATGATGGCTATTCTGACTGCTGTGAGTTGATACCTCATTGTAGTTTTGATTTGCATTTCTCTGATAATTAGTGATACTGAGCATTTTTTCATGTGCCTATTGATCATTTGTATGTCTTCCTTGGAGAATTGCTTGTTTAGGTCTTCTGCCCATTTTTGGATTGGGTTGTATGGTTGTTTCTTAAGTCGTATTAGCTGCTTAAATATTCTGGAGATCAAGCCTTTGTCGGTTCCATTTGCAAAAATTTTCTCTGATTCCGTAGGTTGTGTTTTTGTTTTACTTATGGTTTCCTTTGCTGTGCAGAAGCTTATAAGTTTAATTAGATCCCATTTGTTTATTCTTGCTTTTATTTCTATTGCTTGAGTAGACTGTTCTAGGAGAACAGTCAGATAATGTTTTGCCTATATTTTCTTCAAGGAGGTTTATTGTATCTTGTCTTATGTTTAAGTCTTTGATCCATTTTGAGTTTATTTTTGTGTATGGTGTAAGGTAGTGTTCTAGCTTCATTGCTTTACAAGCTGCTGTCCGGTTTTCCCAACACCATCTGCTGAAGAGACTGTCTTTATTCCATTGTATATTCTTGCCTCCTTTGTCAAAGATTAGTTAACCAAAAGTTTGTGGGTTCATTTCTGGGCTCTCTATTCTGTTCCACTGGTCTATATGTCTGTTTTTGTACCAATACCATGCTGTCTTGATGACTATAGCTCTATAGTTTTGTCTGAAGTCTGGGAGAGTTATTCCTCCAGCTTCTTTCTTTCTTTTCAGTAATGCTTTGGCAATTCTAGGTCTTTGATGGTTCCATATAAATTTTATTATTATTTGTTCTAGTTCTGTGAAATATGTCCTGGGTAATTTGATAGGGACTGCATTAAATCTGTAGATTGCCTTGGGCAGTGTGACCATCTTCACAATATTGATTCTTCAAATCCAAGAGCACCCAAAGTAATAAAATACCTAGGAATAAATCAAACCAAGGAGGTGAAAGAATTACACACAGAAAACTATAAACCATTGATGAAAGAAATTACAGAAACATTATTTCAGCCAGGCAGAATTCCTCATGGGGCCTCTCTTTTCCCCTTTTTGTATTCTCAGTAAAATATAAGCTCTGTACCAAGAACCAGCAGCTTCAAACACCCTAAGCCCATCTGTGCATTTGCAGGGATGGAGCAGAAGAATCACTTTTAAATCACTAACTCCTGGTTGTAGCAGAACTGTGGATAAACTGAAAAATGAAAAAGGAAATCTTAGCACATATTCCAAATCAAATACTAAAAACTTGGAAATAGGATTCCTTATATAGGGAATTATGCCAAAGTGAGACATACTGGGTACATTTTATCACCAGGAGCATTTTATCATCAACTTTAGCGTGATTATCAGCACAACTTTGACCCACTTACAAATTTGAGAATCATTAGCACGTGGTTTGTGTTGTTCTCTCTCAGAGCTCTTGTTCTGCTTGGTCTGCCTTTCTTCCTGTCGCTCTGTTACACAGGTGTCAGTCTCTCAAACTGATCACCAAGGGGAAAAACATATGTCAATCTCTGTATTTCTGGCTCTTCTAGTATTTCTTCATATACCCTCTTTGTCATCTTTCTTTAGACTTTGAAAATTAAATTTTGACATGACAGAGGAACATTTGTATGTTCTTTTTCCTTTACTACTATTTTCCCTAAATTATATAAAGAATATCATTTTCAATTTAAAATGGGAAACTAATATCAAAAGAGAGTAAAATTGATTTTTTTCAAAAGCACATATTGAGTAATAAGAATAAAGTAAAACACCTTAATATTGTAAAGCTTATAGGGGTGGAGGAGGGGCTGGAAGAGGACAGAGAAAACAACACAGTGTTCCCGAAACAAATTATTTTGTGACTTATGTGAATAACCATGAAGAGCAGGTTCGGAGGATGCCTCCTAGAAACCCACTCAAAGTGAGTTACAGTTAAAACTTTAAACTCTAAGTTTGTTTTCTTATAGTTGAAGACTTTTGAGAACATTTCACTTATTCTGAGTATTAATTGCCTTAAACATAGGAAAAAAATCTTTGAAAAGAATCTTAGAACAGACCAATTTATAGAAAATCACAAAAGAATTAATCTGTAAACCTTTTCCAAACTGCAAAAACAATGTTGGTAAAAAGAAAAAAGAGGAAACCTTAAAGACATTCAGACCTTAATTCAAATCATTTGTTCCACTACTTAGTAAGTGTCTGAAATGGAGATAATGACACCCCTGCCTTGCTGGGATGGTCTGAGGAGTAAATAAGATCACATCCATAAAACAGCTCACATTCTAAGCATAGGACCCAAAGCAGGCACGTGGTAAAAAAAAAAAAAAAAAAAAAAAAAAATCTTTCTTTCCCTCCCCAACCAAACCTTTATGTCCATACGTTAAACTCTACTTAAAAACTCCCCCCAAAATACTTTCACACACTAGGGACACAAGAAACAATTTCACTTTGTCATAAACTAATTTATGAATGCATCACAGGAACATACCATTAATATTATTCTAATGTTTTAAGGTGTCCTCCCATGATCTCAGAAAGGGGGAAGAGATGACCATGATGGCTCACCAGTCCCCCTCCTGGATCTTCATCAACGAGAGGACGTTCATTACCAGGTAACTATACACCTGTGTTATGTTACTCTACTATTCCATCATTTGTGGAGTATACCCCAGCCTCCTAAAAGAAGGATACAGTCATCTTTCCCACTTACAAGATGAGAAACCATCGAAGAATATTAAGTACATGAGTGACTGGATTGGTCTGGCTGCTGCTTGAAGAACAGACTGAAAAGGGGACAAAAGTAGAAGCAGAGAAACTATCAAGGAGCTGATAGGCCAGAGTAGAGGTGCTGGTGGTTTGGACCAGGTGGCAGTGATGGAAGTAGGGAAAAAGGGGTCAGATTCTGAGTATATTTTGAAGGAAGGGACAATAGGACTTCCTCAATGATTAGATGTGGAATATGAGAGAAAGAGAATAATCAAAGATTTTGGTCTAGACAAGTGGATTAACACTCTCTGATATTAAAAAGACTACAGGAGGAGCAGGTTTAGGGGAGAAGATTAGGGGGTCAGTCCTAGACACGTAACATTAGAGATTGAATAAGATCACCAAGGGAATTAGTGTGAATAGAAAAGATTCAAGGTCCCAGGTTAGAAAAGAGTGAAATGAAGATGGAAAACCAGGAGACAAGAAGGCAAGGCAGAAGTATGTTGGATGCAAAGAAGGAATGTGGACTCTGAACAGAGAGGAGGAGCAGTGACGTAGCAGGTATTTATATGAGACACCACTTTGGGATGTCAAGGTAATAAGTGTTGATGGAGATGCAGGAACAAGAAGGAAGTTGGAGAGATGGGAAACTGGAAGACTGAGAAATTAATTTTTAAAATGTTAAGTACAGATGACTGATAATGAAGGTCAGAAGAGGTAATATCCACAAAAAACAAAAGGGAGACAGAAAGACTGTAGAGAGTGGTAAGAGATGGACATGGTAACAGGATGGACATTGTTGAGAGGACCTGAGAGATGAGAGTTTGGAAAGAAAAAAAGATGAGAAAAGGATGTAAGTGATCTGCAGGAGAAGCAGGAGGTGACTGAGGTTCAAGCTAGATGATGGAGAAGATGGGAGAGGCTGTGGATGAAAGGCAAGAGGATGACAGAAGGGGCAGATCAGGATAAGAGCCCAGGACCACCCCCAAGAAGGTCCCCCTGCCACATTTGCCTCCTCCCAGAGAAAATTACGGAAGCAACAGAGGTGTCTCCAAAAACAGTAGCTCCGGGTCTGCACCAGCGTTTCTTTTGCCTAAATGTCTTCTGTGCAACCAGGAAAGTTTAGTCAACCTAGAAAAGAGATTTATCACACTGGGGGGGAAGTTTCGAGAAGGAACAGTACACAGCATAAGAAAAGATTGTACAAACCCATGTACGTATTTTCCTGTTATTAAACTCTGCTTGACTCCATTCAGCACATGAAGTCATGATTCCCATCTCCCTCTTCCAGTGCATTGCTAACTACTCCTGGGGCCCACCTCTCGGCCATTCTCCCTTGGGCTACTTCAGCAGTGCAGCTGCTCTTCACCTCTTAGATTCCTGAGGAAGCAGGGTCCTTTCTCACTCAGACCTTTAGATCAGATTAAAATACACTCTAAACAGGCACCACGTAATCCAAATAGCAATCCACAGTCCCCTGTCTGTGCTCGCTTGCATCTCCATGAACTGGGACTTCTCTTCCCCAGCAAAGCCTCAAGACAAATGTCCTAGAAAAGCCCCAGTGCCCTACCTAACTCTTGTCTGCTTTGAGGGGTAGTTCTGTTCTTCCCAATCTCTGCTATTTATACGCGTGTTTCTCTTTATTCTCCAGGTTCTTTCTGTTCCTAGAATCCTCAGTTTCTCTAGAACAGCTTTCTTCCACCTTCATGAAGCTCCTGGTTCTGTTCTAAATTGATTTATGTCTATTTCATCTTTAGCCCTGATCAGCCGATGGTAACTTCTCATCCTGGATAACCAGTCCTTCCTTTTATTCATCTCATGTAGTCACAGTATGAAAATCAAGGCTTTTCCCTGAAACAAAAACCTATTCCACACACTGGTAGTTACCAAGTCAACTTTTGTTTCTTTTGCAATATTTTATAGTTTCCCAGTCTCAGTTCCTCACTTTTCCCATGAAATCCTCCCTGAATGGCAATAAGATTTTAATTAGCTTGTTAACTACTTGTGAAATTGTTCTTTTAAAATATTTATTTCCTAAATATAAAAATTATGATTATTTTATAAATTATTATATTTTATATGTTTAGATTAATTATAAGAGCTGAGAAAATCTGGAAACATGTAGATTAAAAGAATAAAAACTATCCATAATCTCACTACTCAGAAAAAAAATGCACTGTTAAGTTTTATCATATTCCTCATCTTCTAAGGATTCTATTTTATATAATTGAGATTATACTGTACATTGTTTTTCACTGTGCTGCAAATATTTCCCCATACTGTTAAAAAAAAAAAAAGCTTCCTAAAGATGATCTTAATGATACTGTAGCATTCAATGATACAGAAATGTCATAAACATTCCTTTAATTTTGACCTTCAAGATGGCTTCAAGCTTTTTGAATAGCACAAGGGCTAGTTCACAGTAGTGGAATTACTGGATAAAAGCATCCAAGTAAATCTCATGTTATTGCTACTAATTGGGTTTCTAAAACACTTTGATGCACTTTCCCTCCACCAACAGCTTGTTTTATTATCTCATAAAATTGCTTGGTTTCCCAAGGTAGAAGGTAAGCCCTTTGAAGGTAAGACCTGAGCATCTTTTGTGTCCTATTTCCTAAGGTGGGGTATCAGGATGACCTTGGTACATGAGATGATTTTAGGTTGGACACAGATAATTATTTTTTTATTTGAACACTTAAAGAATGTATTAGAAAAATATAACTAGCACAT
Source organism: Camelus bactrianus (assembly GCF_048773025.1). NCBI lineage: Eukaryota > Metazoa > Chordata > Mammalia > Artiodactyla > Camelidae > Camelus > Camelus bactrianus. The sequence continues at coordinate 85,370,808 of NC_133540.1, read as the reverse complement.
ACAATCTTTGATTTCACAAACATTATTGCACAGGACAAATAAAAACTTACTTAAAAGAAGAGTCAACTAGAAAAATATTAAGTGATAAGAGATGGTACTTGGAGTTGGCCAAACTCATGAAAGTGTTACATGAATAGTTAGTTTTGACGGCCATAGCACTCAGTCAGAATTTATCAATCACTTTCCTACAAAATACCTTTAAAAATCAGAACTCTGTAATTTTTTTACCTCTGAAGATATTCTTGATAAATACATTCTAATGATTAGAAGTATAAAAGGAGAGAGAAAACTAACAAAATCTGAAAACCTGTATGCATTCCCATTTTATGAGTGGCTTATAATGAAACATGTCACAATGAAGCCACAAATTTGGGAGGAGGATATTTTCAAAGAAGTGTCTGCATTTCTAGCGACCCTTATTTTGTGTCATATTTTGAGTCGACTGAATTGAGAACTTGTTTATCTTCTATAGCTCTGAGGCCCTCTCAGGCCCTAGTGTCCATGTATTATTGGCACTCCAGACTCCAAATAAAATCATGCAGCATTTATACAAACACTAGACTTGAAGACAGCATTTCCAAAATGTGGGCCATGGACTGCCTACCTCCCCATCAGATGCCTGCTGACAATGCAGACACTGTGTTCCGCCCCAGAACTACTCAGGTGATTCTGATGCATCCGGAAGTCTAGGAACCACTGCTCAGAGAAGGAAAGGAATAAAGTTTGAGAACGTCTGACCACTTAAAATAAACAAAACTTCTGGAGCAGGGGGAAATCTTTACAAAATAGTCATCAGAAATTTTAATGGCACCACTAACCACCTGTGATACCCAGCTTGTCATAAATCTGGCAAACACCTTCATTCATTTACTTATTCACCTAATAATTCAGCTCCTACTCTGCAGGAGGCATTATTCTGGCAAACAAGACAGAAATCACCAACTTATTAAGGGATGTTTATTTTCATGCACAGAAATATATGAAAATAGGAAAATAGAATCTCCTTAATGGAAATTTTGCTTTCAACAAATTTCTTGAGAACTACATATGGTCATGAAATAAGAGATCTTGATTGAATAACACAGTAAGCAATGTAATATTTACGTCTTACTACTGGATAAGAATTCTCTTGAGTTTAGCAACTTCCCTGACTAAAGAGTATTAGCATAAGTTAGCTTCATGCTCAAATGGCTAAGTTTCCAGTTGCTGTTTAGTTGCCTGGGGTTATCGCTGCTCTGTTGCTTCACATGGTAAATATTCTAAGTGAGGTGACTATTTGGGGAAAAAAATGGTCCCATATGGTTGCTTTCAAAGTAGTATTTTCATTTCAGGTCTTACATTGAAATCAGGGCACTTTAGGGGTGAGTAAATACCAAAAAGAAGGTTAAATCTGTTTTAGAATGCAAATCAGATTCCACTCTCAGAATCTGTTAGATTTTTTCTCCCACTTAGGAACCTAATATAAACCCTCGCAGGCTGCAACTCTTCCAACTGCAGCCACAAGGCAAGTGTGCATTCCTGTCCTTACTAACTCACTTTAATTAGCATGATGTAATAAATTTTAGCAGAAAGTGCATCATTCCAAACAGTTTCGTTTTGCAAGCATGTTGGCTGGCACCCTTTGCTGAAACAAAGGAACCAGCCACCTGCTCCTCTGAGCACATATTCAGCACAAAGAGCTAGTGTTCCAGAGGCTGCCTCCTACCTAGCCAGTAGAGCCTGAGGGTAACATTTGCCCATGTTCCACAGCCAGGGTCTTCTCTTGATCAAAGGAACTGGAGCAAACACTGCAAGCTCCAGCGTGCCTTGCAGGTAGCTGTATGAATAGAGGGCACTGCTCTCCTCAAGGCTGCTGGACTTCCTTCTTTGATAAAGGAGAAGGGAGCCCTCCTAACATATTTTTATAGGAGTCAGGATTTTTCTTTTTAAAGCTGGGGTAAAAAGTTTGAAACACATATAGGACCATCTCCTTTAAAACTGAGGAATTTTTTTCCATGTGGGGTTTGTTTTTTTTAAAAATTATGAAAAAATTCCCATTATTCATATTTGATGTCTTGCAAAAATAAAATTTCATTATGAGAAATTGGATGTCACAGTTTCACCAAAAGGTCAATAATGTCACCTCCAGAAAGGTGAAAAAGGTCCTTAAGCTTTATATCCAATATTTTCAATGAGCATATATTGTCAACAGTCATTGAGTGTATCAGGATGACAGTTATTCTCAATAAAATTCATCTACTCCACATTTACCTAGTTGATCACTTTCATCCATTAAAAAAACAAGAACATCCATGTGCCCAAGACACACTGAAAATGTTTCAATAGAAAATCCGATGAAGTCAAGATTCAAAGACTCTAGAAATAGATGACACCGAGTTTACTTGAATTTCTGGTCGTGTTAGCTACACTGGTAGAAGATCTCTCCTCCTCTAAAAGTAGGTCAGGATTCAACTTTCAATATTTTATTCCCTAAACAAATAATTACTGAGAGCACGTCAGGGTCCAGATGCTGTGCTAGAAGCTAGGGTGAGCAGCTTTGAACAAAAACAGACAAGAACCTTATTCTCATGGAAGTTGTGGTCTGAAGCTGGAAGTCTTCAACTTGAGCCGTCATCAGAATCACTGGAGGGCTTGTTAAAATAAAGATTGCTGGGCCCCATTCCCAGAATTTCTGATCCAGGAGGTCCAGGCTGGAGCCAGCATTTGTACATGTAACTTCAGGTTTCCAGGTGGTGCAGATGCTACTGCTCTGGGAATCACAGTGAGAACCACAGGGCTAAAGGCCCGACGACCAACTGAGATAAGTGTTCAGCAGGAAAGGAACCCACTCCTATGAGAGAATAAGGATCTAGCCTAAGCCAGGGGGTCCACAGATCTGAGCATCAGGTAGCTAACTGGTTTAAGGGAGTCAGCGAGAGAGTACTCCTGATATATGGGGTCTGCTGGACATCCTCACAGCCAGAGGGGGCACGGAGTTCCAGTGAGTGAAAGTTCCTAGTGTGCCTGGGAAAAGCATCTCTTGAAAAGAGGCTAAAGATGAAGAGAGGCCAACCAGAGCTTTACCTGCTGTGATGGGGGTTTGGGATTTTTATCCCAAGAGTGGTGGAGATACATTTAAGGACGTTAAGCAAAGTAGATGATACGATTACTTATGTTCTATATATTCTGGATAGAGTGTAGAGAGTAGAGGGAAAATGCCCAAAATAGAACCAGGGAGGTTGCTTAATGTGTTTTTTCCCCAAATGGAAGGAGAATCAGTAGTCAAAGTCATGGTGGCATCACAGAAGAGCCCTGTAAGAGCCGGGGTGTCAGGAAAGCTCCTGTCTCTAGTTCACACTCAAGCAGATGGCCCTGAGGACCACTGACCACCTGTTGTGTTTCAGAAAATCTAGTAACAATCCCAGTGGTCCAAGATGCTGAAAGCCATATCAATAAAATAAGCGAAAGGCTTCATGAACAGAATAGACAGAGTGTTTCCCCATCCCAAGGGAACAAGGGGCATCGGACTGTGAAATCAAGGTAGTTATCCTCAATAAGCACAAAATTCCCCAGCTGTTCATACACAAAGGGTGTTATTTTACAGCCAGCCTGTATCTACTCCAATAATGACGGGTGTTGTGTGGCACACCTGTGTTTACTTTTTAACTGGCTTAAAAAAAAACTGTATAAGGTATCTACTAGAAAAACCTGACATGAAAGTTTAAATCATGAAACAATGAGAAGCAAGATCCCAGTATAAGCTAGATACCAACCTAGTTGTTCCGTTCCTTCATCTCTATACCCAGCCCCACAGCCAAGTCCAATCAGCTCCACTTCCAACAACCAACAACTTCTCACCACCTGGTTCAAGCCACCACTATCTCTTGTCTGAACAACAGCAACAGCGTCCTAATTAGACCCCCTGCTTCATTCCCTGCCCCTACAATCCATTCTTGCCCAGCCACCAGAATGTCTCTCTATAATGGAGCACAGTATTCTGCTTGAACCCTCCAAAGCTTCCTGCTGCAGGCTTCTTACCTTACCCTAAGGATTCTCTAAAGTCCAGCATGATCTGGCCTGGGGGACTTTAGAACCTCATCCTGGGCCACTCTTCCCTTCTTTCTTTCCTTCAAACATGCCAAGTTTAGTCCTGCACACAGGACGTGGCACTAGCATCTCTTGCTTGGGACACGTTCCTTGACTCTTCACAAGGCTGGCTCTTTCCAATTATCCAGGTTTCAGTTTAATATTTCAGGCCTCCTGATCACCTGCTCTAAAATGCCCTCTCTAATGGGCTGCATCACAGGATGATGTTTTGTTGTTCTCTTAGCATTTTTCGCTATGTAAAGTCAGCATGTTTCTTTATTTGCTCTTTTGGTTTGTGGGTGGTTGTTTTGGTTTTTTTTTTTTTCCAATCTTCTTCCTCCAGAAACTAAGTCCCATTACTGCAGGGGCCTCAGCGGTTTTAAGTCTTGCAGTATCTCTAGCATCTATTACATTATCTGTTACATGGTAATCCCTCAATAAACTTTTTGTTGATGATGGTCATGGGAGTATCCAACCTCAAAAAACTAAGTCATGACTTTAGTATCTTGCCTTGATGTGTTACCCTTAGTACTGTTTTATACCTAGGAGTAAGGCGATTATCTGCATCAGGGCTTCTCGCTCCTTAACCTATATCCCAGTTTCCCGAGGATTTTGGTCAAAATATAGATTCTGATTTCTAACAGATATCTCCCAGGCATTCAGACAATATGTGGATAGAAGGGTTCATCCTTAAATTCCATGATAGGCAGAATATTGGCCACCCAAAAATGTCACTTCCTAATCCCCTGAACCTTTGAATATTTTACATTACGTGACAAAAGGGAACTAAGGTTACAGATGGAATTAAGGGTACTAATCAGCTGACTTCAAAATATGGAGGCTAGCCAGATGAGCCTGACATGATCACCATGGTCCTTAAATGTGGGAGAGGAGGAGAGCTATGTGGACAGAGTCCATATCAGAGTGAGGGAGTAAGAATGACTCCCTGGCCATTGCTGGCTTTGAAGATGGAAAAGGGGACCTGAAGGCAAGGAATCTGGGCAGACTGTGGAGCCTGGAGAAAGCGAGGGAATGTATCCCCCTGAGAACCTCCAGAAGGAATTCCTCACAAGGAATGTCTGCAAGGACAGTGTTCTCAGGCCTCTTACTTCAGTGACAGAGGGGATGGATGGAGGAGGCAGAAGCTTTGGTAGGCCAGTTAAGTGTAACCATTTTAGTTTCAGTTGGAATGACCACCTATTTCAACCTGCAGTCTGCCAGAGAGAGACTTCCCTTCCCCTGAAAGGATACGATCACCAGGATTCTCAGCACCCTCAGATCTAAGAGAATGGATCTCAAAGTGTGGTCTCTGGACTAGCAGCATCAGAATCACCTGGCAACATGTTAGAAATGCAAATTCTCAGGACCCCCCTAGACATAACTCAGTAAGAAACTTTGGAGGTGCCGTTCACGATCTGTTTCAACAAGCCCTTCAGGCAATTCCAGTTTTAGACCACCTATAATATAGCACATGGACCACCACATTTCATGTTGTCCACACATATGGGAACACATAATTTTTTCTGTAGTTTTCAAACAGTATTTTCTTGGGCTCTAAATGTTCCTTTGTTATCTACAATCCACTACAACAAAAAAAGACTATTTCATCAAACTGGGGGTCAAGTCCCTGCTTTGGATTAGAACAGAAATATAAAAATCTGATGTTCGAGAATTGTTAGGGCTGTGAGCCAGAGATCATCCTTCTCTGTGTTTTACACCAGATGAGGAGACTAGAGAGCATGGACTTGCTTCATTCTTTCCTCTCCGTCCACAAACTGCTTGGGCCGCCCCTAAGAAGTCAGCTGCATATGATAACAGAAACCAAAGTCTGATGTGGAGGCAGCTCTAACTAGAATAATAGGCTGTGAATTTTAAAAAAATTTTTTTTCATAAAAATCTTCCATGGAGGGAAAGGGAAGCTAAACCATAGAGAGAAAGGGAGTAGTAAGTGTCTTCCATTTTTCCGGGGTTGTTGGAAAACATGCTAGTGTGTTAAAGTATCAAGTACTGACAGTTACCCTTATAGAATGAGTCTCTTATAAGTCAGATACCAAACCTAAGCACATCCCAGTCTTCTTCAGAAGCACTAGGTTTTAATAAAGGATGCCTCTCCCTGTGATCCCCTCTTCATGTCTTGTCAACCTCTAGTGACAGTTGTTCTGAGTAGCTAAAGCCCCTTTCTCAAATGATGAAGTTTTCATAATCAAGAAAACATTTTGAATGTTTTTGAATCAAGCAACCAGTCATTGGTCACCTCAAGTTTCTTTTTAATCCTGTGAAATTATTCCTTAATTTTTAATCCTTGTGCTCTTATCTGTGTTCTAGGAGTTGAGGACCTGAGAAAGGCTGACAAATCTATCCACTAATGACTCCAGGCCCATTGTTCACAGGGGTGATTTGAAAAGATGAATGCCGGGGAATTATGAAAGTCACAGAATGGCCAAAAGCAGCCAGCGGGGTGGTTATGTGGCAGAAGGGAGGCAAGTCTGGTTATATTACCTTATTGATTAGATTACTAATAGATTTCAGGAAACTCCCAGGTCCTTTTTATCATCAGTTGCCAGCACTGATGAGAGAATTAGGGTCTTAGGACAGAACTGCCTGGAAGAACAAGGTAAACAGATCACAGGCACCACCATCCCAGCCACAACAATAATTAATGAACTTGAGCAGAGCTGCTAGAGATGTTAAAAACCCTTCCTTTTCAAAAAAAAAAAAAAAAAAGGGCAGCCCTTCAAAGGAAGTCAGGAGAGTTAGACAAATTCGGGTCTCCTTGATCATTTAGGTTTTGCATTTTTACTTCAATCGAAATAGCCCTCCTATTCCCAGCTTCTCAGTATTCAAACTGCGCAACCCAATCCCTTCATTTGCAATGGAAATGAATAACCTCCTTTGCTAGCTGAGGAGAGTCTCTAAGCAAAGGTTGAAAAGCAGTCTTCTTTCCTCATCATTTGATTTGGGAGATGAGGCCAAAGGCAGAAAGACTCAGAGCTGTGGCCATATATGGAAGAGGGGTTGCAGGAGTTTGCAATTTTAATTCCAGGATTCAAGTTGACAGTAATGAAGGATAAAGTGGGTTAAGAGAATTCTGCTAATGCTTGCAGACGTCAGCAATATGGAATGATGATTTGTCTTGGCAAATACCTTAATGAGGTTTTACTTCCTCTTTTCTGTTGTCTTCATTTCTTGGGTCACATTTCTAAAAACATATGGGAGTTTATATTACATCTTTACGGAAGTAAAATCGTGACAACATTGTAAATGTTTTATGTACTTATTACATAGAGTTTGGAAAGTATACAGAGCTACAACACAGAAAATTTTAAAATTACCACCTTACTTCCCAGAAAATGATCAATTTGCTTTCTTTACATGTTAATATGTTTTTTTTAATAAAAGTACCTATGAATTAAGTTTTAAATGCAGTTTTTTGAATCTGACATTATAATTGTTAAGCTCACGTCTAAAATTTAACATTATGAACAAAATTGATGGGGAAGGAAATAAATGCATAAGAGAGCAAGCTAGTATTTTTATTCTGCCTCAATTTTTCATCTTTTGAAGAGACTTTTGCAAGTGTTTTAGGTCCCTGCTCTTAAACATGGCAACACCAGCAGTATGCTGTTTCTGGTGTAGCTCAGGGGCTGCCTGGCTTGGAGCCTGAATATTTTTCAGCAAGTCTCCAAGAGGCAGAAACAACACAAGCTCAGGAAGCACAGCCATGGCCAAAGACACCTATGGTGAACCACACTGGGTTGTGTTTTCCACTGAAGTTTATTTTGTGTCATGTGGTAGTCTCTGAAGTTTGTGCTCGGCTACAACATACAGCAGTGTTTCTGACTTGCCTTTATTAGGTCCAACTTGTAAGAATCACTTAGTAAAGAGTGAGACAGGGCTTTTTTGTTCTGTTTTCTTTTGTGGGTTTTTTTGTTTGTTTGTTTGTTTTGTTTCCAGGAAAGGGATGAGACATCCACTTCATTATGCTGTAAATTACCAAAATGAGAGAATTGGTATGGTAACTAAAACTTGACGTTCTATCGACGCAGAGCATAATCACTTCTACCCATCACACTGTCCAGTGTCCATGCATATCACAGTTTATAAAATCAAATAAATGTTTTCTTCCAGCCAGCCAAATAGCGTGGTAAGACTGAGGAACTCATTCTTTGCTAAGTCCATTATTCACAACAGACGTCAGAATGTGGGTAATTCCCATCTGCTGAGCAGATGCAATTCAGACCACAAAGTGCAAAGTACACCTAAGAATTTTACAGTCAGCTCTGGGTCCACTATTACTCATTAAAACTGAGCCAGGAGCCTTAAAGGAACAGGGAACCTTAAAGGAAGAGGGGCCCTGGCATCCTTCCCCTACACCTATCGCCCCTGTGTTAAGTCTCTCCCTGATTAGCGCTCATCCGGGAGCCATAATGGATAATTCTGGGTGTCCATTGGCATCTATCAGAATCCTCTCTCTGCACTGCCAATGTGCGTTGCCAGTTTCTATCCTGGGGAAGTTTATGATTCTATGCGTTCGTCTAGTTAGAATTACCATTTTTATGGAAGTTTGTTATCCCTTAGTTTTGTTAAAAACACTATTCATGTTATATACTGTGTGATAATATTTTTTTAAATCCTTGTTTTATATATTATGATATAGTATCTCATGTTCCCCAAAAACAAGCTCTTAGGAAATCAATTTATGTATCACACATAAAGTATATAGGCTGTTTGTATTGTGTCGACTTCTTGGGTGTCCCTGTGGCTTCCAGACATCAAAAATTTGTAGACTGAGAAGACTGGATATGGAATCCATTTCTTATCATCCATTTTATAGCTTTTGGCAATTGAATATTTAGGGCAATTGAACAGTTGCCAAGCAGTCTGGTCTAGGTGGGTGAGGCTCTACGGGGCTGAGAGGGAAAGATACACAGATGATGTTCCCCCCTTGTTTATGAGGTAGGGAGGCCCATAGGGAACATTTAAGTAGGTCCTAAGAGACTCTGTTACACTTACCATTGCCAAGTCACCACATATATTAAATCAATGTCCCCTTTCCTGACTGCGGGCTGCCTAGATAACATTTTAGTGACTGCCTTTGGATCTCTTAAACCAAATAATTCCTATATTTATTTTAGGTCTTTTCTAGACTTCAAATTCTTCTATATATGAGGGACTTCTGATCGCCTTTCCACAGAACATAGCCTTTACCCTCTACCCGAGTACCACTGTAGTGGTTCCACTCATCTTGCTGCCTCCATGTTGTTCTGTCCTAAGTCTGTCTTAAGCCCCCTGGTGGCCCTTAGGAGTATCATATCTTCCTCTCACCTGAACCTCCAGTAACTGCCCATTGCCTGCAGTGTGGTTTACAAGGTTCCTGCCTGCTTCTTCATCACTCACCAATCCCCATTTTACATGCTCTGCTCTTAGAATCCCAATTCTTTGAGCTTTCTCCCAAATAGAACTATAGCAATATCTCAAATGTCTTTGTTAATATTTTCCTTGCCTCGTAAGCTCTTCACATTCTTCTTGCTTAATCTTTCCCCTCCGAAGTGCACCACAGGCAGCATCTGTTCCTTGAAGCTCTCACCCACCCTCAGAGTCCGACTGAGGCCTCTTGTGAGCTCACACAACAAATGAATGAATGAATGACCATTAGGGCAGGTCTTCTGTTAGAGGACAAATTGTGCAGCAGTCAGCAGATGTCGATTTGACAATAACTTTGACAATAACTTGACAATAACTCTTCAGCTCCCTGTGCCCCTAACAACAACAAGTCAAATTAGAATGTTGCAGGCTATAATTTATCCCCAGTATTCTGTTGGATCTATTGTTTCATTAGGTACATAAACCAATCATCTTCGGACGTTCCTCTGGTAAGGTACATATGATTAAAATGTGATGATGTTTTAATACTTGGAATGCATTCACCAGAAAATTCCTCACTTTATTGTACCATTTAATGTACCTAATTTTATCCCCACACTATTTTAGTGAACTCTACTCATCTTCCGCATTCCAAAATCTTTCAAAGTGCCATTGATAGCCAGAAAGATCCTGCCTGTGGTAAGAAAATATGGAAGACTGCCATAATATTCAGCTACCCTGCATTACACATGCTCTATGGATTGGCCAACAACCTCTGTAAAGGGCCAGATAATAAATATTTGAGGCTTTGTGGGCCATATGGTTTGTGTCACCACTACTCAACTCTGCAGTCATAGAAGGAAAGCAGCTACAGACAATAAGCAAGCAAATTGGTGTGGCTATGTGCCAATAAAACTTTATTTATAAAAACAGGTGGCCTGGGACCAGAGTTTGCTGACTCCCTAGGTCATCTGGAGACTTATTTCTACGGAGAAATATTTAGTCGGGTTCTGTTCAGATAAAGAAACATTTTCTAAGTAGCTTGTTTCCAGAGAATAACCTTTCTAATTAAACATAGTTCTGAGGTAAATACTTCGAAGGATACTTGTACCCTACCTTGTCGTGCAGTTTTATTAGAAACAGAAGCTGAGGGAATAAGATTATGTAAAAGTCCATCTGCTTTAATAACAACTCTCCCAGCTCAGCATATCAGGAGTCGCATCCCAAGTGACCTGGAAACTTCCGTTTGCTTCCCTGGCACCCAATAATGAGAGGGATAAAAGTGTTCATGCTTTTTACCAGTACGTTAATTTTTAGAAACTATCCCACAGAAATGACTTCAATGAAGCAAAATCCTTCATGTGCCCAGTGATATTTAGAACAGAAATATTCACTAACACTGAAATTCTAAAGTAAGTCAATTGGGAACTGGAACAATAGCGTGGAGGAATTCTGTAGAATTTTCTTTTAATGTGGTGTTGGTGTGGAGAGTGTTGATCCTTGGAAATGTGCACATTAAGAATTACAAGTGGGAAAGTCAAATGCAAAGTATGTTTACATGATCTCAAACATAAAAATCAATATACACGAATTCTGTCATTTGGGATGTATAAATGTGGATTGAATCAGAGCCTACTAGGAGCAAGTCTGCTCTAAGCTCTGGGAAGATAGCAATGAATAAAATAGACAAAATCTCCTCCCCTCATGGAGCCAGTATTCTTATGGGAGGAAGACAGATATTGAGGATCAAAGGGATTTTAGTGATTGATATATTTGAAAGTTTAATATAAGATTTCTCCCCCATAAAATTGCTTATACAAAAAAGGCTTTCCATTCTTTGTCTGATTTTTGTTTTGTTTTAGAAATAAGAATTTTTCTGATCATTTCAATCAACCAGTATTTGTTGACTTCTTAGGACATGCCAGTCTCTCTTCCAGGCACACAAAACATAGCATGAACAAAACACACAAGCATGCCTGTAATCTTGGAGGTACAGTCTAGCGGGGGAGACAACATAAGATAAATAAGTAAAATACATACAAGGTGACCAAAGGGCGGAGGTAAGGAGGAAAGTGGGAGATGAATGCTGGGAGAAGACAGACTCAGATTGGGTTGTCAAGAAGGTCTCCTTGGAGTAGTTAAAGAAAATGAATGCATAACAGTGTGATGGTGCAGGGAGATCCTTCTGGGCAGAAGGGCCAACAAGTATGAAGACCGGGAGGTGAGAATGTTCCCAGAATGCTCAAGGAACGTCAAGGAGTAGTGAGTGGAGGAGAGAAGTAAAAATGGGATGGAAGGTGTAACAGCGACCAGATCACAACTGGCCTTGGAAGTCATTGGCTTCATTCTAACAATGAAGCTATTGGCTTTTATTCTAATAATGAGAAGATATTTGGAAAGTTTTGAGCAAAGGAGAGAGATGATCAGGTTTTCATGAAAATAAGCTCCTGCTGTTGAGAATAGACAACAGATATGGGGAGTCTGTTAGGAGACTGATGCAATAATCCAGGTGTGAGAAGATAGCTTGGACCAGCAGGGAAGGTGAGACAGGCATCTTTAGCTGTGGTGGCACAGAAGGAGAGATGGCAGGAACCAGTGTTCCCACTGCTAGAGCCCATCTACCACAAAGGGTGAGATGCTAGGAGCAATGACCATTCCTGAACATTGCTGCATCCCCAGTGGGAGGAACAATCTCAGGTGTATACTAGGGAGGGGCTTAACTTAGGTTGATGAAATGTTGCAAAATAAAAAAGGAATGTGAAACAAAGTCTGTTTTATGACTGCCTCCTGCTATAGAACACTCTCCTCACTACTTCTGTCTGTAGTCATTTTCCTTTCTTCAGTTATTTATTTATAAATTAGCACCTTCAGCATTTGTTGAGGTCCTAAGAAGGCTTCAGCTTTCAATGGCCTATGTTAAAATGACAGAACAGTAAAGATTCCAGTGAACTATGTCTTTCTGTCTCATACATTTATGAACTGAAAGCATCATTATTGCCTTTTACCATCAAAGAGCCTAAGACTAATTCTAACTGAATGTAATGCTTTTTTTTTTTTTTTTTTTTAGGGAACAACTTAATTCTTTATTGAAGACCTATAACATCTTTTATAAGAACCAGAAAAACCTGCATATTGTATATGGACAGGTAGGTCTGTCAAAGACATGCAGTATAGTTTGAGTTTGAGTCACAGGAAAAAGAAAATCCGTAAAAGCACAGAGGAGTCAGGGTAAGTTGGAGTCCACAGCCCAGCAGCACAAATGGTCTGGGAGAAACAATTAAACATGATCTTTAACTTGATCATGATTCGTATTTTTAGATTGTATCACAAAATCCCAGTCCTGGAACATCTGTGACTTACTAAGCTTCTTTGGAATAGGAAAACATTTTAAAATAATTTTGATGACATATTTGCTTTCTACTTTGAAAACAGGATATGAATATCTTTTGAACAGCAATTTCTCTAGAAATCTAACCTAGAATTTTCTTACAAATGTACCAGATACATATAGAAGGATATTCATGGTGATATCATTTATAATGGAAAAAAATTTTGAAGATATCTTCAGTCCCAAACAATGAAAGACTATTCAAATAAATTATGACATAGCTGTCGTTTGATTTGGTTGTCAAAAATGAATGAGTTAGATTCAAATGAATGTGTACTATGTCATAATAATAACAAATTTTAAAACATTAGAGAAACAGTTTTAAAATGTTAAACAATTCAGCAAAGTCCTGAGTCTAGAAAGCATTTTTTAAGGGTGCAACTGGCAGGCTACTGTAGAAACTGGCCTTATTATTATTTTTTTAATGCCTCATTCTCCACTCAGTCTTGTTTTCTAATGGGGCTCACTTCACATCTTTACAATATCTTCCTGGTCCCAGGGAACATTAGAACTTTTTCCCTAGGTTTCAGATCTTCAGATATGGTGGTACAACATTGACAACTTAAATCAGCAGTTGGGACAGAAGGAAATTTACAAACCACTCTAGCCTTTACTAGGGAGATTAAGTGATTTAGCTTGATTGAATATTTCAAACACCTTTTCAAATGTGGTAATATGCAGAAGTAGGAAATAACTAACCCCTTTATAAAGAAGAGGATCTAACTTTAAACTATTTCAATACTGTCCTATATCTTAGATCTCTAATATATGTAATTGTGAAAGTATAAAATTTAGGAAAAATCAAAACTTTAATAAAATGTTGCAGAATAAAAAAGGAATGTGAATAGTTTCCACAAAATTCATTATATTAAGTTAGTTTCCTTTAGGAAAATGTTTGAATTTTTATGAAAATACAAGCTGAAGCACATTCTGCCCTATTTGGTGAATCAGTGCTCAGTTTACATCACTTTATTTTTTAAAATAATGTCTTATGTGTTACATAATATTTCAAAATTGTATGAAGTAAACTATACAGTGAGAAAATCTGTCCATCTTTACTCACCACCATTAAAGTTAGAATTCCAAAATTTTCCAAGTCTCTGACTTACCTACAGTGATGGATACTGTTCAAGGGGGGAGGTCCATGGAGAATAACATGTACCTTTCTTAATCTCTGATTAATTAACAAATATTTATTGTATACCATATGCCAGACACTGTTCTAAAAGCTAGAGATATAGCAATGAAGAAACTAGACAGAATGTCTTGCCTTCCTGCTGCTTACGTTTTTAGTTGAAAAAACAAAAAAGCAAAATGTGTAGTATATTAGATGATGATAAAGGCTGTGGAGAGTACCAGTATGCCAGAAAGTAATATAACATTGAAAATCAACTGTACTTCAATTTTTTTAAAAAATAGCAGAAGCAAAAGAATGAACCTGGAGGAATAATCCTCCCAGACTTCAGACAATACTACAGAGCAACAGTCATCAAAACAGTGTAATACTGGTACAGAAACAGACATGCGGATCAGTGGAACAGATAGAGACCTCAGAAATAAACCAACAAACTTTTGGTCAATTAATCTTTGACAAAGGAGGCAAGACTATACACAATGGAGAAAAGACAATCTCTTCAGCAAATGGTGTTGGGAAAATTGGACAGCAGCATGTGAATCAATGAAGTTAGAACACTCCCTCACATCACACACAAAAATAAACTTAAAATGGCTTAAAGACTTAAATGTGAGATAAGACATTATAAACTTCCTAGAAGAAAACATGGGCAAAACACTCTTTGGATGAATCTTAGCAATGTTCTCCTAGGGCAGTCTACCCAGGCAATAGAAATAAAAACAAAAATAAACAAATGGGACCTAATTAAACTTATAAGCTTTTGCACAGCAAAGGAAACCATAAGCAACCATAAGCAAAACAAAAAAACCACCTTCAGAATGCGAAAACATATTTGCAAATGATGTGACTGACAACAGTTTAATTTTCAGAATATATAAACAGCTCATAAAACTTGATAACAAAAACAAACAAACCAATCCAAAAATGGGCAGAAGACCTAAACAAACATTTCCCCAATGAAGACATACAAATGGCCAATAAGCACATGAAAAAATGCTCAATATGGCTAATTATCAGAGAAATGCAAATCAAAACTACAATGAGGTATCACCTTACACCAGTCAGAATAGCCATCATTCAAAAGTCCTCAAATGATAAATGCTGGAGACGCTGTGGAGAAAAGGGAACCCCTCCTACACTGTTGATGGGAATGTAGTTTCGTGCAGCCATTGTAATGGAAAACAGTATGGAGATTCCTCAAAAAACTAAAAATAGAGTTACCATATGATCCAGCAATCCCACTCCTGGGCATATATCCAGAGAGAACTCTATTTCAAAAAGATACATTCACCCCAATGTTCATAGCAGCACTATTTACAATAGCCAAGACATGGAAGCAACCTAAATGTCTGTTGACAGATGACCAGATAAAGAAGTTGTGGTATATGTACAATGGAGTACTACTCAGCCAAATAAAATAAAATAAAATAAAATAATACCATTTGCAGCAACATGGATGGACCTGGAGATCGTCATTCTAAGCGAAGCAAGCCAGAAAGACAAAGAAAAATATTATATAATATCACTCATATGTGGAATCTAAAAAAAGAAAAGACACTAATGAACTCATCTACAAAACAGAAACAGACTCACAGACATAGTAAACAATGTTACAGCTAGCAGGGGAAAGGCAATGAGAAGGGATAAATTTGGGAGTTTGAGATTTGCAAGTATTAACTACTATATATAAAAACCAAATTTCTTCTGTATAGCACAGGGAACTATATTCAATACTTGTAATAACCTTTAATGAGAATGAATGAATATATATATATATATATATATATATATATATATATATATATATGACTGGGACATTATGTGGCACACCAGAAATTGACACATTGTAACTAACTATACTTTAATTAAAAATATATATTTACATCCACAGACTAAGTAAATGTTTAATCCTGTTTATTGATTTTTCTTTGTTTGTATGGAATTTCCTTCTTATGTTTCATTTTCAGCTTAAAAGATTATTCAAGTGCTACTGAATTTTTAAAATTTTTTTCAAAAATATAATTTGTTATGCTTTTTACACTGTTTTTACATACATTATTTTACTTGTTCTGCGTAACATTGTGAGCTAAAATTTTCCTGTTCAGAAATGAGAAAACAGCCACTAAACGAGTATCAGTAGCTGTTCTTCTGATTTCTACTTTAGTACAGTTTTTAATTCTGCTTTAATTTTAAATTAAATAGAATTAGAGAATTAAATTTCTACTTAATTGAAGAATCGAGAGTTCAGAAAGCACTTTAGCATACTATGCCCTCTGGTGGACATTTCATTACCATTGTGACTTACTTTGCTGGATAGAGCTGCTTTCAAAAATAAAAGAATGTTTCAAAAATAGAATTGATTGGTACATAAATTTAAAAGCCAAACAATCCCATCTGGGGATTTATTTTTTATCAGTTAAGATGTCTTACAGATTTCATTTCTACATTTCAGTTAAAACATTTACCCGCCATAAATAGTACAAAAAAAATGTTTGAGATGATTGGTTTCTTCCCTAGACTGAAGATGGCAAACTAATTGTTGAAGGAATGTTGGACATTTTCTGGGGAGTAAAACGGCCTATACAGCTGAAAATACAAGATGAGAAGCAAATCCCTTCTTTCACTGTGCTCAAGTCACCAGACGTCTTTTCCAAAAGGTGAGCTATCTTTTATGGTTTTCAGTCCTTAGAAAACGATCTTTGTGTTTACCTTTATTGTGTGCATTCTTGAGGATGAAAGCTCTGAAGCTTAAATACCGTCTCATCTAATCCCCCAACAACTCAAGGAAGTAGGTGTTCAGAAACCAGGGCTCTGAGAGGTTAGGTAATTTGTGCAAGATCTGATACCACGCGCAGAGCTGGACTGGACCTCAGGTCTCTGGGCTCCAGAGTCCGTGCTCTGTCCTCTCTCCACATTCCTCCTTTCCGGGAAGACTGCATTCTTTCACTAGAAAAGACAAAACGGAAAGGCAAGATTTCTTTAGCCCTGGCCTTGTTGCCAAAAGAAACAGGGATAAAATTTAAATTTCTCCTCTCCTTGGAACAAAGGACTTTTCCTGCTTTCTGGAAAGGAGACTTAACTAATGCTCCATCTGATTGCTGTGTCCTGTTGAACAGGATCAGAACAAAATGCATTTGAAGTGCAATAAATGTACACAGCAGTCTTCTGTGTGGGTTGAACATGTAAGTTGCACTGTTATTTTCATTATCCTTTATAATTTTTAGAAAAATTAATAAATATTCCCAAATAAATCATACATATAAATTTTTTGTTCTTCTCCTCTCTCCCTTCTTCCCTTCCTTTTTAATCCTGACTGTCTGACTCATCTCCTTCTGTGTATACGTGGAGGTACCAAGCCTTCTCTTCATCCATCCTCCTGTCCATGACTAGATGAGTTCTAGTTAGGGAGAAGATGGAGAGAGAGCAGCCAGGACCTTTTCCTCAGTCTGACCTTAGGCCATAACTAAGGAAAATCAGAAGTCATCTTGAAGGAAGCCTCACTTTTCCTCTGGAGAAAACACTGAAGTCCTGCTGTATGACTTGCACGTTGCCAGTTTTTCTCAAACGTGACGCTCCAGCAATTCTAAACACCTTGTAATTCCCTACACATCATGAAGTTTCTTACTTTCCTGACTCTGCCTTGAAGTCTACCTGCTTCTCGAAATCCTATTCGCACAACCCCTCCACCATTCCTTTCAGGTTCAGGTCTGTAATGTTATCCAGAAAGCCTTTCGTGACCCTTCCGTCTGGAGTAGGTGCACTGATAACTTTTCTGTATCACTTTCAGAGCATGCCGTTCATTGTATTTTTATGCACCTGCCTCCCCCTCTAGCCTGTGAGCTTCTCAAGGGTGAAGGGCATGCCTTATTCATCTTTATCCCAGTGCCCAGCACAAAGAAGAAGCTCAAAATATAGTGTTGAATGCTGTCCACAGAATCCTGGTGGTTAACTTACCTCTGCTCTGTTATGTGAACTGTCTCCAGCTACCATGTGACTAGTCTCCTATCCAAGCTAACGATGGGCAAAGGGTCCAGGATGTATGAAAGGGCAGAAGAGGGACCAGAGACTTAGGCAGCCTGACAGAGCCCTGCATCTCTCACCTGCAGGAACTAGATGATTGACGGGGCTGATGATCTTAAATGACTAGGAGCATCATTTAAAAGTAGAAATTATCCCTGAGCTCTGATTTTAGGAAACTGTACAAGATATGAATTAGGAAAAATTAGCTATCATTCTTCATATTACCTAAGAACTCAATTCAAATTCTTCTGAGCAGCCAGCTCCTTCTGATGCATTTTAATTATGTGAATTATGAAAACTTGATTAGTATGGAAAATTATGAGAAGATGTCAAGGAGATGCAGTAAGCTACTTATCACATAAAGCCGTAATAATTTTAAATGGATATCCCAAGATAATTTTTTAATTTCTCAAATTAAAATTCAAAACACTTGTTCCTAGAAATGCTAAATTTGAGAATGAGTTTCAGGAGCCCAGGTAGACAAGTTATATTAATGTCTTTCCATATTCTATGGCAGATTAGAGATGAACAGTCTCATGATGTATCTTCCATGGAATCCATTTGCCCTTTTTTCATTCTTTATCAGAACATTGCTGTGAATCAAACAGGAATTATCTCCTTTAAAATCAAAAAAGACTACCCTAGGAAACTTCGCTTGCCCTTTGCCACAGTCATGAGACTTGCTGGGAGAACATTTGAAGTGAAGTGTACACTTGCAGCATATCGGATTTTTCTGTTGGGCAAGAATTGTCAGAAAAAGATCTCACTCCTCTTGCACATAAGAGCAAGATTAGATTCAATTGTGGTTAATTAGCCAAGAATCCTTTGTGGGAAGCAGCTGAACATTCAGCTGGAAGGTGTAGCGTCATTTGGAATGGCTTCTGATTCCCTAGTGGGGTGCATAGCACTATAGGGAATCAGCACACAATCATAACATGTTAGTATTATACTTTGCTCCAGTCTAATCCTAGACACTCTCACTCTGTTGCCACCCTTATGGTGGTGTTCGTTTAAATTCTGAGCTTTGAATGAAATTGCGTAAGGAAATGGACCATTCCCTCAGGCCGCAACACATCCTGTTGGTCCCTTTTCCATTCTGGGTTTCTCTGGGCATTACCTATACATCTACTCTCACAGGATCACAGATTTAACATCTCCAGTGGGTGAATGTGGAATGAAAGATGTGGCAATTGTGTACTCAGCTGCAGGAAGGGCTGCAATCTTTTCTTTCAGCTCACCCTTGGAGAAAAATCATCAGTTTGTCAAGCTAGTTTGTTTTATTCTCTTTGAAATGAGTCACACTGACTCAGCTTAATGGGAATGTTAAAAAATTTTAAATAAACCAGTTTGATCTGCAATCACTTGTGATCCTTTATGGAAGCAATTCTGTGGGCAGTTCTTTGTTCTCTCATATCTGGTCCAAGTATTTTGTTTTGGAAATCTTCCGGAAAAACAGCCTTTCTTAAGGCTATGTTTGTTTGCACCAGTTTTCATTTATGTTTCTGATGTCTTTCCGAAGTCAGCTTTGACACGCTGTGCACAAGTCATGGCAGAGCAGCATAAAGAGCAGAAACTGGACAGGTGTACATCTGAATAACATCAATAGTATTTTTCCTTTTTTACAATATGTGTAGAGAAGTGACCACCTTCTATTTGTCTATCAAATTTCTACTTCCTTTTTATTTTGTAGCTCATTAGAAAACCTCCCCACAGTTTCAATTTGCTAATAGTGTACATCCTGCAGGCTTGGTCAGAGCGATACTAACAGCCCCATGCTTGGGCAAGTTAAACTATTTGATATTACATAAATTTCCAACCAGTTTTCTTTGGAAAACTCCAGGTAACTGCCCTCAAGCTTAATCATGTGCACCGCTGTATGTGGTGACACTACAAATTACACAATCCAGAGATGAAAACAGGTGGTTTTTTTTTCCCTAAGATGGTAGGGAGGAAAAAGGCCAAACACTGAACATATTTAGCCATGTTTGTTCCTCTGTATTTGTGTGACACCATAAGCTGTGAGAAAGTGAAGACAGATGTCAAGTGGGTCAGGACTACCAAGAATTTATAGCACATCACTGGTCTAGCACACGTGGGCTGCCTCATCTTCCCCCGTGGGAAACAGCATCGGGTTGCTTTGCCTTTTTAGATTACGCTTTCCATTGCTATTACGCTGTCCATTGCTAGCATTCTTTTCATGACAATCTTTCTTTTTAAATCTATAGAATGGGGAAACTTGATTATTTTATCAGTTACAGAATAACTAGAGCCTGAGCCAGAACCTAAATAGTTCTCCTCTGAATTGAAGGTATTACCCGTAATGCTTGGTCTTTTAAGACATCTGTTTTGACTGGCTATATTCTGGATAGTAGAGCCTCCTAAAAAAATCAATTAACAAATACATTAGGATTATCTTATCTCCTTCATAAGGCTGCTATTGTGAGGCTCAAAAGATATGAAAGTTGTAAAAAAAAAAAAAAAGACTTCAAAGGAATTCAAAGCTCAAGGGGAAAAAAAGATCCTGTTTATTCAGATTTCCCATCACTAGTATGGGTAAGCACCTGTGTTGTGGCCACCAGCGGCATTTGGGTAGAATTAATGCCGCATATTCCCTAGGGGTGAATGTTTTTTGGCCACAGGAAAACAAACATTATGGAAGAGACTTTTAGTAGGACTACGACTGGTGCCAGCAATGATAGTGTCCTTTCCCGTGGAGAGAGCCAGGAGTATCTTGGATCCCTAGTGGCTCCTGGCCCATCATAAAATGGATACAGATGATGGTGGTTATGGTGAGGATGGCAATGAAGATCATGATAATTTTTAGCACATATTGAGTGCTTACTATGTGTTGGGCCCTTTTTCAAGGATTTTACACAAATTAACTCATTTAATCTTCTCAGCAACCCTATCCTACCTCATGCTATAATCACCCTCATTTTACAGATAAGGATAAATGCACAGAGAAGTAACTGATCTAAAGCCAGATAAAGAAAATAAAAATAAGTGTTGCCCAACTGGTAAAGATAAGCAGTTGCCCAGTTTTATTTATTCTGGGCATTAGAATGCATTGAAAATTGTTAGTATTCCTATATAAATCATGGTTTCCAGAAAAGAAGTTTCTATACACTTTCCTCCTTTTGTAAATTGCATTCTTCATAGTGCCCAAGGGCCTGAAAGATAGGCTGTGTAACTTATTTAGAATCACTCTACCTAAGAGTGCTTTGAATACGAGGAACTCATTGCAAGTTGGCAGAACAAACACATTTGCATCTACTCTCGTAAGAGCACTGTGGGATATCTGTATAAGAATGGATTATGTTGGTTTCTGCTAATTCCATTGGCACATATGTTTTACAGAATCTATGTAACCTTGTGTTTCAGTGTGTAACTGAATTATTGTGTCAAAATATGCTCAGAATCAGTACAGGAAGTATTCAACATGCATCCTGACCACACTGGTATGAATATAATTTTAATAACATAAAAAATTGTTATAACTTAGCATAATGTGTCCACCTACAGAGGCCCATAGTACTATATTAATACTGTAAATCTGAAAACCATCACAGCCCTTTTTATGAATAGACTTGATCTCACTTACAAGATTTATTACTTTGCAGGGGAATGACACGCTGGGGAGAATTTGATGATCTTTACCGTATTAGTGATTTGGACAGGACTCAGATTCCAGTGTCTGAAGTAACAGGTTCCCAGGAAGGTCAGTATCAAACTCTTGTTAATGAGGAGATTTTTCTAACTAATGTAAAGCATGAATCCTAATGTTTCTCTGAAATTTAACATTATATACAGTGTTACTTATTGGATTCATTCTGTACTTAAATATATATATATATATATATATATATATATATATCTCTTGGAGCATCTAACTTAAGTCACTACAGTGCTCACATGATGTTTAAGAACCTTACTTTGCTATATAAAAACATTTTTTTAAAGTTATATCAAGTCACTTAGATTTATTAGATTAGGGAGAATTAATGGTTTGAATAAAGTTTGTGTACAGAAGATTGTTCAACATTTTCCCCGAGGATTAGGATTATTTATTATATTCAGTAGCTTTTTATGTTAGATCAAGCCCTTCAGACTGAATTCCACATCTTTTTAGAAGTTGAACATTTTAGTTAATAGATATTTATTTAACATTGCTTTTCAGAAAGAGACAGATATCCTGGAATCACTATATTTGATAGGGTTGTTTCAAGCATTTATTTAAAAAAGAAATCCGCTTGAACATCAAATGAGTTCAAATCAAACTTGACAAACCAGTGGAAAATGCCAGCTCCTGTCATGTGACATCAATAGTCATAATAGCGATGACGTGGTAGTAATGAGGATATTAGGATCTGTCATTTACTGAGGCCCTAAAGTGTCAGGCATGATATCTTGTATTTTTCATTTTTGTTGTCATTTAGTGTATAGAGATCCAAGGAGGAGCTGATGTCTGAGGCTGGGGATGGGGTTCATGTTCCCAGGGTGGTGACATTACCAAGCTGACTTCAGACTGAACCAGGGTATCCTGCTGGCATTATCTTCATGAATCTACCACCAGCTTCCAGTGTTTAGTTATTTTTTTCCAAAGCACTCTCAACCCCCTCTACTGTCTCTATAACAACTCAGATTTTATAACAAACATGATGGGCCTTCCAGGATTTCCTTATTTTTGTTTTATGGCCTTTTGGCATCTTTTATATAAGCATCCTTCTAATTAGTCCTTTGACATTCATCTAACACAGGGGAATCCGAATATCTTGGCACCAAAGATACAACAAAAATCTACTTGTATTAAAGCAACAGTGCTAGAGAAAGATAAAATATCACATGCTTATGTGATGATACTCTAATTACAATAGAATTAAAATTCCAAGGTAAAATGGAACACGTGTCACCAGACAGCCCTATTCTTAAACAAGATCATTACTATTTTCTGTGTAAAAGCATTATAGTCCACTGCTTAGCTACATAATTCCTTTTTAAATACATAACCAAATCCACCCAGGCTGCAAAGACGTGGGCAGCTAAATTACTTGGGCTTATAACCTTTATTCTTCCCAGATTATTCATCTTATCACAGTAGCACTCTGAAGCCTCCTGCAGGTAAAGAGCCAGAATCCCCCTTGCTCTACAGAACCATGAGCGAAGCAACCCTGGTGAGAAAAAGGATGAAGCCCCCGATGTTGGACAGAAAAGACAGACAGACGCATCGGGCCTCTATTAACGGACATTTTTATAACCATGAAGTGAGTTACCATTCCATTAATATCATTTAAAATAATGTTGTCTATTTGTGCTAACAATATCACTCAATTCAACTTGCAGTTAAAAGTGATAATAATTATACTCTTAAATATAATACTACTGTTAGTATTGGGTGCTCTCTATGTGTTAGGCATTAAACTGTTTTGATTTCTCTCATTAATCACTAAAACAATCGTATGAAGTAAATACTTCATTATTTTCCCTATGTTGCATATGAGTTAATTGAGGTTCACAGAGGTTAGGCAATTTGTCACAGGTCACACTGTTTTTAAGTAGCAACTCTGAACTCCAACCCAGCTTTGTCTGAGGCCAGAACCCAAATTTAACCAACGTGGTGGATGAACCGTATCTAACCATGCTCCACACACTGGAAATATGAAGATGATTCAGTTGATAACTCTGCCAGCATGGAGCTTAGGTCTTGGGCCAAGAAACCAATACAGCCACACATAGCACTAGAATAATCTAAGTGCTACAGAAGATGGCTGTTCAAAGTACATTCAAACATTAATATTTAAATAAAAGGAAAACTCATCTATAGTCCTGTTTATTCCAAGAAATCAAATTCCTCATTTTCTATGTCTTATATATATACAGTTCACATTTACACAGTGCAATTGCAGTTTATATAATTTTTATTCTGATTTTTTTTCTCTTAATATCTGTTAAATTTATATGCGCCTTTCCATGGTATTTGTAAGACATTTTGCTTTACTGAAGGTAGGAAATATAACTTTTTTTTCTAGAACTCAAAATTTATCATGTAAGTCATTCATCCATTCATTTAATAAATGCTTAAAAAGCACTCACTCTATCTAAGGCACCATTCTAACCCCTTTAATGCAAAATATTGACTCATTCATCTTGAGCTTTTTTCCTATAAGACTTTCTACCTTATTCCTTCTTCTACCTTTGGGAGGGTATCCATATGTTCCTTTGGAGACTGGTGGGAAGAAACCCCCATTGTGAATTCTTTGTTCAAAATAGACATTTTTCTGGCTCAAGAATTTCCTCCTGACCATAAAGTACCCTTGACAGTCCCCCACAGATGTGCAACTACCAATTGTCCTAGTTTCTTCTTCTCCTCAGAATCAAGGTCTATGTCATCATCTTGTGGGCTGACTTGTGTTAAAGAAGGCTGTGGAAGCCACATTGTCCCAAATGAGCAGCTTCCAGCCGGGACCCCAGTGCTGAGGATGAACCGGCACTAAGCTGGCAGCACAGCACGTAGTTAAGTGCTAGGGTGTTGCAGCCTGATGCCCTGATTTCAAATCCTTGCTGGGAAAAGTTTAAACATGACTCAATCTCTTAACCTGGGTTCCCTCACCCTTCCTTCTTAACAAGGTTGTTGATGGGATTAACTGGAATGGGGTGAGTTAAGCACTTAGCAGAGTGTCTGCATGAAGGAAGAATTCAATTTACATTAGTTTTATTGCTGTTGATTGAAAGAGAGATCAAGCTGGAACTAGAGATACATACATACAAATGTTATTCACTGAAATATAATAACTAGCAGAAAACAAAACCCCAAAACCCAAAGCGCTCTATCAATGCATATGCCGTGATGGGCATCTAGGAATTTAAGTTGTTTTCATATCATGAAACCTCTAGATAATGCCAACATCGAACAACACCCGTATCAGTGGCTTAGACTATGATACAGCCAGTCCCAAGGAATACATTCCAAGACTCCCAGTGGATACCTGAAACTGAGGATAGTACTGAATTCTGTGTATATACTATGTTTTTTCCTACACATACAGACCTATGATAAAGTTTAGTTTATGAATTAAGCAAAATAAGAGATTAACAATAATAGCTAGTGATAAAATAGGATAATTATAACAATATGCCGTAAAAAGTGTTATGTGAATGTGGTCTCTCTTTCGCCCTCTCTCTAAAAATATTTTGTTGGACTGTACTCACCTCTGTAAGGGTATGAGATGATAAAATGGCTACGGGATGAGATGAAGTGAGGTGAATGATGTAGGAATTGTGACTCAGCATTAGGATACGATTGACCTGATTGTGCTGACTTTGTGTTAAGAGGAGGGTCATTTGTTTCTGGTGATCTTGGACCATCAAGCCATGACGATGTCAACAGTTGGCTGTCAGCAGCAGACACTGTCAATGGCTGGGGATCCTGGGCAGGATGGAGTAGGATGCTGTGAGATTTTATCACGCTACTCAGAATGGCACACAATTTAAAACTTATGAGTTGTTTATTTCTGGAAATTTAGTGGGGAGGGTATAGCTCAGTGGTAGAGCACACGCTTAGCATGCAAGAGGTTTTGAGTTCAATCCTCAGTACCTCCATCAAAATAAATAAATACCTAATTACCTCCCTCCTAAAACAGTTTTTTTTTAATTTTTTTAAATAAATTTTCCACTAGATTTTTTTCATCTCTCTCAGGATTTTATTTCTTTTAAAATAAGAATAATGATCAAATTGTGAGTTAAAAAATTATATGTTTTTTATGACTTTTTTATGGTGCGTTACTAATCCCCAAGAGGGATATGTCAACTCTTCTGACCATGGAAGCTTTTGTCTAAAAGGCAGAGGCTTGATTAGAGCAACTTGAGGGAAACATTGTTCTACATGTTCCATCAGCAGCACTTTGACCCCAACCCCCAGGTGAGATACTGGCTGAACCGTATGAAATTGCCTACATTGGACAATTTCTGACCAAACCCAAAAGGAGTGATTTCATATAATTCAAACTAAAAAACAGCCTAGAACAATTATTCCCAACCAGGAGAGAATTTTGAAATCTTCAACTACACTGAAGAATGGTGTGATTTTCTAGCGAAAATGTTTTGAACATTCTCAAATGATGTTTTACCTAACTTTCTCTAGAAACAATGCTTAATATTCAGTAACAACAGAGAAACCAAAACAGGAAAACAAGTTTTTAAATTGGTGATCTTGGACTTTTTTGCCCAAAGGAAGGCCAGATTCAAGATGCTGACTATTGTTAGTTGTCATATAAGTCCTTAAAATTACGTCCATCTTTTTTTTTTCCTAGACATCAATTTTTACTCCAGCCTTTGGATCAGAAACTAAGGTCAGAATAAACAGTGATATGAGAACTGAAGAAGTAATAAAGCAAATTCTCCAAAAATTTAAGGTAATCTTTATCACTGAACTGAGCTATAAATATCTTGTATATAATTTAACTGTAGACACATAAATGGATTCTTCTGAAAAAGACCTATAAACATGTAAATCTAAATTAAATGTTCAGTTCTGAAGAATTCTTTCATATATAAAGTTGACCCTTGAACAACACAGGTTTGAACTGCGTGGGTCCATTTATACATGGATTTTGGGAACAGCAGATCATGGAACCAATCCCCTGTGATAGCAAGAGACAACTGTATAATACCTTTTGGTAACTGTGCCCTGAGAAATTACATTATTCTCAGGGAGCAGAGAAGGTTTTATGTCTGAAAGTGAAAAACGAATGTGAGGAAACATATATAATTTGGGTCTGGTTGGCTTAGAAAACATTGACAACAAAGAATTCATGTCTGTTCATGTTTTTCCATTGACAGATTGAAAACAGTGCCCAGGATTTTGCACTTTACATAATTTTTGCAACAGGAGGTAAGAAAGCTTGGTGGTTCTTCTTACACGACTTCAGTGTGTTATCATTTTCTGCCCACAGGGAAGACAGAAGACAGTATGCCTCATTCTGTGGAAGAAAGGGAAGGAGGGAAGAGAGAAGGGAGGGGGTGGGGAGTGTTTTAGATTATTCATATTTCACAGTTTCAGGGGAAGACAACCTAAGACTAAGGTATCTGAAAAGAGTTTACAACACAAAAAAATTTGCTTGTTAGCCAGGCGTTAATTCATGTGAACGGCGATCAGAGCCCTGGAGAATCTAGGTGGAAAGTTCTCAGGAATTGTTAGGCATTTAAGTTGTTGAGCTCTCTACATCTTTCTTTTTCTGTCTTCCCTTAGCATTCTAGCTCTTACTAGAGTCATCGTTACATACTATTTCTCCCTGATGGTGTTATTACTTTAGCACAGAGTCTGATGCATTGTAGGAGTGTTATATCTTCCTCAGTAGGGAGAAATGTGCAGAGCCTTGTGGTGGGGTCGAAAGGTTAGCAGCAGGACATTGGGAAGAGACTCTGGGGTGGGTGCTGGGAACGGAGAGTAAAAGAGAGATTAGAGAAACCCTAAGGCAATACTGAAATGAAATTTTTCAAAGCTTTAAAACTGAAAAAAAAAATGTAAATGTTAAATTGTAGAAATAGCTCAGGTTATAATTTAAGTGCCAGAATGAGCTGGAGATTGCCTAGAATAAAGTCATACATTTTGATACAGAGCGACTATAAGAAAATAAAAGCTGGATCTCCAAACACATACAAAATTAAAATCCTTATAAACTGAAAGCTTAAACACAAGAAATATATATATATATATATATATATATATATACATATATATATACTTTTTTTAAATTCTAAGTGTGTGTGTATATGTACATATACATATATATGTATTCATTCAGCAAGAAAAAGAAGTCCATTTTTAGTTCATTTCAAGGGTTTAATTTCAATTCAGTTTTTTGAGTGAGTGCCTCCTGTTGTATGTTCTTCTTAAATCTTTCAAAGTGAGATAAGGAAGCAAAATGAATGGACAAAGGATCTATCTTGTTTTTCTGTAGGATGGACTCCTGACTGTAGTTGGTCTTTTTTCTCATTTGCAGAGCAGAAGAGGCTGAAGAAGACAGACATTCCACTACTGCATAGACTCCTACAGGGGCCTTCCAAAGAGAATGCTCGCATTTTCCTCATGGATAAAGATGCAGAAGAAATTAGCAGCGATGTATGGATACCATCACCCTGAATCTGTCTTTGCTCCCTCCTGACTCAGCACCTCTCACACAAATGCTCTGCTTTTTGTTTTGTTTTGTTTTCCCTTTCAGGTGGCTCAGTACATTAATTTTCATTTTTCTCTCCTGGAATCCATCCTTCAAAGATTAAATGAAGAAGAGAAAAGAGAGATTCAAAGAACAATAGCAAAGTAAGTCAAGAGCTTGCATGTGGGCTGCTTGGTCCTTTAATAGGTTCAGCGCACAAAATGTATCCAATTTTTAATACTTTTTCTCCTTCTCATTTTCAGATTCAGTACAGAAAAGGCAATCATACTGAAATGTCTTCAAAGTAAAGGGGTAATAAAAACAGAAACAACAGTTTAGCAGTACACGTCACTTTTGCTAAAACTAACAAAATTGGAATGGTGTTACTATTTGAGTGCATAAATTCTATGCTTGCATTCATACAAATACATATAAACTCGAATCTGTAGAAAACTGAATGTCAAAAAAACCTGTCTCTCTTTGAAGTGATGAGGTTGACTAGGGTTCACAGTTGGACTGAAAGGAACTTGAATTTAGTTTCAGTAACTGAAATAAGCTTGGATACTATGTATTCCAAACAAGTTTTTATAGTGAAACCCTCAATGAACTCAAATTTCAATGGCATCTTCAGGTAGCACGCAGCTTAGACTTCTTTTAGCTTCAACTGTCAAGAGAACTAAAATATCATCGACCGACTCTTGAAAGCAATTCAGAAGTAAAAGCTGCCAGCTCTTGAGATAAAAAAAAGCAGCCCCCTCACCTCACCAAGGAATCTGGTGGTGATGGTGTTTCACAGCTCCTTGAAAACTCTAGCCTTTTCATAAAATCTAGGGCTTTCTTTATGTGGGTAGGTGACTTTGGGTTATCTGTAACATCAGAGCTGTCTATCTTTTGGGATGGAAAAGACTATGGCTCTTGTTAAGAAATCTAAATTGTAATTTTCTCAACCTGAGCCTTTCTTTTTTTTCCTCTGTTCTACTGATGACTTTCAAAACTGCCTTTAAGCTTTTTTTTTTTTTTGTCAGTTGAAGTAGTTTTCTTTTTTTTTTTTTCCCCAAATAAACATACCTCAGAGATTTACTGTGTCTCATCAGCTAGTCTAAGACGTGGCCCATAATAACCATTTGTTGCTGAATGCATGCAGGTGATGCCGAGCTGTGGTAACTGAAGATAGGCAGGGAATCTGGAGCTTGGCCCTTTCCCTCCAAGGCAACTCATTCTACAAGACAGCGTTCAAGGTACTTCAAGTCTGCTTAGCCAATCTGAAAAAGCACTGAGAATGCCACCAGTCATCATCTACTTCCTTATTTATGAGCTCTATATTAAAATGGAGTTTTATGCATCTTTCTTCCACTCTCAAAACTATTTCCACTTGCATTCCTCATAAGCCTTGGGTTAAATTGATTGCATTACACATACCACAAGGCATAAGGTTGTAGGCAATAAATCTAGTTGGAAGATCAATTATCAAAATATGAAACATGTTTAAGACAAAGGCATCACTTCTCAGGGTCACCTAAACCTAAGCCGGATGAAAGTAAAAGTATGCTATGGCCTTTTCAGTCCTAGGAAATCTTCTTTCTTGAGTGAAACAGAAGTTTGCATCTTTATTCTGCCATCTATCAGTTAATAAGAAAGTAATCTCATCTAGCTAAAATAAGGCAAATGTAATAGTTAAAATTCATTAAACTTACTTAAAGTAGTGTCAAATATCTGCCACAAACATGACAAAAGATTCATCTTTAACATGTTGAAAGTCTACAAAAGAAAAATACTAAGTCTGGAAAGAAAAAAATTTTAAAATAAATAAGACAGATGACATGAAAAGTAAAATCACAGAAGAAATGCAAATGGCTACTAAGTATGTGAAAAAAAGTTGTATCTTAATCGTGATCAGTTATATTAGTCCTTGTCTAATCAGGAGATAGAAACCACACAGTCATTTAAATAGGGGAAGTTTAACATAAGGAATTATTTAGCTGTGATGATAGGAGAGTAACTGTAAAGATGGAAAGAGACCGTTAAAGGGCACCCTAAGGCTAAGGGAAGAATACCCAGCAAAGGAAAAGCTTGGGGAGGGGCTCAGAATTCACCGGAGAAGCCGCGGTTGCAGCCCACTGGAGGGAGGCGGCCCCCGCCGGTTGCCCAGGACACAGCAGGGCCACAGTTATAGGACAAGCAGGAACAACAGGGGTCAGGGCCAGGTGGGCAGGTGCGCAGCGGGGCTTGGGGCTTCTCTGCAGGCACAAGGCCCAGATCACGTAGTGTCTGTGTCTGAAGGTCTGCAAGAAACAAAGCCTGGGGGCACAGGTCAGCCGAGGCTGAAGGGAAGGCACACAGGTGGAGTCAGGGGTGCTGCTGCCCATGTCGCGAGGCCTGGGATCTGCAGGGGCCTCCTTTGCAGGGACCTAGTACAACTCTGTGTAGGCCTTAGGCTGTGGCATCTTTGAGGCTGCATGGGACAAAGGTCAGGCAGGTGGCTTA
Source organism: Camelus bactrianus (assembly GCF_048773025.1). Taxonomy (NCBI): domain Eukaryota; kingdom Metazoa; phylum Chordata; class Mammalia; order Artiodactyla; family Camelidae; genus Camelus; species Camelus bactrianus. The sequence goes on along the minus strand of NC_133540.1, from coordinate 85,340,201 downwards.
TCAGATGTCCAGCCCCACAGGGCCCTCTCTGGGAGCATGCACCAAGTTGAGAAGGTGTGGAGACAAATGATCTGAGCCAGGGCGCAGACCTGCAATGGGGCTCCAGGCTGTGCCACCACAAACAAAATCGAAAGCTGGAAAAGGGGTTGGAGGAACAAACACTAAAGAAAGCTGCACCCTACAGGCAACTAGCACTGGAGAAACCACTCTGGGCAGAGCAGTAGAGGAAGAAAATCAGCTTCCCAGTGAACCTAGCCAGCCAGCTCCTAGGAACTGGGAAAGAGCAACCACCTCCCGCAGTGTTTCTCCAGCGCCCTCTACCGACAAAGCATGACATGTAAACTGCAAGGAAAACGTTTAAAGGCTCCACATCCGTTTTCACAAAGCCAACAGCAAAGAGTAAATTTGGAGCAGAGAGGCAATAAAATAACTGGCCTGTTAACAAAACACAAAGTAAATAAAACTGAAATATACTGTTCTGTCTACTAGACAAGATTAAGAAATGATAATATTAAATACTCAACGAATTGCATTGAGATGGGCAATTAAACTACTGGTAGAAATACAAATGGATATAATTTTCCTTGAAAGCAGTTTAGTAAATTCAGCCTACAATTCTACTTGTAGGATCTTACATGGAAATAATCAGATATACAAAGACACTATGTAAAGATCATTATTTACTGTGATTAAAGGAAGTAAATAGCCTAATGTTTAAAAATAGAAAAAAAAAAAAAAAGATTAAAGGAAAGAAACATTTACCCGTAGAGTATTATGCAGCCCTTAGGATTATTGTCTAATAAATTTTAATTATAAAAGTAAATTCTGCTTATGTATCTAGGTAAGAATATATACACAAATATTCAATAATTATCCATAAGATATATAGATATATTTATATGTGTGTGCATAATATCACTTGTACATACACCCTACCAACCAAAACCAAGTGTGTTTATGTCTGGTTTGTAGAATTATGGGTGATTCATGTTTTGTATTTTTTCTATACTTAACTAAATATTCTATAATGAACATGTATTACTTTTTAAACCAGAAAATAGAAAATTTATGATTAAAAGAGGAAAGCAGAAGTGACAGAGTGTGACTTTGGACTAGATCATAAAAGTCCTTGTGTCCTCCTTGCTTGCTCTCTTGGATTGTCTGCTGTGGGGAAAGCCAACTGCCACATCCAGAGCAGCCTTGGGGAAAGGCCTGTATAACAGCAACTGAGGCCTGCCAAAAGCCAACTAGAAACTGAGGCTTCCCATCTGTAACTGTGTAAGTGGGCCAGCTGCTAGCCCCAGTCAAGCCTTCAGATGACTGCAGCCTGTCTAATAGCTTGACTGCAACCTCATGAGAGACCTTGAGCCAGAAAACCCAGCTAAGCTGCTCCTGAATTCCTGACCCTCCCAAAATGTGTGAGATAAGAGATGTTTAAAAGAAGGAGGAGGAGGAGGAGGAAGAGGAGAAGGGGGAGAAGGAGAAGGAGAAGGAGTGGGAAGAGGAGGATGCGGAGGGAGGAAGAGGAGGAGAAGAAATGTTTGTTATAACATGCTGCTACATTTTAGGATAATTTGTTACACAGCAATAGGTAACTGATATAATTTCTGAGACAAATCTGCTCACTTCAGAGTCATCTTTGCATAATACAAGAAAATAAACTTTGTCACAAAGCCATTCATCTTTGTTTTAGGTGGTCCAAATATTTCACTACCAGTTACATACTAGTTCAAATTGTAGATAATATGTTATATTTATTAATGGTAGAAGATCTGTCACTTCATCTTTGTGTACTTCGCCAAACTTAATATTGTGTCTTGTGTATGGGTTGTGCTCGATAAAAATCAGTTTGAATAAAGGACTGAATGAGTTAGTGAATCAATGAATAAAAGAATGAGCAAATAAATTATCTGTAATATTTTCATAAAATCCCCTGTATATATCTCCTTTTTCACAAATCTGATCCAGTTGCTAAATAAATAGAGAATCTTTCGTATAGTTTTCCTTGATATGGTGGTGTATTTTGTTATCTCGAGACTGTATGTACTATTCAGTTAGGCAGTGCTACTATGGAATTTTGTTTAGGGCTGTTCAGGTTGGCTTCAAGAACTGAAGGGGAAAGAAGTCCATTTGCAAGGCAGTCGATGAAGTGGAAAAGACGGCAGATGTATCTATTGTATTGAGATATCTACATGTGAAAGGAAAGAAAGGAATAGGATGCAATTCGAGAGGGCAAAACCCCTCAGCAGCATCCATTTATCTTTTAAATAACAGCTAACCTATTAGATTGAGCCACTTGAAATTGTCCATGTTTGACCTATAAAGGCAGCATTTTCACATCGTCCAAACTAACAGCACTTACTACTTGCCAAGCACTATTTAAGTGCCTTACATAGATCAACTCACATAACGTCCATTACACTCCCATGAGAAATTAGTCTTTCAACCCAATTTTAAAGCTGAAGAAAGTAAGCTGTGGAGAGGTGAGGAGATTGGTTTTACTCTTTAGTAGAAGAGGGAGGTAGGATTTGAATCTACAGCTTCAGAATCCACATTCTTAACCACTAGAATATATATAATACTCTAAACTACACACCCTCCAATGGCATTCTATCTGTGTCTTCATTTATAAAATAGGATTAATAGTACCTACTTCACTAGAAGTTGTAGGAGTTATAGGAATAATACGTTTTAAGGCTGACACTTTGCACATAAGAAGTGTGTGATAAATACTAGCTGTTATAACTAAACTATAATATGTACCCACCCAGCATCCTAGCCTCGTCTTTCACTGTCTTACTGCCCACAAGTACTTCATTCTTGTCTTAAAACCCACCAAACTGAATCACTGACCGTTCACTTTCCACTCTACCACATCTATCTGTTAAAGCCATGCGCATTTTCTAGTTATTGGCCAAGGCCCCTCCTTCCATAAACTTTGCTGGTCTCTGTGGCGATGTGTGATCTCACATTCCTGTGTACCTCATTATCAGTTAGCCTCGCTCTGACACTGGAAATGTGAAAGCTGCCCATTATTACAATTCATTATGTGTTTATATCTTATACAAATTATTTAGTGATCTGGTCATGTCATATTCATATTATTCCCTGCAACACCCAGCACAGTGCATCGAACACAATAGATACTTCAATGTTTATTAGATTTAATTTGCAATGCACGCATGTTGAAATTACCAGAATGAGAAAAAAGCTGAAATCAAGAGCACTCTAATGAGAATTAAATATTTTCTCTAATCAAAATCATTTACTTAGCAAGCACTAGAATCACTGCTTATTTTTACTTCATTACACACACACACACACACACACACACACACACACACACACACACACACAAATCTGGAAAAATAAATCCAAGTAAGTCCTTTATGTTATTTATGCCAGGGTTTCCAGGGAAAAGACTCCTATGGCAAATCATTACCGAAAGCTCAACTTATACACATATTAGAGCCTCTTGATGACAATGTCAGCATCACATATTTAGGGTACAGATGAACGGGAATAGAGTTATGAAAGTAAACTTATTATTTATATATTTTTTCCACATTCTTTTCCATTATGATTTATTACAGGATATTGAATATAGTTCCCTGTGGTATACAGTAGGTCCTTGTTGTTTATTTTATAGTAGTGTATATCTATCTGCTAATCCCAAACACCTGATTTATCCCTCCCCCACCCCCTTGCCCCTTTGGTAACTTTATTATAAAACACATTCAGTTCATCAATAATCATTTTCAGTAGTGGTATAGATAGAAACCCTAAGTGGCACTTTGGGTCTTTTCACTCTGGAAATCCAGCAGCCAGGTCCCAGGTCAATGTGGCAGCCCATTATATCCACCTGAGGGTTTTGAGAGGCCCCTTGATTTCATATTTCTGTTGTTGCTTTTGAGAAGTAGAAAGCTTATGGGGAGAAAGGAGGGATGAAAATGGATTGAATGAGTGTTACAATAAGAAGATTTCTCTGCCGAGTAGGAAAGGAGATATTTAGTGCAGAGTAGCTAGTGCTCTTGAGTAACACAGGGGAACAGATGAAAAATGATGTTGTTGATTCTTCTTTTGAATATTAGATGTGCATTTCATTAGTCATGAGAAACAAAATGCAGTTCTCAGCAAAGATCCTACATGGACATTTTCTGGTATCATTTAGCCTCCCAAAAGAGACCAGCACTTTTCAATCAGTTTGGACCCCTGAAAAAAAAGCAAATAAGGACATCTGTGAGAAAACACCAAAACAGCTCTGGTTCCTGAACAGAAAGTCTTTAAGGCTTCCCTGTTGCATGGACTCTGATACACCTGCTTGTCAAGGTCTTAGAATCTCTCACAGGCCTCGTGCCTTGGCTTAAGGACTTAACTAACCGCAATGCTTCATCTACTTTCAAGACCTCAGGTTTGGAATAAGTAAAAATTTGCTTCCTCCTCACAGAAATATGCGGCTCTTTTGTTGCAGGGTAAAAACAAACAATCAACACCAGCTTTTTGCTGCATTTTAATACAGCTCTAAGCTAATCCCAGGCCAAATCACCACACATGCATGTACAGGAACTCAAGAGGAACATCACCACTAAAACTGATCAGAGTACCTCCACCGCCTTCATGTACACTGGTATAGACCTTGACATCGAGTCCAAGCCCTTTCCCCAATTTGTACCTGACTGGTCTGGTCTGTATTCAAGTAAAAAGCATTTGTGGAAGCCCAAGCAGATAAAAGCGGAATTTCTAGCTAAATGGGGATAGGAACCCTAGAACTCCACTGCTAAGACATGAACACACACACACACACACACACACACACACACACACACACACACACACAGGAGAGATGACTTATACTCCCAAGAGTCTCTAGGATCCTGTTGAAAAAGGTTAGAAGTCTAGCAATTCAGTTCTTCTTCCCAGTCTCAAACAGCACCACACTTAAATTGTCTAGGAAGACTGAAGTCATTTTACTTCTGGAGTTTAGGTATCCTTCCTTCCATGGTAACCCATGACTTTTTACATCAATGTTCATGGGAAAATTTCCAATAAGGCTAACCTCAAAATTCTCATATTCTACCTTGTTCATTTTCTTCAAACCTAATTATAGTGTAGGAGGTAATATTTCTCCTTATCAGTCCTTCCTGACTTCATTTATTCCATTATTCCTTGGTAAATTTTTAATGTTATAATAACAAATGCTGGGGTTTGGGGTGGAATTTTCTGGTAAAGATGAGGTAGAAGGAAGGGATCTGAGGAATGCCCTGTGTGAAATGAGAAGTGATGATAACTCCACATCTTGAGGCAGGGCCCAAGCAAGATTTTGAAATGTAAAACATGGACTCATATGATGGAATGCAGAGAAGAGAGAAAAGTAAGAGGAAATATTTTCTTTACACTGAGACCAAATTAGCCACCTTTTGATTCCCTATAATCTTGGACATGTTGGGAGACTGCTAACATGTCACCCATCCTAAGACTTTGCAATACACATTACCAGTCTATTTCTCCGTATCTTGTGACAAGCTTTTCAGTTCTTTTTCCATTCTAGATACTGCTGCATCTAACAGTTTGCCAGCATCCTTTTAAAATGTATCATCTGTCAACTCTTTTAAAATCCCAGTTCAATAACAGCAAAAAATACCAAAAAAGAATAAAGCCTATTGATGCTAAAAAGGAAAAAAGCCATCATCAATGTAAGAGATATTGGTGAATTTCTGAAAAAGAAAAGCCATTGGGATGATACCAATCAATGTATCAAAATGCAGACATAGGAGCTCAGAGTAGTACCATGAAGAGATGTGCCAGCAGTAACATACCAGAAAGTCATTGATTTCTAAGCTGCTTTGGTTCTTATCTGCTGCTCAGACTATTTTTCGAACTTCCTAGAGACTTCTGAAGTCACTACTGTTCTTTCAATGAACTAATTTTTACTTAGGTTTCCCAAAATTTGATCCTACTATTTATATACTCTGTAAGTGACTGGTCATATTTTAAGAAGCTATTAAAGTAATGATGGTAATCACCAGGAGTACTAAAAGTGAAAACTTAAAATTGCTTGCCTTATAGGAATAGGAAATGTACCCCTGTTCCTCTTTTAGAACTTTTGCCTTGCTCATATATTACTTGCATAATTTGTAAAACTTGTATAATGCATCATAAGAAATTAAACACAGTATCCCAGAATGACCTGATCCATATGATTGTGATTATCACATTGCTTAATCTGAACCTTGTTTTTTCCCCAGAAGTGCATCCCAGGATTGCAGTAGCTTTGATAGCAGACCCACCAAGTCGTAAGTATAGGCTACTTAAACCAACAGGTCTTTTCACATGAACTTCTGTCAAGTCACGTCTGAAAGCAGAACTTAGTGTTTTTGTTGGTAAATTTCATGTACTATTTTCAAAACATCATTTCAACCCTGCCCAAATTTCTGCTAATTCTTGTTAACTTTCTTCTATGTTATGTTCTGTTAGCTGATGGATAAATACCTCAGGTTATAATTATCATTCCCTGCTGACCTGGAGGAGAGAATTTTTGTGAGTAGAATTTTCTCCTTTAAACTGCTGATGCCTACAATTCACATCATTATTTCATGAAATGCGAGATTCGTTTTCTTTGGGAAGTTCAAATTCACTTTGCATGACTGAGTTTCTTATTTTATTCCTTCTCTTTTGGTCCATTCTTATTCTTGCCAGCATTCCCACATTTACTTTGGTTCACCTTTTTTCTTCTTAGAACGTTCCTGCATTCTGGTTTACCTCTCAAAATATGTCTTCCATCTTGTCTAAAAATGTGTTATGCTCCCACTAGCCACAACTAGAAAGGTAATCTTTAAACCTGCCCACTTTCTCTTTTAACAGGCAGAACAGGTTCACATAGTTGACTATTATAATCTCAGAAAGGAAAACAAACAAGATTCCTGTAGATCCCTGGAGCAGTTAGTCTAACTTTGGAACATCTACACACTGCTAATTGGCTAAGTCTCTTCGCTTCTGCTAGTGATGAAATAGTTCAAACCAAGAAGCATTCACACTCAAGAGCAAGAACAGGTTAAGAAAACTCCCTTAGGAATTCTCAGGCATAGGCCCTCCTGCAAAAGTGCTTATCTGTGTGGATATGAGGTTGTTACTCAGGTAGAGATATATTTTCTGAATGCTTTACAAAAAGTAAAAAGGCTTTGAAATAAATAAATGGAATAAATAATAAATAAATACACAAAATAAATCTATTTTGTGTATCAGCTGGTCTGGTAGCCTGTTTTAACTATAGGGGTGCCTTTTATTTTATTTTATTTTATTTTATTTTATTAACTATACACCTGAATTCTTCTACTTAGATACTATTACCTACTGTATATCCAAGTTTCTGCCTCTCAAGTCATGTCTCTGGGACAGTGGTCAAACCCAGGTCCCCTCCATGAATTTTCTGTGCTACAGAATAATGGTGAGATTACCATGATACTCTGAGAAATTTAAGTCACACAACGTTATCACTCTGTGAAAAATCACTTGCTTGTTAACTATATGCAATTAGGTTAATTACAGAAAACAGTCTCCTGGTGGTCAGTTTGGTGTGTGTGCACAGATAGACACTTTTTTTCTGGCCATTGTTCTTTTCTGTTTCTATTCTTCTATCGCTATTCTGACGATCTGCCACTAAGAAAATGAAATCTTTTTACCTGGTTCCTTAGCTAAGCTCCAAACTACATTTGGTGACTCTTCTTGATTATACTTCCAGAAATTTCTAGAACAAAGCTCCAGTTGGCCTATGTGGGTCTTTAAACTGTTAGTGCTTTAAAATTTCTCTATATTTACAATGACCAAAATCTTCAAACCATCCTTCTTCCTCCCACCCCCAACCCTGAACATCCCAGTCCATCTTGTGTCGTGACTCTTGTGTTCATATATATTTGTGTCTAACATGCCTAGTTCCCTCAAGTGGACATAAATGTTAACATATGTTAAAACCAAATATGGTCAATTGCACCAATCCACTTAGACTGATTTTCTCCTAATTCACTCATGATTGGAATGGAGAAGGGTTTTGTTTTTTGTTTGTTTGTTTGTTTGTTTGTTTTACTTTAATAAACCCTACCAGAGCTAAGAGAATAGACATGGAAACAGGGTTACCTCTTCTTGGAAACACATTTCACTTTTCTCTGCTTGGCAGCACATCTCCACCAGGTGAGCGAAATCCACAAGAATTGGCTGGAACTGCATCTCTGCTGCACGTAGTTTCTGCTTCACAAGGTTGCTGAGGAGCCTGAATCAGAAATGAGTGGCAAAGTACAAGCACTCCCTGAGTTCTGGAAGGCCAGCCTGCAAACCTGCCTTACTTATCGAAAGCTGCACACCACCCACACATTTGCATAGCTCTCCCTCTTAAGTTTGGAGGCCCTGAAAATGCCCTGATGTTTTCATAGTTTTCACAATGTCTGTCTCCATGTTTTAGTCAACATCTTTTTCTTCAAGCACATCTCATCAACATACTTATTATAGGAGACTTAGTTATCTTCATGTAATTATTACTAGGGTAAACTTTTTTCTATTTTTATTGCATTGAATGGTACATAGGTTATACAGCAAATTAGTTTTTCCTGTAATATTTTTTTATGAACAACATTTATTCTAACAACTAACTTTCTAAGAAATATTCCAAGTATAACACACCTGGAAGTTGGGGGCCCCTTATATGTTATTAATGATAAAACCAATGAACTAATTTGAAACTTTAATGGCTTGACAGTCATCTCAGATTTCCCTCACAGAATGAGTTTCCCCCACAACTATATGAACATCACTGTTTCAACCACTTTGACTATTCAAAATTGTAGCCTGGCTTCTGTCTATTTAATAAAATGGTATTCCAAATCTCCCAATGTTGTCTTTATCTCTCTCTCTCTCTCTCTCTCTCTTTGTTTTTACTACTTTATACCAAGAGAGATTTAACTAAAAAGAAAACAAAGAATGAAGAGTGAGGAAAATGTACATTAATAGATATTATATTTTACTGCTTACTTAAAACCTTTGCTTATTCTTCATTTTCAAACTCATATTGATAAAACCTGTTGGCCCCATTTGTACTTAAACAGACATAAAAGAAAACATCTCAGACTCTAAGTAGACATTTCTACAACACTCTAAACCAGGGATCCACAAATATTTTAGGCTGAGTTGCTTAACTCCTGAACTGAGATGCCAGCCACCCTTTGCTGCCCGGCAGTGGCCAACAGTGAAACCCCCAGCAGGTATGTGGCACCAGCACCTACACTGGACAGAGTGAGCTGGGTCACAGACAGGGCAGGCAGGGGCTGGTAGGGAAGCCAGGGACAGCAGAGGCGCAAACACAGCCCTCTGCAAATCCCAGGCCCGGCCTATTCAAGCAATGCTCACAAGACCTGCCTAAGCAGCCCTGGCCACATGGACATAGAGTCCTGATCCCATCTAAACAATGAAAAATACATCCAGCACCATCTGCCAAAGAAAAAGAATATTAAAAGGAATATAGACGTATATATTTACATTTAACCGAATCATTATGCTGTATATCAGAAATTAACACAACATTGTCAATCAACTATACTTAAAAGAAAAAAATATATATCCAGTAACACTGTAGCCCCTGGACATGCCTCTCTGAACTTCCCATTTCAGCTCCACCTTCTCCCACCCCCACGCCAACCCTGCCTTGAGGATGGACAAAGCAGAAGCAGCAGCGTGACTAAAAAGAATAAGGAAGCAGAAGCCAATTTTTTTTTTCTAGAAACTACCACAACGATGAGGCGGGTTTGAGAAGCTTGTAGTCACTGTATCCTCTGAGCACTAGCAAGACAGAGTCAAAGAAGCTAAAAGATTTTAATTAACTCCACATTTGCCCCTAATTCTAAGTCCTGGGAATCTAGAAGAATATCAGAAAGGAGACAAAGACAAATGTACAAAAACATTCGTTGTCATCATTTATGATAGTTAGAAATTGAAGACAAGTCTCATGCCCAGCAATATGGAGAGGTTAAATTCGCTGTGGTACCCATAGAATGGAATAGTAGAGAGCAATTAAAATGCTGTTTCAAAGAATAATTAGTGACAAAAATGCATATATTATAATTTTAAAACTACATTAAAAATAATGATAACAGCCAACATCTTTTGAGTATGTTGATATGTACTATGTTTCAGACAATGTGCTGATAATTTATAAATGTTACCTCATGCAATGGTCTCTGTTACCTCTTTAACAAGGCTCTATGTCATCTCCACTTTGCATTTGTAACAGTGGTTTCAACTCCTTGAAAATAATATAAATCTGGGTGTACATTACAAGCCAGTGAGGGGAGCCTCTCTCCCGGAAGGCAGGAGGATTGGGAACTATTTGTGAGAATTCATCCTGAGACAAGAAGGGTCACAGATTTCCACTCAGTAAGAAAGACCTGGTCACTGGAAGACGGGAGTAACTCAGTGGTTCCCCAGCTGGGCCTCCATTGCTCATTTCTGAGCTATAGGGCATCAGGATAATTCTTAGAAAGAGGGCTGTAAGAGTACTTTCATTCAAGTCCTGCACACCACGGACACAAGCAGCACTGCCACGGCACCTGCCAAACGTGCACCATCCTGGGACTTGGGGGAAGGTATTATTTTTTCTTACAACAAAACATAAAGCAGCTTTGTCATTTCAAGGGACAACAGGAGACAACAGTACCTGGAGGGCATGGCTGTTCCCAGGGGCACACGAGTGATGCCAGGCAAAGCACACGGGAGAATCCCTGGTGGGTGGGAGGGGGCAGAGAGTTTCGTAAGCTCATCCCTGAGGATTCTGGGGACAACTGCTGGCACTGAAATTTTGTATCATCAGGTAGTATCAAGAGTGTGCCAAACTTGCATTATTACATATTAGAACCACAGTCTGATGGACGGGGCAATTGTGGGAGTGTGCACTTGGGTACATACCTGACACTGTTTATTCCTTACTATGCATATAGTTATAATGAGTATCTCTGCAGTGTTAGAATAAAAGCGTTATGATTTTCTTCTCTCTCCTGTATTTTCAAAATGTTCTGCAATGGTTATGTGTTACTTTAAAAATAAAATGAATCAATCTTTTAAAAAGAAATAAAATAGGATAAGCACTCTATTTCTTAATCCAACTATGCTGTACACATTCAATCTTCCAGTTAGATTTAAATTTAAATCCCACTTGAAAGAAAACACTGTACTTGCTTTTGTCTCTATATAATTCAAGTGTGTATGGTTATGTCTGATATATAGTCAAAACAGTTGATATTATCTTTGAATAATAATTATCAATTTTTAACAAATTAATTATTCAAAGTGAGAAATACAGGCTACTTCCCATCAGAATTTTGGTGGATTTCTGTCTCAGAATATATTTTTCTACAAAAACAGCACAGGGTAGCTTCAGGCGCAGGTTATGGAAACTAATAATCATGAGCAGCTACACAGTGAGATTACCCGACTTCCCAGCACCCACTGGGGCTTCCGTGGTCTGACTTAGGGGATTCAGCACCAAAAGTGGCCCAAGCTGGTACAGGAGGTGGGCAAGGTTGCTGTCAGTTCATGCAAAATCTGGGCTTCCCTTCCAACGTCATACAGAGGGCACAGACTTTTAAGTCAAACTTACTTTGGCTCAAGTTATGTCCTCCATTCACTAACTTGTTTGTGTGATGGTAGGTGAGATACTGAACCTCTCTGATCCTCATCCTTAAAAGGAAAATTTAAACACCTACACTGCAAGGCTTTTGTGAGGACCAAAAACAATACTATATTAAAAGGCTGAGTATAGTAACTAGCATACTGAAGACAATAAATAGTGGCAAAGAAAATATGAATAATTAAATTATTTCATCAGATTATAACAAAGATAATGAATAATTATAATAATAGCCCAACTTGGAGCTTGCTTCCATTTCAAATTATTGGTTGCTCCTACCCATGGTCTCCCTTCTCCTTGACCTCCACAATAAATGGTGCATTGTCACAGCTTTTTTCCTACTTATTCATTTATTCATTCAACAACTAACTGATAAGCATTTTTATAATTTCCATAAGGATTTGAGCTGTCAATTTAACAATAATAGAGAAACCTAAAGGAGGAGGTGGGAAGGCTCCCTCATATATATTCTTCTCATTTCTCACAAGCTTTGGGATGCCACGTGCCTTCTTGGCTTGGCCCCTCCCAAGCCCTCTAGTCTCGCCCAAGAGTTTCTCTCCCCTCTCTCACCGAAGCCTCAGTCACAAGAACTGCTTTCCTCTGTCCTGCTGGGTCAGCTGGTTTCTGAATGCACTTCCCCAGAGGGACCAGTAGAGGGGAGACGAGCATGACTGCTGAGTTTCCAGATCAGCCAGCATTTGCTTATTTAAACAAGGAGAAACACTCCCATTGTATTGAGATAGGCAAGGGAAAAAAAAAAAAAAAGGTTCCCATTATGAGAAGGCAGGTCTGGGAATGAGATTCAAAACAAGGATTCCAGCATGCCATGTTACTTCTCCTTGACACTCCAGACTTAAAGGCTACTTTTTCTACAACTGGGGACTCTGCTACTTGGAAGCTGGACCCCCTGCCACAACAATAACTTGTCACATACTTATGATCTGAGTTACCTCTCCTGCTCGTATCCTCCCTCCTCCACCCTGATCTCTCTACCTATCAACCTGACTGCTATTTTAAGGTATTTTCCCTAATTCTATTTATATTTTTCCTAATTCTATGTAGTTTTACATTTTTAATTTACCTTTTCAAATCTTAAGTCCTATTTTTAATACTCAATACCATGAAGTTGTTTTCAGGTTTTCATTTCTATGATATTAATCTTTCCTTTTCATTACATTTATCCACCATTTCATTTAAAGCACATTCTGGTCTTTATATTGTCTTAAATCTTAACATTTCAACTCAGTATTTTTCTTAATTGGATTTTAAATCCTTTTCCTTTGAACTTCTATTTTCTTTTTATTTTCTCTACCTTATTCCATAACTTTATTTCTACCTTCTCTTTGTAATCCTGCTGAATTGTATTCTTCCCCTCTCGGAGCCCCTTCACTAGTTTTTTTTTTTCCTTTGTGTGTGTGTTGATTTATGCTATGATGGTCCACCAGCTCTATACAGGGGTGAAAGGCATGGAGAGAGCCCCTACCACTGTCCCAGAAAGTTGATGGGTTTTCTCAAATGTGGCCTTTGACTCCCTGTATGTACGCTCCCGGAATATTCCAGAAATCTCTACATTAGCTGTCTCTTTGCCACTGTTTTCTCCATACAAAAAACACAGTGAAGTCAGCAGAACAAGGCCACTTCCTAATATTTCACACTTTTTTATAATCTAGCCCTTATGTGAAGAGTTCCTCATGTTTTAAAAATTATAAGCAGCATTATAATTCCTTGATGAGGGCACACTAACAACTCCATGTTGGTAATTAAGCACATGTGCTTTGAGCCAGATGGCCTGGGTGCAGCTTCCAGCTCAACAACCTATTGACCTGCTCCATGATTTCACACCAGGTCTTCCTGCCTTCTTGGCCTCAGTGTCCTCACGATGAAAATGGGGTCATAATATTACCGACCTCATAAATCTGAGGTAAGGATTTGACATACATGAAGGCTACCTATCCATGCCAGAGGATTTCCTCAAGAGAAAGCAAAGCCTGAACTCTAGAGGTAAGATTGACTTCTTCCTCCTTATATTCTCACAGCAAGCCTGGCCTAAGAAAGAATGGCTAACTAAGTGTTACAGTGGTCTTTGGATACTTACTGGAAAGTTTGAAAGTCTAGTTTGTGATCAGCTCACTTTGGGAACTGAAGACAGGACTTCAGGGGTCAGCTGGCTTATGAATTTTAAGTACTGTGATAAAACAGAACCAGTGCCAACCTTGTGCTTACCAACCATGAGAATGTGTTCATTCCCAAGGCAACAAAACCTTTGCCTCACTTGGCAAGATGATATTGTTGGACTAATAATATTTAGACCCTGCAAGAGCAAGTCTTAGAGTAAACAAGTTGATTAGAAATAAGTTACCTCTTCTAATGATCTTGAGGGAGAAGGAGCTCTGAGGACCCTGGTCTGCTTTCCTTTGAGGAAAGATCAGAGGCTTGTGAGGAGGGCGGGAAGCATGGCTGGGCACTCTAGGGGAACTGCCCCACTGCCAGGAGGGGGCATGCTTTCAATCCAGCCTATTGATTCAGGGTAACCAGAGTTGCACCCTTTGGTTTTTCCTAAAATAGTCACCCTCAGTCAGTTCCAAATGGGGCCTCTAACATTGCCTCCATTATCAGCAGAATCTATTCCAAGGGAAAATGCCTGGACCATGGCAATATCTTGGGTCCAGGCTTAGGAGTGGGGTTGGGGTGAAAAGATGGTTGATGCTGCTAAGAAAGTCATTTCTCTGTGTGCAGCAGCAGACAAGTAGCCTCCTTTCTAACACCTAATAGAAAGTGTTCCATTCAATCCATCTATGTGAGTGGGATCGGGAGAATCAGGGAAAATGCCAACCACTTGTAAGATCTTAATCACGGGATGTTCTGAGAAGCCAAGGCAAGACCAGCTGCCCTAAGGCTGCGTGTGCTGCTTCCCAGGCCAAGCCAGGCATGCCCTAGTCACCTCATTCAGCGTCAGAAATCCAAGTCTCCCAGACCTTCTGCCATCACACTGATGCTCCTACATCCCTAATCAGACCCATCCCCTGTTCTCCTGGTCCTCCCTAACTCATCTGCTGTCTCCATTGTAACTTGAAGCTTTCTCATCCCTAAATTTCACTAAATCCACATCCTCTTTTCTGAGCTTCTATTTCTTGCTCTGTATGAAATCATGAGGCTCCCCAGAAGATGCAGTGTTCCCCAAGACCCTCCAAGAGGAGGCTATTTTTGTTTGAACACGACTAACCTTAGCTCCTAGCTCTCCTTTACTGCTTCCAACATATCTCTCCCTTGTCCTCTTTTAAATGCCATAGCTCTTTCAAAGTCCGTGTCATCAAACTCTAACATCCCCACCCCTATTTATTTATGCCATGTGTAGAAAGCCTGGTTTTCTTCATTTTTGATGACATCAGACCCAGTTAATTGCCTCTTTCTCCACCACTGTCTTGACATTGATCATTTGCTGTAGTTTCAGCAACTCCCTTAATGATCCACATGTGGCAGATTGATAACAAACATGAACCCAATTGTCCATCTTTCTCTATATCCATATCTTTTACAGTATGATTTTCCACCTCTTTTCCTATCAAGAAGTGAAGTCTATTTCCACACCCCTTTAATCTGGGCTGGCCCTGTGACCTCCCTTACAGCAGAATGGGCATTGCATGGTTCCAGACATGGGCCTTGGGGGGCCTCCACACTTCCCCTCCCTCCCAGCTACCACATGAGGAAGCCTGGATTAGCCTCCTGGGGGACAGAAGACCACAGGCAGCAGAGACAAAGCCGCCTAGCCTCGGCCCGCCAGCTCCCCGCTGACTTAGCAGCTGACAGTAGACTCTTGAGCAAGCCCCGCTAAAAATGGCTGAGGCTGACCCAGGTCAACAGACTCATCCAATCAACCCTCAGACATTTGAGCAACATTAACCGATGCTGTGTAAAGCCATCTATTTTTGGTGTGAGTTATTATGCAGCAAAAATTAACTCACATATCATATGAAGAAAGGATGAGGGGAAAAAGAAATTTGACAATGGGCTGCCGTAGCAGGAGGGCAAAAGGGTGGACAATATAGTGGAATTACTAAATATTCTAATAGATGCTGTGAAAGCAGGAATAGAAAAGAACACTAGATTGAATTCGATTTCTGACTTCATCCACTTTTTTACATAGAACACACATTGGGGAGCCCTGCTCAGATATAAGGAGATGATATTCTACTGGCAACAATTCTGACCAATAGGCTTCAGTATCAGTAACAGCAACCAAATTGGAATAGTGCTTTGTAAAGTAACGACTTATAGTCACAAAGTTTTCTAATTTATAAATGTTTTCACATGTATTTTTTATATACATACACGCACATATATGCACTTCCATCGTCATATATATAACTTTAGAAAGCATTGCACACCATTCCTTTCAGCTTCCCCTTTAGATCCATCTGCAGATCGAGTGCAACAACCATACCTCATCCTCAGATGACAGTTACATGAAAGGGGTCTACCCTTACTCAGCAGCACAGAATACCTTTAAAGTATTTCTGCAGCTTCAGATGTAGAAATGTGGTTGGAAGTGACAAGGAAACATATCTGTGTTTCACAAAAAAAATGAGCTTTTAAATTAACCATATCTAAATATAAAATAGGCTGCTTTAAGCAAATGGCCTTTCCATCACTGGAAATATTCATGGAGAAACTGCACAATGTTTTAGAAGGATTTCCTAAACTTGGGGTGAGAAGCATTGATTAATAGCTAAGCTTCCTTCCACTTTCATTATTCTTTGATATTATATGTTCATAGAAAGGATATATATGACATTTAAATACTTATTTCCAGTATTGTGAGTTTCCAGTGATGCCCTGTTTTTCTATATTCTGAGAAGTTACTAGAAAGCCTTATCTGGTACAAGAAACTGCATTAAAGAGGGTAGAAGAGTGGGGAAAGGAAATCGAAGATGCAAAAAGTTGAATTCACAGGCAGGCATTACTTTATCATGCAGCTGGCACTCACTACTAGTCACCCAAATACCGCTTCTTCCAAACAGAGAAAACAGTCACTCCTGGTAGAAGTAGCAGAAGTGGTAGTGAAAGCAGCGGCACACTGGGAGGTGACACACAGCTCTCTAATGGAATGCTCCAAAGCACTTTCCCAGCATGCAGGTCCTGTAGAATCTTAGTCATTTCTGTGGCCCAAAGGAGGCCAAGTTAGAACAAGCTAATCAGATTACTTTATTGCAGGACTTCTCTGACTTCCACTGTTAATGAAGGTATGAATTTCTAAGTGGAGCAAGGAAATACAGTATTCCCAAACTCTGAACATGAAATTTTTTTATATGAAACACATTATAAAGCTAATGCATATAAAATAGATACATATTTCTTCTGTATAGCACAGGGAACTATATTCAATATTTTGTAGTAACCTATAATGAAAAAGAATATGAAAATGAATATATGTATGTGTATGCATGACTGAAGCATTATGCTGTACACCAGAAACTGACACAACATTGTAAACTAACTATACCTGAATTAAAAAAAACTAATGTTCTAAAGTTCACATTTTAGAAAAAAATACACAAAAAAAATGTACATCTCTGTTAATATTTTCTGATCAATAGACTTCAGTCTCATTAACTGATCAAGTTGGGGTAGCAACTACGATAGACTTAAGTACAAAACCACAGAATATTCTAAGTTCACCTTGACCTCCAATATAACATTTAGCTGCTCCACTCATTATGCAATATTTGTATCTGCACCCAGTGTACAGTTCTCTATGTCTGCTCCCTTGTTGGCAGCAAAGAACAAGTTAAACAGAGATCCTTACTTTTGCTTTTCAGTTTGTAATTCCTCCTCCTGAGCTTTGCACAAGTCTTCTTTAAGGTTGAAGACTTGGTCACAGGATAAAGGTGGAGAAATGTAAGTTCCATCGACTTGCAGATCATCAAAGCAAGGCTTCCTGAAGGCATATGAGTCATCACAACAGTCACCCACACCAGCATTGATAGGCTCTGTCTCATGTCTTCTGCATAAAGCTCCAAGAATTAGCTTTGCCTTTCCCAGGAGAGAATTAGAATAAGAGCCATAAGGTTTGTGGTCATTATTAGTATTTTTAATCCATAGGAAAGGATTCTTAAATTCTAATTTCTGCTAGCACAGTCTGGATTTCACTGTCAAGGAAAAAGCAAGAGCATCAGGTGCAGTTCCTCTGGTCCTCAGCCTTGTTTTTCCTTCTTCCTGTCACCCTCAAGGTGATTATCCATGGACCCCTCCTCCCCATTCCTCCCCAATCCAGTTTATAGACCAGTGTTGACTTGAGATAGGAGTTACTTATCCTCCATCAAATTAAAATCAAATCTCAAGTCAACATGACTAATTTGACCTAGTTATAAGACTGACGATTGGCATTCTTACTTGAAAAGCTCAAATCCAGTGTGTTTCTATTTTTTTATGACTGAACATCTATAACCATCACAGAACTTGGCCGATGGTAAATGCTGTATAACTATTTGTTGAATTAACCAAAAAATGAATTTAAAAAATGAGAAAGGGAGTCCTTGGATCTTATTTTAGTTGTCTCCTTCATTTCTTTGTCCCCTTCTAGCCCAGTCACCTTGCCTTGCTCCCAGTGTGGTGTCTGATTCTTATCTGATACTGTCTAAGCCTGCCTGTATGACCTTCTGAGTATAATGACCACCCTAATTCCCTGTCACTTATGTATGTGGGGAGACTAGTGAGCATCAGCATTTAACACATGAGTTTATCCATTTTAGAATTAACTGAAGAGTTCACTTAAAAACAAGGCTTTAGGCATATATAAATCAAAATGAAAGAGTTCCCCAAGGAATGTATGACTAGATAATATAAATTTATAATAAAATAGAAGGAAAATAGAGCTATATAACAAAAAGTTTTAAATCTGCAGCCAAAACAACTACATTTCATCAGAAGAAAGACTTACTTAGCATAGGCGAGAAGCTCTACCAAGAATATAGGGCAGAGAAAGCTGTCACCAAACAAGAATTCAGTAATGTTCAGATAATACCACTTGAGAGAGACCTAGAGATTAGATCTCAGAGTCTTGAGCATCCAGGTCCCTGGAGTGATATTCTCCATTGAGAGGGGTGAATAATTCATAATTATTCCCTATAGCCTGGAAGAAGTATCCCCAAGACTGCCCTTCCTCTGATTCTGTTTGCATGAATACCCATGTCCTGATTCAACTTCCCTAGTAATTTGATTCAGGAAAAAGGTAGCCTAGTTACTAGACTCTATTATCTCTGCCATTGGAGAGAACTGTTCATTGCAAATGGACACACTGGTATTCTAATGATGGTAACAGTTTTGAGTTTGATGTGAGATAATAGAAAACAGAAATATTTGGTCTTTGACCACAGTTCCTGACACAAGGTTCCTGAAATGCTTGTAAACTCCTAAGTGATAAGAGCACTAGAATTACCTTTCTTTCTTATGTGGTGATTCTGGGTGGGCTCCTTGAGCGGGGCTGGTCACCAAAGAGACGGAGCCATGATTAGAGGCTTGGAATTTTAGCCCCACCCCCCATTCTCCAGCGAGGGGAAAGGGGCTGGAAATAGATTTAATAATTGGTCATGTCTATGTGAGGAAGCTGCCATAAAATCCCAACAGTATGGGGTTCAGAGAACTTTCAGATGAGTAAACACATCCACATACTGGGAGGGTGACACACCCCAACTCCTCAGGGACAGAAGCCCCTGCACTCGGGCCCCTCCCAGTGCTAACCTTCTGCATCTCTTCATCTGGCTGTTCATCTGTTTATTTTATCATATCCTTTAATAAACAGGTAACCATGTTTTCCCGAGTTCTATGAGCTGCTCTAGCAAACAAATTGAACCCAAGGAGGGGGTCATAGAAACCTCAGATGTACAGCTAATCAGTTAGAAACACAAGTGACAATTTGGACTTGTGATTGGCATCTGAAATGGGATGGGAACAGTCTTGTGGAACTAAGCCTTCAACCCCTGGGGTCTGATGGTCTCTCCAGGCAGATAGTGTTAGAATGGAGTTAAACTGCAGGCCACTCAGTGCTCATTGTGGAGGAAAAAAACAACATATCTGCTGTCTTAAGTGTGGTGAGTGGGGTAATCATGTGAGAGTAAAGGAGACACACAGGAGGAAGACTGGGCGCTTTTTCCTACTCATTTAGGATGAGTTAGTCTAAAATCGGCAGTACCTTTGATGTTGCTGACAAAATCACTTTTGTTGACTTGAAAATCCAAGGACTAGACCTTGGGGATATGAAACAGGCAAAAGGCGTGGTGAATCTGACATCTTCAATTGTAGCAAACTGACAGCCAGTCTTATCCCTGTTGCTAATCAAAGACAATTGGCATGAACTGACCTGATTCTCCTGAGAACAGAATTATTAGGTTCCATTGACAATTCATGGATGTGTCCACCGACATGAGATTGCTGGCTGGGCCTGGAGGTGAGAACTCTCAACAACAGGCAAACATGCAGTCACAGAGGTGCTTACCGAGTCCTCCAGGCAAACAAATTGTTGCTCATCGTTCAATGGGCAACACTTGGTGGCAGCAGCTGCCATGTTCTTCGTGAATACAACCAACTCTTGAGCAGATAGTTGTGGGGCTTTCTTAGTATAAAGGACTGTGAGCCTGAAAGAATAATTTCCTCTTACTCCTGGCAAAGGCTATGTGGTCAAAATGAAGAATTCAACAAAGTGCTCCTCAATATCTGACATTCTCTCTGATGTAGGATAAGTTACCATGTTGGGTGTAAGTCTGTCCTTTTAGTTCTTGCTCTGGTGGCCCAATGGATTATTCAATATGCCTGGAATTCTCTTTCCATCTCACATATTGCTCCACTCTGATCCATCAATTTTCTTCTTGTCAAGGATACTATGATAGCTAATTTGGATGGCTGCAAAATCAGACTCAGAGTAAACAGGTTCTGAAATAAATATATGCACAGACCATTAACGTGTTTATTGGTTGTCTACAATGTGGCGGATTAGGAGCTCCAGCAACGATCAGGAAACAGTTCCTACTCTCACAGGGCTCACACACTAGTCAGGGAGAGATGAGCACACTGGATGCAGTGGGAGCAGTACAGCGCACAACAGATGCGTGCGGAATGGCAGCTGGCCCCACCGCAGGGAGGTCAGGCAGCCCTCCTGGAGGAGACAGCGTGTGAGCTGAGATCCGACAGTAACTAAAAATGAGCCACGTGAAAGGGAGTGAAAGTGGGAGGAGAGCAGGTGGAAAGTCACAGAAGGTGATTTTGTTTTCTTGACTGGGAGGATTGAGAACTGGAGAAGGGGGGAGGGAAAAAGCTTAGCTATAGAATCAGATTTATGTTGTTTTTAAAATAATTATGGTTGCTATATGAAGAATGGATTGGATTGGAGCTGGGCAAAAGGCACATGAGGGAAGAAAAGGTCATGCCAGTAATTCAAGTGAGAGACGGTGATGGCCGGAACTAGGAGAACAGCAGTGGGAACTGAGGGACGTGGAGAGAGATTTTAATGAGAACAACTCTACTGAACCGGATTTGAGGACAAGAAAATGTCAGAATCATTTACTGCATTTCTATCATAGTGGAGTTAGGGGAAGAATTTAGCTATAACATCCAGTGAAAGAGTCAGCCTAATTCAGTGCTTCTTAAGTGTGATCCTTGGACTGGCAGGACCAGCATCCTTGGGTACATGTTGGAAATACAGATTCTCAGGCTCCATCCCAGATTTACTAAATCAGAAACTCTAGGAATGGGCTGTGTTTCAACAGGCCCTCCAGGTAATTTTGATGCACTCTAAAGTTTGAGAGCCACAAGCTTAATCCTTAAACTAAATTGTTGTTTGCATCAGCAACTAAACGTAACATAAAAGAAAAATAACAAGGCAACTATTCTCTCTGAGACAGACTCACAGACGTAGAAAACAAACTTACGGTTACCAAGGCAGGGGAAAAGGTTAGGGAAGGACAAATTAGGAGTTCGAGATTTGTAAATGCTAACTACTGTATATAAAATAGATAAACAACGAGGTCCTAGGGTAGAGCACAGGGAACTATATTCAAGAACTTGTAATGGCTTATAATGAAAAAAGCGTATGAAAAGGAATATATGTATATAAATGAATCACTATGCTGTACACCAGAAATTAACACAATATTGTAAATCAACTATACTTCAGTAAAAACAAAAATAAACATTCTCTCTGAAACAAAAAAAAATTTTCTGGATTCATTATTTTGGACATTTAATGTAAGCTCAGTATTATGGGGCACTGTATCAAACTGAACTTTTCCCCAGTACTCTGCTTCTTAACAGACTATTACAATAAAATCTTAAAGATTACTAAAAACTGACTTTTGTTCTTTGATATATTAATCTTTGAAAAACAATGGGATTTTCCAGGCTCTCTGCAGAGTTCTGGGTGTTCCCTCTGGCAAATAACTAAGGTATACATTTACCTCTACTCTTGATGGTGAAAAAAATGTATTTGCTATATTGACCTGACTTGAAACTGACAAAGAAACCCTAGATTAGATCTCGGTTGCAGCCTTGACTCCAAATTACAGGCAAAGCCCCAAACTAAATATCCAGGTGGGAGGTAGAGGCCCCTAGGAGATTGCAGGAAGGCAGGCGGGGTCTGCTGGCTCCCTGACCTCTGGGTATTGATTGGTACCTGGAAACGGGCCTGAAAAACAACAGAAAAGCACCCAAGGTTGTGTGGACAATTATCTTATCAAGACAAAGATAGCTAGGTTAATTCTGAACCGACTTTTACCTTGGCCTCTGAAATTTTAAGATTGAATGTAGACGCTTTGCAACTCTCAGCAGCAGGAACTAACAAAAACTCGCTAACAAGCATAAATCTGGACAGTATCTTGGAAGCATACCTGTCATGGAAGTTACTGTCTCCTAATTTCCCATGTAAATCACACTGATTTTTCACACGTTCATGGCTTTCACAAACCACTCTTTGGAACATCTCTTCCTGAAAAATACACATAATCGGTGTTTATTGTTGCAACAATATATGTTAAGATAAGGTTGCAAAACCATCTTCTGTCTGTAGTAGTTTAATGTAACTGTTTTCCTAAACCCAGAGTTTTATTTACTTAGCATGTTTGGAAATCTTGAAAAACACGCTTTGCATTAACATACTTTATGGAGAAAAACATGGGACAGCCAGATTGATATATATCAGTTTTGTGATATAAACTCACTTGTGGGCTTAAATGGCATATTTTACAAGCATAAAGCAAATCATTCATCAAGCCAGGAAGAGGTCCTTTAAAGTAATTTATAGATCTAAGTTCAGTTGATCAGAGTGTGGGTGTGTGTATGTATGTGTGTGTATCGGTGATTTTTAATAATACATTTTCATTTAAAACAGTACAGATATACATACAGAAATATAGATAGGTATTAAGAAGTCAGGTTTAATAAAACGTGTACCAGACTTGAACATAGTAAAGCACTCCACAAATACCCACTGAGTGAATCACATGGAATTCTCAGAGCTAAACTGCAAATTCAGAGTTCTTGAAACATGCAAATAAAATTCCAGTGGGAAGACAAAGTGACCTTGCAGACTCAGCTCTTTGGTAGGAGCACTGGTTATCAGCTTACGTGACCTCAGACCCTGTCCACTGATCCTAATAAGCAGTGTTTGTTATAGTAAAAATTTTACCCGATTTGCAAACTGTTTGCCTGGACTTAACCCATAGCCTTGTCCTTACTGCTTGTGTGACATTGGGCAAGTCACTTGAACCTTCTGAAACGCAATACTCTCATCTATAAAATGTATTAGTTATTCTGATGTCACGCATCTTATCAAGCTGACATGAGAATCAAATAGAACACTGGTTATAAAGCTACTTTGTAAACTCTAAACATCCGTGCTCCTATAAGGCCAATTATCATAACGACTACTGTGGAGGTCTACAGGTGATGCTATGAAAGAGTGCTAATCTACAGACTAAATCACATTCATTTACCCTTCTCTCCGGGAACAAAAAGATGCTAGGTGGATCTGCTTGAGCCCGGACAGGAAAAAGAAATGCCTTTGCCCTCCATCCCTACATCTCTACAAATACAAAAGCCATTGATTGGAATAACAAAAGCCAGAGCCACCTGGCTCCTGCGAACCCGCGGATAACAGATCATCTGGTCGGAAATCTGTGAGGCCACTTGCTGCTTCTGTTTCAGCTGCACAACAGGAGCTCCTGCCTGTGAACAGTATGATTTCTGGCCTGAGGTAGGGACAGTTTCCAGGCCTGCTCAGTGAAAACAGTCAACCTTCCCCTACCCTAACTGGCTGTGCTTTCTTGCTACTGTGCCAAGCAAACTTTAAAAAGGAGATTGCACAGAGAAGTTTTCATAAAACACAGAATCTACGAGGCAGTGGCTTGCACAGAGCGTTATTACTATGTGATGATGTGGCCTTTTGTTTAGATGGAAATCATAGCTCTTGTGTAATGCTTACAGTTAGAAAGAACACGCACGCATAATTATCTTACAAAAGCATGGCACTACTAATAATGCACTAACACTGGACTGTTCCCTAGGTTTGTAACCTCTTATGAGTAACAGGTTAAAAAATAAAAAAGGAATTTACCCCATGGCTATAGCATTCCAGCGGATTTTCTAATTTACAGCATTTTCCCAGTAAGTTTTGATATACTGTATCCACCCTTAAAATCACTGGAACTGCCAACTCTGGATGTCTTCTTGAATATTCATAAAGAAACCTGTGTCCACATGAAGCACATTAGAAAATAAGCAGTAAAACTCAGAAGCCATAGCTTTTCGTTTTCAAAAGCCAATTATGACTATGACATTTATTCAGTACTTTAACTGACTTTAAGGGATTTGAATATCTTGGGACAGTGTCAGGGAGGTTTTATTGGCTATATTTTGAGATAAGGAAACCAAATCAATAAAATTATAAGACTTTTCCAAACTTACACAGTAGTGAGTAGCAAACCCAAAGTTGAACCTAAAACATCCTGGTAAGATTTAGTTCCTGACTCAGGGTCTCTGCTTACTTTTACTAGAAACTCATTTCAAGTGGTTGGGTGAGAATATTTTTCTCAATGATCTTTGAGACTAGATTTTATAAATATTACAAATTTTTGTAAGAAAGTGCTGACTAGGTTCTAAATTACCATCTACCCCTATTTTTTCACATAAGCTTTCAAGTATAAATTGTCCATAATCTCCACATTCCTCAGTGTTACAAGAAAGAGAAACTTAGATACTAGAATATTTTCAAAGGAATCATAGAATCACAGGAGGGACCTTGGAAGTGATCTTATCCAACTGCTTCAATTTACAGTTGGAACCCAAAAGCCTGGGGAAATTAAATGGCTTGAATTGCATTTCAAAGCTGATGCATGGCCAAGCTAGCCTGGAACTCAGGCCTTTCACTCATGGTCTAATGTGATTTCCACTAGGAAGTCATGCCTATCAACTTTTTCAGTACTGGATGCAAGTTTAGGGATAAATGAGTTCAGGTAGTGACATTTATAAGCCAGTGTCAAATGGAATTTCAGAAATACAGCTAATGTTACTCTGTAGAAAACTTTGAAGAAAACTCAATCTTATGCTTTGTTGGAATTTAGTTGTTCCCAATAATACTTCACAAAGCGACTTTGGAAATCTTTAAGTCACACAGCAATACTGTCTTAATATTGTATATGGAAATCAGTTTGCCTTATGTCCAAATTAATTTGCACTTCTGAATGGTCACCAGAGATATGAGTGCTCCAACTCTTTAATCTTGAAATGCCACACCATGGTACCATGGCTTTGATGTTAGGTATTAAATTAATTAGAATAGAAGAGCTGGCCAGCTCTTACTTAGAGATGACTCTAAGTCCCTTAGAGCAAAGCTGGCACACACTTGACACGTTTTTTTAATTTCCTATATTAGTTATCAATATTTATCAATATGTAAAAATCAAGAGACTTCCAGCTTCCCTCAAAATGCACTTGACTCTACCACCCAAAGCCTGTCTTCCCATATAGCAACAAGTAGCTAGAACCAAATAGTAGCTGCCACCTTGAATCCACATCTCCTCTTGGCCATTTAACTGTTCACTCACATCACTGGCTAGCCTGTGTCATCATTCGAGTTTTCAGTCTCTACCAAAGAATCCACATATACAATATCCTATTATTAAGATTTTTATAGAAAATCATATTACTCTTGTAGGAAGTCATCTTGCTTGTCTGTGAATTGTTTGCACACAAACTGGTCTTCTGTAAACCTGCTGAGTGGCAGGGATGAGAGATCAGGTTTGTCATCGTTTTCCGAGGTGATAACGCATTCCCCTCGGAATGGCTCTGGCAGTTCACAGCATGGAGTGAACTTGCTGGATAGGATGGCCTGTTGTGAGCAGATATAGTTCATGAGCTGGCTCTATAAAACATAAAAGGGAGCAGTTATTTTTGATGACTTCATTCTGAACGTATTTATCTTTATTGTTATTAGTAGGAAACCAGAGAAAAACTTGGCATCTTATATTGCTTTTTTCCTTGGCAAACTGAGATACCAAAATGGTCTCATTTTAATAAGGCTCATTCTAGTGACTCATTTTAATAAGAAACCTCTCTATGTGACCATACTCAAGTGTCACAAGCTCTTTTAACACCTCTTAAAGTACTTAAAGGAAGATTGCATTATTGTTTCCATGTTTAACCCAATAAAATACAAATGAAGAGTTTTATTACTTGGTACTGTTATTGTTTTAGGATCCCAGTTTAGAAAACATTCCATCTCTGTCATTTTCTATATACATTACTATTATATTACCATTACACTTACATTTTTACTTATACACACATACACACAAATAAGTATGTGAGTGTGTGAACAAGCCAGTCTCCATACTTAAGGAAATCACAATCTAGTTGGAGAGTTAAATAATTAGACATTAATAATGCACTATAAAAGAAATTGCTAGAGAAATGAACACATTATACTCGGGAAGGAAAAAGTGATTGGGTAGACTTCAGAGCTCCTAAGAGGTAGAAGTGACAAGATTTTAATAAACAATAATTCAATTGGAGGCAGGGAGTGGGGTGAAGATGAAGAATCTAGAATGATATGGGACACTGGGTTGATGGCAGCAAAATTTACTGAAATTGATATTCAGGAGAAAAGAACAGGTTTGAGGAGAATGGTTTAAAAGGGAAGCCAAAAAGTTCACTGTTGGAATATAGGGCTAAAATGACTTAAGGCGTCTGCATGGAGATTTCCTCTAAGCAGCTGGGAGCGTAGATTAAGGGATCAGGAACGAAGAAGAATGTACTGAAGATCCGAATCTGAGAGTGATTAATTGAATCCACGTTATGAGGTCAGGTTGAGACCGACAAGGGAGAACGTGTATGTTAGTTACGTGAGGAACCTGCTCTCAGTGGCTTGAAAGAATCAAATTTGTTTCTTTCTCAGTAAGTCCCTGTTGAGAAGGGGAAGTGAACTGCCTCTAGGCAGTAGTTCTGGGAACCAGGCAGACGGAGGCTCTGCCATCTCCAGCCTGTGGGTTCTAACATTGCTCTCAGTTTGGAGGCAATTTGGCAAGGCGATTCTTTTTTTTAATTAAAATATAGTCAGCTTACAATGTTGTGTCAATTTCTGGTGTAGAGCAGAATAGTTCTGTCATACGTATACATATATATATTCATTTTCATATTCATCTTCATTATAGTTACTGCAAGATATTGAATATAGTTCTCTGTGCTATACAGTATAAATTTGTTGTTTATCTACTTTATATATAGTAGTTAGCATCTGCAAATCTCAAACTCCCAATTTATCTTTTCTCACCCCCTTCCCCTCTGGTAAGCATAAGTTTGTTTTCTGTGTCTGAGTCTCTTTCTGTTCTGCAAATAAGTTTATTTCTCTCTCTCTCTCTTTTTTTTTTAAGATTCCACATGTAAGTGATACCATATGGCATTTTTCTTTCTCTTTCTGGCTTACTTAACTTAGTATGATGATTTCCAGGTCCATGCATGTTGCTGTAATGGCATTATTTTATTATTTTTATGGCTGAGTAGTATTCCATTGTGTAAATATACCACAACTTCTTTATCCAGTCATCTGTCAATGGACATTTAGGTTGTTTCCATGTCTTGGTTATTGTAAATAGTGCTGCTGTGAACATCGGGGTGGGCCAGGCCTAGAAATGGCATAAATCACTTCTGACTAGGTTCCACCTAGCTGTGAGGCTGGAAGGAAGCGTCCTTATGGCCCAGCAGTGACTTAGGGGAGAGTGACTCCTTGCTGGATGGTTACAAAAGGAAAAGGCAAGAACAGATTTACTGAGAATACTAATTTTAAGAGTCATAGAAGAGAGAAAGAAAATTGATGAAAGAAACTGTAAGAATATAGGCATTCTATTCAGACTGAAAACTTCTCCCACCATCTCTGAGACTTTGGATGTAGGGCCAGTGAGTTCTAAGCTGTCCATGCCCCACGGCTCTCATCCCTTGATGCCACATCTTTGTTTTGCTTGTTTCTTCTTTCCTCCAGGCTGATGTGGCCTGAGGGTATAGTTTGCAATTCCAGGATTTGCTCAAGATTTAAAGATGAATGAAATATAATCCCACTTTGGAAAGAAATTATAGATCAACTCTAAAATCTTAAGAATAAAAGAATAAAGTAAAGTAAGACAGAATGAGGAAGGAAGGAAGAAGGGAAGAAGGAAGGGAGGGAGGAAGGAAAAGGAAGAAAATAATTATCACATGAGCTGAGAAGAGAGGACAGGAGACACCATTCTACTGATAACATTGAGAAATGACAACTGCTTTTTTAGATTCATTATATATTACTGACACTTCTACTTAAGAATTACAGGTATTTTAAGGACTGAAGTGAGTTTTAAGAAAAAGAGGCTCTTACCCTGCCAAACACACATGCTGCTGCATTTCCTTCACAACAGGTCTGATGCAGATTTTTAATAACCGTGGCCAGTTTGGCAATTTCAGAAAAGTTAGCTTTCGGTTGTTTTTTAGTCAACAGAACCAGTTCCCTGAAAAAAAAAAAAAGAAGTACATTTTAAACAGTATTTTGAATTCAATCCTTTCTAAAATTAATCCTAGTTCACCAAGTAACCAAAATAGAAACATATTTACAAATGAGGGATGAAGAAAGTAATATGTTGTAATTGTTTTCTATTTCCTCAGTGATAGAACCCAGAGCCAGAGATCTAAGTCACCAAATGAAAATTCAGTTCAGAATTGTGTAAATATAGTCATTTTCATCACTTAAACTATTGCTTAAAAAATCTGAGTTGCTTAGATAGGTAATTTGGGAATTTATCTGACCTGACTTTTCAAATAAAATTCTTTATCATAAAGACAATAATTATAGGAGGTTTGGTTCTTCCTTGCCCCTTTCTGTTGACAACTGAACAACATCCCTGAAATTTTTCTAGAAGTATGAAAAATGGGCCTGCCTCGTAAGGAGAACTGAGCTTCCAGGCAGCCCAATGTGTCCTAAATTGGGGAAGAAGGGGAAATAAGGAAGATGCATGTCTTCCGGGATAAACTTGGAAAGAAACACAATCTGAGCCAAGAAAGAAGGGCCTGAGTATTATCAGATTCTTATTCTCCTCCTAACTCGCACTCCTCCATCCCTACTCCCCAAAAAACACCACTTGCTTTTTCTGTTCTAGGTGACATTAGAGCCAAAATCTTTCCTATCTTCCAAGAGAAATATGCCTTTTGTCCTCCAGCCTTTACAGTGCAGAACAATTAAGTGCTTGCATCTGAATATACAGAACTTCTTGTGCACTGAAGAAGAAACTAAAGGACTTGAGATGATGGAGAAATTGAGGCAGGAGACATGGGTGGAGATGAGGATTGTGCAATTTCACGCACAGCCCTGTGTGCCCTATCAAATAGGCAAGTAGCAGACATGTAGAGAAAGGAACCAGGTTTATACTGAGAGGCATTAGTAAACGAAAGATAAAAGATTTTTCAAAGGAGTTTAATCAAAGAGGGTGATCCAAAGCAACAAAGTGCACAAATCTGAACAGGTAACTTACACTGCTTTTGCTACCTTGTGGTTGAATTTAATCCCAATTTCACATAAGTGGTGATGCCTCAAAGATATTTCTCTAATGTACTTTCTGATGGGTTCTAGCTGTAATTAGAAAAATGACTCATCATCAAAGAAATATGGTAATAACAGAAAAAGTTCATCTCATCACTAGTAAGGAAGAGATAAAAATAAAAATTGTGTATCTCCTCAAAATTAGAAATTTTTTATTGTCTTATCTACAAAGCCAAATGCAAAAGCATAACTTGGTGGAGTTGTTTTTTTTTTTTAATAAAATAACATCTCACCCAGAGATCACTTGTCCCAAAACTTAGATATTTGGCATATAAATGAGAAAATGAGCAAACAAAAGTCCAAAGAGCCACTAAAATAAATTCCAATAATGTCTTACATTTGTATTCTGGTTTTATTCAAGTTACTAGCTCTGTCATCCTGAACATGTCTCCAAATGCTTATCTAAAATACATGCTCGTTTTATAATACATATTAATTGGAGTGCCCCCCCAAAATATTCATATTCTTTAACCCAGGATTTTGACTTTTGAAACTCTATTGCAAATAAGTGTTTCTAAACAAATAAAAACATAATTATGCAAAAAGAAGAACATGCATGTTCTGTTATGGTAGCAAAATTTCGGAGACAAAGTATCACAAAAGAAGGGTGATGGTTAAGTGAATAATGGCACATTATTTTGAAAAGATGTATACTTCTAATGAAAAGTATGTATATTTAAGTCTCTAATCAAAACTATATATTAAGTGTGATCACAACAATGTATAAAATAAAATCTGTGAATGTAGGGGACTATATTCAATTTCTTGTAATAAGCAGTAATGGAAAAGAAACTGGAGATAAATATATGTGTGTATGTATATGTATAACTAAATCACCTTGCTGTACACCTGAAACTAACATTGTAAATCGACTACACTTCAATAAAAAATAAGAGTAAAAAAAAATCTGTGAATGAAAAAAATGAATAAAAGGAAATATACCAAAATCAGTATCTCTGTGTGGTGGGAATATAAGTAATATTTTAAAATTTTATTTTAAATTTATATTTATATTTTCACTTAAAACATGATATTGACCATATATTATTTTTACTTCAGGTTTCAGCACCTCACCTATTTTTAAGAACAAGTTAGAAAATTTATATAGAGGCAATTTTCAAAGCACAGAACTGGCACAATAGTCATTTATATTTTGTAATTATAAATATCATTTTTATCCTTATTTTGTTGTATTAGACTCTTGAAATCAAATACAAACAAGCTTATCCACTTCTTCATAAGAAAGACTGTGAAGACTTAACTCATAAACGGCATTCTCTGATCAGGCACACTTTATACACACTTGGCTACGCAACTTACTCGGAGGAAGAACTTGTAGTAGCAAACATCCTGGAAGCAGCAAGACTGCAAACATCACAAAGTGGGGGAGACAAGGAAAGACCTCTTGGCTAACTTAAAAGCACCTGCTTATGCTTAAATTATAGGGGCATTAATTTCCTCTGAAAAGGATTAAGATTAAGAAAACTTTGTAACCGATTACCTTAAAACAAACAAATAAACAAAAACCAACCCCCATGAAAAAGCTCATTCTTCAGAAATGTCAGGTAACGAGACATGTCTGCACAATCACTTGTTTTTTGTTGTTTTTAATAATATGAAATGAAAAGGGGGAAAAAGAGACTGTCCTGCTTAGGAATTCAGAATTGGCTTCTGGAGGAATTGGAGTTCACCAGGGAAAGAATGGAAGGAAGGTAAGAAATATATATATATAGCTTTAATGATAATAGCGATGATCACTGAGTACTTGGCATACATTAGAGACTCTTTCAATACATTATTGAATTTCTTACACAAAGCAGATGATGAGGAGAAGCTCAATAGGAGAAATAGGTTTAGGGAAATAGAGAAATAGGGGTTGAGAGGAATATGAGAGAAATTCTCACTGAGAAGATCAAAGAAAACAGCAAGAAAAAAGTGGCACTGCACTTAACCTTGAGGGATTTTTTCAAAATGATTATCAAACTACTATTCATTTCAGTATGACCTTTGGGAAAATCCATCT
Organism: Camelus bactrianus; assembly: GCF_048773025.1. Classification (NCBI taxonomy): domain Eukaryota; kingdom Metazoa; phylum Chordata; class Mammalia; order Artiodactyla; family Camelidae; genus Camelus; species Camelus bactrianus. Next base: position 85,308,413 of record NC_133540.1, on the reverse strand, counting down.
GGTGCCCCCTCTAAAGATGGTTATTTTATGTTGATATTTATAAACTTTAATGAGCATGCATAAAAAGTACTTTTATCTTGGAACTAATCACTGATTTACATCTATTCAATAAAGGAGAAAAGGCCACCTGGTTAAAATTAAGTGTAGCGAACTGTATTTTCCAAAGATGGCTACAAAAATATCTTCTATCTCATCTCTTCTTACAATGAGCTTTTCTTACAGTTTATTTACTTTCTCCTTCAAACTGGTGAGGTTTACAGTGTTTCAACCAATAATAGCATATAGCAGAAGTAACTTTTGAGGCCTGGTCAGAACAGGCCATACAACTTCTGCTTTATCCACTAGAATGTTCATTCTTGAGACTTTGGCCACGTATCCGCAGTCTTATTCCCTGAGGCTGCCGTGCTGGAAGGGAGCCCAAACTAGCCAAGCCAGAGAAACCACATGCAGAAGCACTGAGATGACATGAGAAGAAAGAGACGTTGAACCAACCCCCAAGTGCTTCAGCCCCTCAGAGTCCCAGATCCATCCATTGTGTGGCACATGAAAAATCAGGAGCCAGAATGCCCCAGATAAGCCTCTTCCTGAATCCCTGACCCATAGAAACCACGAGAGATAATAAATGATTGTTATTGTTTTGAGACTAAACTTTGGGGTGTTCTGTTATTCAGCAATAATAACTGGGGTATTAAATCTTTATTAAGAAGTGATAGCTACACTAGATATGCTTCTCTCATTTTAAGGACTATAAGAACTGCCTGAGTACCTTGTTAGAATGAAGTCTTATTTAGTAGGGCTAGAGAAGAGCTTCAGGTCTTGCATTTCTAACAGGCTTCCAGGTAATGCACCTGCCTGTGGTCCACAGGCCACATTTAGCACAACAAGGCCCTAAAAAACAGTTAACTTAAGAGTATTTTACCTTTCTCTGGAAGCATTCGGTCTTATTTCCTTCTTGGCAACATGACTGAACAGCTGTTTCATAGCAAGCTGACATGGTCAGAATAGTGGGGCCGTACAAGAATGGGTGCTTTCTAGACGTTTCATACATGTACCTGTAATTTGACAAATACAAAGTTATATAATTTGGAATTCAAGAACATGTGCTGACACTGCGTCCTAAAAACTTGGTGTCCATTTAGATTTGTTGACCTGAAACTTGTAGAATTTCCTGGTGACAGAGATGAGATGGCACTGTACTTAAATACATCAAATGTTCACTCTTGATAGGTCACTGTGAGGTTGGTCAGACATTCTCCAAGTGCCCATGAAGTGACCAACTGTACCTTCTGGGCCAGTAGAGGGAAAAAATCAGTAATTAATGAAGTAATTAACTAATTAAAACTCTTCATTTTTATAGAAGTAGTAGAAGGTCAAAAGTTCCTTAGTCTCAACTGATTATAAATAGATGATTGCACACCTGGTGAAGGGGAATTAAATTTGAAGCTATTGGTGGGTGAAGAGGAATCTCTAGATCACCCATAAGTTCTTTCTAGACTAGGAAGGATAATGCCATTGTCCTCCAAGATGTGTCACTCAGTGCTTTGGTTTGCTGCTGAATCCCAGTCTTTATTTCCTTCTCTAATTCATTCTTCACACTCACTGTAGAGCCTGGGCATCAGGTCTGCCTTTCACTTATAATCATCTCTCCTCACACTATTCCACGAAACTTGTGCAAATCACTTACTCACCCCCTCCCCCGCCACATACACAAATACCCAGTAAAAGCTGACATTGCAGACAAAAACTGGCTCAATGCTCACACAGACCCGTTCTTATGCACACAGGAAGACTACTCTCCCAGCCTCCCTTGCAGTTAGGTGGGAACATCTAGCTGAGTTCTAATCAATGAAATATGAATAAACATACCATACACCACTTCTAGACTTGGCTATTAATTACTTTGCACGGTTCCCTACTCTCCCTCTTTCTTTTTCACAGTAACCTTGGAAACACATGCTCCAGATGGTATAGCTCCAACATGGAAGCATCTTTCATTCCTGAGTTACCCCTTGGAGGAGAGTTGTCAGGAGCTGAGCTGAGCTGAGCTGGAGAAGGCTGAGCTGCCGAGGGCCAGAGTAGCCAATGAAGACAAAAAGCCAAAATGAAAGTAAGAGTCAAGGATTTAACTACATACTGGGATAGTGTAAGCAAAACGCTAAGCTGGGGAAAGCGCTGACTACTCGCCCCAACTTCACTTCCCCCGCTGTGGACCTGCACCAAGCAAGAATCAGGCAGATCGCCACAGACATGGGGTGGCTCAGTCCTGGGGGAGTCTCAGACAAAAGGCTCCTGCAGCTTTGTGGACGCTGGGGCAAGGGAGAAGGAGAGGAGAAAGATCTGAGTACTGAGTCAAAGGGCTGAAAACTCTCTTTAAGTCTTTCTCCATCCCCCCATAAGGAAGTCTCAGCAGAGGCCCCGAAGAAGGCCTCTGTCAAAGGCCCCCTATTAAAAGGCCTCCAAATGCAGGCACCTTGACTCCCAATGCAGCTATTCATAGGCACACACCAGCCAGTCTTTGACTGCAACTTCTTCAGAGACGGCGATGCATTGGCTGTGCACCAATTCTGGTGTGAGGAGGGCAGCTCTCCCTTTTGAGACCTGTCATTTATAAATGCCTACTGTCAGGACTGCCTGAAAAAACAAAAACATAAAACCACGCATAGGTTTTTAGCCAGGAACCAGCCTCCTCGAGGGTCACCTAAGAGAACCATCCAATTTAGACTACCATGAGCAAGAAATAAATATTTATTGAATTAAGTCACTGAATATTCTGGATTTACTTGTTACCACAGCATAGCCGAGTCCATCCTGATTATTACCATGTTGCCCCTAGTGAAGTTTTAAGATGTAATGTCTACAAAGTAAGCCTAAGTCACCAGAAAAAAATGGCCCTGGTTCTCAACATTAAAGGGACAATGAGGGAAGTGATAGATAAAGAGCATCATCTCAGCGTTAAAGAGATAATGGGGAAAGTGACAGACAAAGAACAGAGACCAGGCATGGCACGCTGGTAGGTTCCTCCCGCCGCCCACTCCTTGGATAGTGTCTAAAGCTTTACTCCTGCAACGTCCGTAACTGCCATTCCTCTTGGGATGCCAACTAGGGCTACAATTGCAGCAGCCATTGAAGTCTAGTCTGATGACAAGTTTGCTACTATTGCCTTCACTATAATGATTGCAAAAGCAATTATAGCTTGTGACAAATGGCCAAAGAAGTGCCTGAAATATTTGACTAGGATCCCCTAGTTCTACAGAAGCTAGGAAACTAAATCACACTAAAAAAGACAGCTAGGGTTTCTGGGGTCAGGGACCATATCCATGCGGAACTTCATCAGAAGAGTATTTCTCGTAGCTCTCTGAGGCTTAGAGACAGATACAGACATGGCCAGACATTGCTCTAACGAAGATGGGAGATTTTGCAGGAGGCCTGAAACACTAACCAAGCCTCAGCAGAGACTTTATCTAACAGCTGATATGTATAGCAATCCTGTGCTAGCATTTCCCATAGGTTAAGAGCAAGAAATCTTTTCTTGTTGGTGAGTGATCAAAATGGTGGCCATTAGAGTAATTTATCAAACAGTTCCACCTCCCCTCCTTCCAGGCAAAGGATAGGATTGCACATTCCCACCCCCTCTGAAGTGAGGCATGATAATGTGACTTGCCGTGGTTAATAATATGTGAGTAGAAACAATGAGTATTACTCCAAATAAAGACTTCAGAGGCAATGCATGGTTTACTACCATCCCCTCCCCTTGCCACGGTAATCAGGAAGGCAGGTGTTGAGATGGGGCCTCTGTCAGCAAGTCCCTCAGTGACTATGATAAGCGGACTTCCTACCAATCAACACTGGCCAGAGAGCATGTGTGAAAAATAAAACTTTTGTTACATTAAGTTTCTGAAAATTAGAGGTAATTTGCCAACATAGTGTAATTTAGCTTATCCTGGGATTATTACTTTTGCTTTTTAAAAAACCTATGAAGGGAAAATCATCCACAATCCAAGGACAGGGAAAACTAGATCAAATTCTGGAACTGAACTTATTCATTAGTGATTGGACAAGACTTAGAAAAGTAGGTCTAAGCTCTGCAGAAACAAACCAAAAAACCTTCTCCACTCTCATCAAGGTGTCTCAAACCTTACTCTTGAAAGTTCAGCCAATAGATTTGTTTCAGCAGTTTCTAAAGCCCAACTTGCAGAAAAAGAAAAGCAGAATTGATTATCAAGATACACCTGCCACCCAAGATAGGGCAAAATTCTTGGTCAATATGAAATTTTACTGGAGCCATTCAATACCTCTGCTCTCTGTTGAGTATGCTGTTAAACTAAGGGCTCATTTTTGTGCTACAGTAACTTAGTTCCCTTAGAGGATATTTGGTATTGAACCAAACTAATTTCCAAAGGCAAAGTTTAACTTAGTATATGGAAAAGCTTTCTAATAATTAAAGTCACTTAAAAAATAGAATGTCCCAGTTGTAAGGTAACACAGCATCTCACTAAGGTTGGAAGTTTGATACTACAGTTATATAAATAATAAAATCTTACAATAATCAAAACTGTTATTAAAAATTCCTTAGATAATTCAAAGGTACAGTAATTAAGGTTTTGTGTATCTGTGTGCTATGCTGTCTTTTGATAGGTCCCAAATATCTGACTTTTCCTCCAGCTTTGATATGTTATTGTTTCCTTGGTTGAGAATTAAATAAAATTGTTGGCATATAATTATACGGCAAGTAGATAGAAAATTACTTTTCTCCTGAATATTTATAGCTGTATGCACATAAGTTAAAGTAGCATACAAAACAACTCTTTATTACTGACTAAATAGTAAGTATTCAAGAAGAGATTAGATTCATTGCCTGAGTATTGGTTAGATTTTTAATCTCTGAATGTTCTACCCAAATCTGATTTTATAATTCTCACCTAGAGTGAATAGCACTACAGTACAGAGGTAGCCAAGCTCATATTTCAGTTTCTCATTTGGTTGCTCCTAACGTCAGACAAGTTGGAACTTGCCCAATCCCCTGTCCCTTAGTCCTTTCTCCCTGAGTGACTGAGGCCGTTTAATTCCTTTTGGAAGGCTCAGGAATCTCTGGGGCAATTCTGGCCCAGTGTGGGCAAATTAAAGGTGCTTATGTTATTCAGCATCAAGTCATCCTGTCTGCTCATTAATTTCTGGTCAAGAGTTTCATGTCTAAAATCTGAAATCAAATCACCACCATGCCTCTTGCACTAGATTCGGCAATCAGATCTTTCCCATATTCCCCGTGTCCGAGCCTGTCTTGTAAGACAGCCAGAGCTGCCTTCCTTGAGAGCTGAAGCCTACACTTCTCTTGGCATTTCTACCTCTCTTGGTATTGGTTTCCTGCCTCTAAGCCCCAGTCACTTGTTCACACTCCACTCTCAAAAAACAGACCTCTATGCTAACTAGCAAACCAAAATATGAGCTCGTCTTCCCGTTGGCTATAATGCTCTCCACTCCAGGTGGGAATTATACAATCAGAGTTCTTGAGCAAAAAACTCATCTCTGTCCAGTCTACAATTATTACTTATTTCCAGGTTCCCAATGATGGGCTCTATCTCCATGGCTATCAGGTATTTCTCCTGCTATCCCTTGGTGAACCCCCCAAATACCAGCCTCTTGCTTGAGCTACTACCTGCTCTGTGTTCCCAATACTCTATTTACTGTGCTTTGCCTACTTGACTGTGTTTTTCAACATCATTTGCTACTGGTCTGACCAATTTAACCCTTAGAGAGATGGGTTCTTTACAGATCCTAGGCATTTTTAATGTTTCATGGCACGGACAGTTTCACATCCTCTAGGGTTCACCGAGACCATATTGTCATTCTATTGTCAGAGAAAAAATATATTATAGCTCAAATTTTTACTTTAAATCTTTGTAATAAAGCATTGTGTGCTCAGAGACATTTACATTAAAAAAAAAAGAGAGAGAGATCTGTCTTCAAAATTAAAAAATACTCTTTTTCAAAGACCAGGCAAGGAAAAGTGGCTTACCTCTCTTTCACTGACACTTGATTCTCTTTGTCCATCTCACAGATCTGCTCAGAATTTGGAATTTGGAATATATCACTGTAACCGGCATCATCCCTTTTGTGTAATAGGAAGCACTTGTGTCTTGCCGTGTTATTTGTATTGCAACAGTCAGAAAATACATGTTTGTCAGCTATTCCTTGGTTATTGCAAATATGCTCTAGGAAGGTGGTCATCTGTAGGAGAAAATACTAACTTAAAGGGAAGCATGTGTGGTCTACATTCCTAACCACAGGAAAGTTAAGGAATTACTACAAAGAAAAGGCAATTGAGTGCATAATCTTACACTCTGTATCCAACAGGCCCTGGACATAGCTCTTTTGAACAAAAGCCTTTTAGGTTGTTAAGTCTAAATTCCAACATGCTGGACATTGGCCAAATAGGATTTATCCTTCTCTCTCTACCTATATAAGTGCTTCATTTTCATATGGCTGAGAGCTATCAAAATAAACATAAGCCAAAATATCCAGGTCCCAAAGAAATCAAAGTATTTTTAATAAGAATCATTTACCAAGAAATAGATGATAGCTTGCTTTCCTTGCTTCTTCATTGTTTTTAGTTTGGTTTCCATAGAAACTTATTTTCAGAATTGAACTCTGAGGCATGTGTATTCAGTGTCAAATATTCAAATGGAAATGTAATGATTCAGTTAGTTTTCAAATACCTTTGGAAGGCAGTAAATGTGTAGGATGCTGTAGACTTCAAATGACATATGTTTCCAGATTTGGGGGATAAGGGCAGGAAAAGGTCATCTTTTGAAGTGAAAATAAGGAGAAACCACTATAAAATAAGTGGGGCTGGCCACTGACAGAAGTGCTTCATTTAAAGTGTATCTCTAATAAAACCAATGATTTTTCTATGACTACTTAGAGTCTAGATTAAAAAAAGTAGGTGTTAGTACAAGAAGATGGAGTGAAAAAAATATGTAAATAAGGAAGAAAACTATTCATTTCTATTTTAAACTGTTCACAGGAGAATGATTGATCAAAAATGTACAGGTTGTAAGAATATGTTAGTGTTTATCAAGAATTCTTTAATCACAAGAGAGACATACTTTCTAAGAGATAATAGTAATTTTCAAGATTTTCTACTAAGTGGAAAAGAGTCTATAATAATATTCACTTTTTTCTTCTTTTTCTTATTCTCTTAGAAACTTTTCAAAATGAGTACTTCAGTTTCCCAGGAATCATGATTTGAAGCTCTCAGACAAGCATATTCTAGTGACAGCAGCAGAGTAACCACCCTAAATTAACAAATGAGCATTCCAGGGTATAATTCATTCTTTTGAGTGTTTGGTTCTCAGTCTTATCTCCCAGGTATGAACTGAAAAACTGTAGGTTTATAAACCAACAAAGATTATATCTTGAGGGTGTCTCAAGTACATATTGTTGCCTTAAAATCCCTTGCTTAATTATCCTATCATGCCCCCTCCTAACAACATCTTTTATTTGCAATTTAGTTTTTAAAAAAATAGAGAGAAAAGGGCAGACCATAATTCACCTACCAGTTGGTGACAACATTCTGAAGGTGATTCATGTGGCTGGAGGCTCTTGCACTTCTCTGCAAGGTCTAGCAGCTCTTTAACACTCGTTTGTACTTCTTCATAAGTCAATTTCTGGAGAAACTGTGTGACCATAATACTGGTGCTGTAACAGAACACTGGTGTGAATGCTGAAGATAGAATCAAACTCGTTTCCTCCACCAATCCTGTTATATCATTGCCCTACTCCCTGCCCCCCAAAATTAACATGATTTTAAATTTCATACCAAAGAATATTGATAATAAAACTCACACATCTCTTAAGTTCTTCTCTAGATAATCCTGGTTATTAGTGTGCTGCATGGCTGGAAAAAAAAAAGAGTTGGTTTTTTTTTTTTTTTTTTTTTGGCAAAAGATGAAATTTTCCAAACCGAAATCCTCTTATAATTCAAATCTATATTTATTCACTCATAAATTTCCAGATCTGTTTTTGTTTACATCGTAAGTCAGAACAAATTACAAGAATTTTCTTTCCTTGTATTTAAACTGTGTTCTGTGAATAATTTATTTCTATTCAAATACATGATATAGTTGAAATCTATCATTGGCCTACAAATAAGTTGCACATACCTGTACTGACACTTCTGAATTAATTAAACTTGGCTTTTTGGTTATTAGGAGTTACTAGCACACCCGAAGAATACTAAGAAAATTAAAGTATAGTATTAAGAACAGAAGTATAAGCATTAACACCTTGTCAGGCTTAATTTGGGAAAGACAACATCTCATACATCTTGGATTCACTCATCATCTTCATCTTCGTCACCTCAACTCATCACATACACATACGCATGTTCTCTATTGAAAGAAGTGGCTTCTCTCTTATACCAATCGCTTCTAGAGAACTTAGAGCTATCTATTGAATAAAGAAACCATTATTATTTGCTATGTTAACAGGAAAAGGCTTTGGAGACAGCTCTTCTGAGTTCAATAGCTAGCTGTGATACTTAATATGGTCTTGGAAAATTAACTTAAGCACTCGAGAGTCTCTGTCTCTCTGGCTATGAAATGTAAATAAGTTCTACTACTTTGGATGGTTGTTAGGATTAAATGAAAATTTAATTTAAATTATGTGTGAAGCATTGAGTGCAGTGCCTGGCACATAATAGGTACTGAATGTATTATTCTTGCTACTATAAGCACATTGTAAAATCATTTGTCCAATTTTAAAGACAAGTTGAAATGTATCATTCTCTCACCTAGAGTGGAAGTAAGGCAAAAATGAGACCTTCTTGTGTGTGTGTTGCCTCAGTATATTAGTTTTCTTTCTGTATCCACTAAGTTAATTTCTAGCGATTTTCAATGACTATTGGACAGTGATGAGCACTGAGAAACATATGCCTTTCCATATACATGTTAGTAGTCAACATGCCTCATTTATTAGCACATGGAAGGTATAGGTTATAAATAGGGTTCCCTACCTGCATCTAGCAAACTTCTCTGAAGAGTCTGACAGTTAATGTAGCTGAAGAAAACAAGAAGAGAGATGGATCTAACAGTCTTCATCATTTCAGATGAACATTTATAGAAAGTGTTCTATCATTTGAGAGAATTAAAGAATCTTTTTATATTCTTTCCAATGAATTACTATTAATAATTAACCTTTTATTGGTGAATACTTTTTCCAGGCCACTATGACCCTCCAAAAATTAAAGAAATTCATGAAAATGAAGAAATATTTTTGATAGATGGCATTCATTAACGAATACTGGATTGAGTCATGTCAATCTACTTGTCTTTTCAAGATTGCATCATGTTGGTCTTGTAATACAGTAATCGATAAACACTTTTTGGTAAACGTCTCACTTCCTAGAAATGCCTGTTGACATGTACAAAGTTCTAAAATTGCAGAAGATCATGTAAACATGACTATCCGAGATTCAAATCAATGGTTAAGGGCCCCATTCCAGTGCTGGGCACATTTTCAAGTCCCTGGAGAGAGTGGGGAACAAACTCAATGGAACATGACCTAATTTATATGACTATAGTTAGATAGAAATATTCTTATTTGTTGAATAAGAAATGAAGACTCAGGGTCATATGATTTGCTCACAGACTCACAGGTAAAAATTCAACTCTGTCTGATGTCAAAACCTACACCACCCAAGAGCTAGTATTGAAAGCTAAGGTCCCAACATTCCTCAGCTATTTTCCACTTCACCTGTCATCCACTTCTTGGGTCTAGGGCAGGAAACAGGTGATTACTAATTGAACAAAAAGCTTAAGATAAACATAAAGTCCAAAAGTTTTGGAAACAGGAGACCACTGGTTACTACTTTAATTGTCCCTGTCCTCAGCTTTCTCATTTACAGAGGGAGGGTTTGGACCAGATCATCTTTAAGGCTGATAGTCTATTGCTTGATTCTGCTCCCCACAAATTCTCATTTCTGGTTTCCTGGGCAAAGATATATTTGCCTAAAGACAACAACAACAAATCTGTTATTATTTAGATTTGGGACACGTTGGCTTATGGTAAAGAATATAGATGGCCCTGTGTGATAGAAAGGCAGGCTCAGTAAAGGGAAGGCCATCTTTGGCAGGTTTTCATCATGATTTTCAGGGTCCTCTAAATGGTCCTAATTCTCAGCATATCTTCCTATCCTGCATCCTTAGAGCCGTCCCCTTGAGATTTTACTCTAAGCCTCCTGGAACTATCAGAAATGGACCGATTTCTCTAGGGATGGCAAATCCTTGGGGTGAATGCTGTCAGACTGTCACCCACTGCAGACATTACTAATTGATCACTGCACTCTTTCTCTCTGAACCTAGACTCAGCCTTAGAATCATTCACAGCACAATGCCACAGGACAGCCACTATTAACTGATTGGAGCTTGCACTTAAGGAGAAAAAAAAAACCTGTTATATGTGTGCTAAACTAATTCCTCTTTTTAAAAAGTCAGACAAAATTAACTTCTCATGGAAACTCTTCTCTCAGAGTAAGAGATTCTCAAAAACATAAGAAGATGTTAAGTCCTCTATTAATGATTAAGGGTGGAATTTCAGACCAGAGGAAAGACAAGTCATAGGATTTTTTTAAGCAAAGGCAAGGGAATGGTTTTTGTGATAGAATTCAAAAGACAGCACAGAATTTGTTCTCTACGAGAGTATGCTGACCTTTAAGATCAAAAACGTATGGCATACAAGTCCGAGAAACAATGATGACTTTTTAAAAATACTGTTATCACAGCAAACCTAATTATTGTCCAAGTCATAGAAACGGAGTTTGAAGGACCCTTAGAAAGACCAAGACTGATTGCCTGGATCCCATCAAAAACCTGTGGCGACTGCTCACGCATGTACGGTCTTGGCACTCATTATAGACCATTTACAAATATCCCTGCTACTAGAAAATTCTTCCTGCATCAAGTGAGTCAGATATGTCCTATTTGTTGGTATGAGTTCTGAGTGACACAGAGTAAGTGGGACTTGCCCCTGTTCACAATCCTCTCAGTGCAATGGAATACCAGGCAAAATCTGACTTTTGAATAAATCATCCCTCTTCCTCCTTTCCTCACTTCACACTGGTTACCTGCTTTTTCTCAGTGTGTTCTCTGGCTCGTCAGCAGAAAGAGCCATATGGCCGTTTCCTCTGTGATAACAGAGATCATGGTGGCCACAGGTTCCCGGGTCTCTGGTTTCATGTCCACTGCTCTGAGCACAGCATTGGACACAGAACAATCCACTTGCAGGTACCAAACTCAATTAGCTAACAGTGCTCTGTTTTCTTTCTCTTTACTCAACTTATTATCCTTTACTTAAGTATAAGTTTCTTCCCTGTTACCCTCATTAATAAAAGGGAGTGTTTAGGAAAATGGTAAAAGGGTAAAATAGCTTCATGAATTAAACTCCTATTACCTGCTGACCTTTGTATTGGGTACTTTACACACTAATTTAATACATTCTTTAAAGTCTTTATGAGATGGAGACTATTCTCCCAACCTACACCAAGAAAAGGGGGTCTTAGATTGTAGGGAACTTGTGTCTGAGGCCATTCAGTAGGTTAATGGCAGTGGGAATATGAAGCCCCCACCCAGCATCTTGAGCTTAGATTGAGTGCCGGTGCCACGTGCACCCAGAGTAGGGGTCTTTTTCCATCCTGCACCCATGTGATTGCTTCTTCTCTGCCCATGGGACACAAGAACCATGTCTAGTTGGCTCACATCAGTATCTGCAATGTCTGACACACAGTAGGAATCTAATAAATATTTGTTGAATAAATGAATGAGAATCCCAAAGGCTATGCTCTAAATATTAAACCAAAAGAACTCTGAATATTTTCATATATTATCTATCAGACCATCATCATCTTCAATTTCAGACGTTGAAGTACTAAAAACCTTAAAGGTCTGAAGAAGGGTCAGGATGATCAGGCTACAAGCCGAAGACCAAGCTTCATGTCCTGGCTTCCCACATCTTAACCCTCCCTCTCCTTAGATGTCACCACCAAGCACTCACAGCCCCGGCGTAACAGCCACTGTGTTGTGAAATGGAGAAAGAAAAGAGTGGCCACTGATGCCTTGGGCACTTTTCCCTCTCTCTGAATAATGGATTACATACGCACACATCACGGCCCTCCCTAAGAGGTTGTGTATACACTGGCTAAGAATATCCTTCTGGGATTAGAGGACTCAAATTCAAACTTCGGTTCTACCAATTACTAGTCGTATGACATTGAACAGATTAGTTTATTTCCCCCAGCCTGATTCCCTATTTGTAAAGTGGAAATAAAAATGATGTTGACTTCACAGAGTTGTTAGGATTCAATGAGATAATACCTGGGACAATGTTTGGTACACTGAAAACATTCAGTGACAGCTAGTAAGAGCAGTAACAGTAGAGGACATGTCTCGTGCCATCAACTCCCATTTCCTTCCCAGAAGCAGCAAGAAGAGAATCTGGGAGGAGTCTGCCCACACAACTGCTATTTCAGAGTTCTGTCTTCCAAAAGGTAGCAGAGTAGACCTAGCCCGTGAGCCAAAGGTGCTGATGGAGTGAATGACCCTTGACTGTTTAATTTTGATATCAAGTTGACATATGACAATCAGTCTTTGAGAAATAACTTTATAATGTTGTAGTTTATTGCTTGCTGCAATCACATGATTTCAGGTAAAGGTTCCAGAAGAATCCTTCCACTGTGCTCTTCTCAGAAAATGTAATTCACCACAGGACAGCTAGGAAACAGGCAGGTTGGTCTTTCTTCCTTTTCTCCACAACCTGGGAAGAGAAAAATAGTATGTCGTGCAGCAGAAGAATATGACATGCTATAACTTGGATGATGGGAAGTCATGTATATAAACAACTGTCCGTGCTAACTATGTTCTGCCTTTTGTAGATCCAAACCTCCTCTCTGTGGGGGTCCAGGTCTCTCTTCCACGACATTGAACGTCATTGCTATATCTATACAATGTTTTGCTCCCAAAGTTTGTAAATGAATCTTACATAAACTGCAGGGGAGAGGGCATCCCATGTATATCTTTTTTCTTTTTTTTTAATATATCTTTTTGAATCACAAACATATCAGTCTTCATTGATGTAAATGCTGCAGCAAGACTCTTAGCACAGATTTACTGAGGCCTGTCTGCCCATCCCAAACTCCTGCTCTTCCCTGTCAACATTCAGAGATTCAACTGCCTCTCCTTTCTGGTCCAGACACCTGAGCGCAACAGCAGAAAGGTGGAGTGAGAGCCTTTGGCTACTGAGAAACTGCTGGAATAGTAAGGGAAACGCTGACACAAATGCAGCAGCACCACCCCATTAGGAGTAACTGAGACCCAGTGAAACATCACAGGACCAGTACTGGGGTCTGTTAGGTACAAGGTATGTGGGAGGAACCAGAGACAGACATGGAAGCCTGAGAGGGGAAAAGCTGGGTGACCAGATAAGCTGGCAATACCTTCATCAACTGATGAAGATAGAGGGTGTTACCTGTGGTGGGTTTTACTTGATGTTTTTCAAGCAGCCTGGCTTTTGGCTGCCAATTTTGGACCCTTGAAAGGAAAAAAAAAAAGGAAAGAAATAAAAACACACAGGAAGAAAAATTTAAGACATTACTATCTAAATTTAGAGAAGCATGTAGTCTCGAACTTTGGGAAGTTAAACCACTCCCACATTATAGAAGAGACAGTGAACACTTCAAGCAAACTTGGGAACAGATACACCCAGGCTTTTACAAACTGCCAGTGAATCCGCCCCTCCCTCTCCACGGTCTCAATGCACACACTCACGCAGGTAAATGCTAGATATTGATTAATACCCTTTAATTAAATTAAGCATGATTTAAAAAAAACTGATAATTGGGACCAAAAAAAAAAAAATTCCCACAGACTAAACACTCACTGGGAAAAGCAGAAGGCTCTCAACCAGAATGAATGCCGTGTGTGTGTGTGTGTGTGTGTGTGTGTGTGTGTGTGTGTGTGTGTCTGTGTGTGTGTGTGCCTGTGAGTGTGCACGAAGCATGTGAATGTGAATAAAGACGTGTGTGCACCAATCGTGAGTCTGGAGGGGAGTGGGTGTGGCTAAGAAAGAAAGAGTGAGAAAGACCCTTCCAAGGAGCCGTCTCCGGGGCTGACACTCACAGGCGCTGGAGGATCCGGGAGCGAGCCGGCGGACCCCATCACCCGAGTGAGACCGGTCAAGGAACATGTCTCTTTGCTTCTCCTCTGCCACCCTCCCCTCACACCTCCTCACCTCACACACAGGCATTCTCTACTGAGGGGTGTTGGGACAAAGCCAGGGGAGGTGACGCAGCCACCCCAATGTCCTTCCTGCTCCCTCCCTTTGGAGCTGATATGATAGGTCAGTTGAACTACATATTTTAAAAAATGAGTGGTACTATTCAAGGATAATTCTTTCCATCCTCATTTACAGATGATGGACTGCAGTTCAGATTAAGTTACATGACCAAGACCGCCGGCATAAGAACCCGTGTTTTCCTGACATCTTTTCCTTGACCATGCTGCCGCCAGGGAACCAGGGACCCCGCGCTGTCAGAGAGATGTCTGCCTGTGATTGTGCGGTGACTGTGCTCTGGAACCTCCCCAGCCCGGCAGATGGGGCTGGGAGGAAGCAGCGTCCTACGGGGAGTTCTGCTTCCTTCTGTGTGCCCAGCAATGCCAGTGGAATCTCAGGGGGAAAGAACTAGACGTACCTCTTCACTGAAGCAGGCTGCGGGGCCCTCGGCCTTGCAGCACGTGGCCACCACCTTAGTGAAATCGGTCAGCAGTGACCGCAGCTTGTCCTCTGTAAGTTCAGGCTTCCATTTCACTAAGTTGACCAGAAACCTGTGACCCAACAATGTCAAATAGAATTAATTCATGATTTCTTTCTAAAGTCCTCCTTCTCCAAAAGGCTGGCTATATAGAATCACATGTCTTAGGAATCTCCTTTTGGGTGAATGTCTAAAGTTAAAATATTCCATGTTTGAAAGGATTTCCTGAATTTGGTTAAACTTATGGGATGGATTCCATGGGGACATTCTTTGGAGGATTTTGTAAGCATGGATAAAATTGTATTAAAAAAATTTAACATATAGTGAGTCTTCATTTTGCACAGTAGTGTAGAATATGTGACTACATTTGATCTTTCTAGATAATTGACTCCCAAAACAACCTCCATTTCCCCTTCTTCAGTAAACAAATACTGTTTCCAGTGCACTTGTATAGACACTGCTTAAATTTAAGAAAAAAAAAAAAGAAAGGAAGGAAGAAAGAAAAAAGATCTGATTCCTTGGCATTTAAAGCATTGCCTGAGAAAACAAAAGCAAAATTCCTGTCTTTTGGGGGCCTCTCATACCTTCAAACGTTGAGAGAGATTCTCAAAACAATCATCTGTGACACTCTCTCAAGGAAATCTGATCCAGTATGAACCGACCATAGGCCTTTCTGGAGCTGCCCTAACTCGCCTCTCCAAATTACAGTCTCATGGACATTCCAAGTCTCAAGTAAAGGAAAAGACTAGCTAGATTTTAACATATAATTGAAGAGACTTAGACCATTAGACAGAAGGAACAGGATTATGGCACCAAAATCACGTGTCCCTCACAATACACCTTCTCACTGATCTGCGATGTGTCTTCAGGCTGAAGTAAAAGATGACAGGAGAGAATGTTGGTACCTGTCTTTCTTCCTCTGGAGCTCCTCGTTATGGGCCTGACACAAGTCTGTGTGAAAGGTAAACAAGCCTTGAGAGGTAGGTGGAGGCACGTAGGCTTTATCCGCTTTCAAGCCCTCAAAGCAGGACCTTCTGAAGGCAAAGTTTGTTTTACAACAGTGGTCCACAGCAGGGTTGATGTTGTGATATTCATTTATTCCACATAACTCTCCAAGAACTAAATCCATCTGTACCAATGAAAGTTACAACGGAGCTTTGAAATCTGGTTAAATGAACAGTTAGATCGTTCTAAAAGCACCATCAACTTAAGTCAGAAAAATCCACTCACCCGTAATGTGGCACTACATGCAAAGAAAAGCAGAGGCCGGGGTCCTCAATGGCATTGTAACAAAAATGGAAGCCACAGCAGTACAAATGCCTATGGCTTAACCCTTATTAGCATGCATGCAAATCTGTGGTTGTGAGAACAGAGCTGCAAACAGCCAACTGAAAGGGGCAGCAGGACACTGTGGCCCTTAAATTTATTCCCCTCCCGGGACATGGTCCTCCAGGTACTGTCCACCCCATCCCTAAAGAGATTCACCCAAGAGCTGGCTGGGCTGGAAGCAGCGATTCTCTTACTGACCCAGGGTGGGCAAAAGGGAGAATTTGTAACATACTTAAATTTATAAGGTTTTATCATTCTGAAACAACATTGTGACTCCAAGTCATTTGCCCTAATGATTACTTCTAATATAAACAAGAAGTAAGAAAGATGATTTGAAGAAACCCAAGAAAATACTTAAGACGTTCCCTTTTACCTCTTTAGGATTTTAACACAGTGAGCCAAAAAGGAGAACTGAACATTCCTCGCTAAACAATGTGAAAACACTGAAGAGAGGGCAGATGGATAATCACTATGAATCAGGGAATGCAGATATCCTTTCTGTTTTCTTTTAGGAGTAGTCAGGTATGTGGGCCGTGCTCACCAAATTATCAACGCAGGCGAACTCTTCACTCAGGGTGCAGCAGGTGGTCAATGCTATCACCATCTCTTTGCCAAGAAAGGTCAGCTCTTCAGTGGACAGCTGGGGGGCTATCTTTGTGAGTTTGATGAGGTAGCTGAAGGAACATTTGTCTGTTTGGTTCTGAACAAAAGCAGACACCAGTTTCCCCTTGTCTAGCTATTGGAACCCCATCCCTTCAAGTCTAGGGGCAACCAGTGTAAGGGCAACGTGAGGCTCCGCTCTCTCATAAAAAGATAGAGAACAGTCTCTTTGCTCCCTGATTTCCAGCACCCTGCCTCCTAGATCTCTGTATTTCAGCTTCCTTCTAATTTCCTGATAATCTCAGAAACTCTCAGATTTGCCCATCTTGTTTTACCTATGAGTATAGGAGCTCCTTGGCAGCAAATATCTTGGCTAGTATGTGAAATCCTGCTTGAAATTCCTTGCAGAGTTAATACATATTTTAAAGGGAAAATTTAATAGATACATGTTGGAATTAGATACTCTGAGATGACAGAAACAAAATCTTTAATGGGCTGAGTTTGACTTCTCAGCTAACAGAATGCAGGAATAGTGAAATCATACTTTTTTAACTGTGTTCTGTTTTGATTTGAAGATGTTTGGTTTCAACACATAATACATTAGCATGGTAATTAATTAAGATAATCCAGAACAAACTTCATTTTATTCATGAATGCTCACAAGAGTACTTTAAAAATAAATATTAAAGTGGTAAGCACATCCAGAATTATTTCTTTAAACTATTTCTTTAAACTTAAACTTTAAATTATTTCTTTAAGATAGGCTTAAATCCTGGGAAAACCATCTTTTCCTTGGAAATTGTAACAACCTAAATTTGATCCAGTCCACCCTCCAAACCTGCCATGGGGCACACTTCAGAAATTCTGGGTTGAGAGTGAGAAAGGCAAGTGCAAACAAAAACTAAAGTATCAGAGAATCAATTTGTCCAGAATCCTATCCTATATTTCTTCCATTTCTAGCCTCATTCCTGCTGAAGACTTAATATGACACCTCAATATGCATTCTTGACTTTTGGGTTTTTATTCTTTCCCAGAGTTTATGAATTCACCACAACTAAAAGCTTGAGCTAAATTTTTGACACTTTGTGGTACTCTTTATCTTACCCTGGTCACAAGTGTTTACCTACTTGTGCAAACCACTTACTAGTATTTCAAGTCATCCTTCCCCAAATTCTGAAAATGTTCACATTCTTGCTGTACTATCTTGAGGCTTTTCTCAGTTGTCTCATTGAATCTGTTTTCCTGAAAATAAGAGCAATCATGTTTATGAAGATTTTATCTAAAATTTAATCAGAAGCTTCATGTCAACTTGTCTAATAGCCTTTTTAAATTATATAGTATTTTCAAACTATCATCGCCACACATTATACTAAATTCAGGGGAACTTTTTATGTATGTAAGAATTTGAATCTTTTCAATTATAGTTATAGACACAGATGTAGTTTTTGATAAAATCTGAAAGTTCACATTTTTCATCAACATTACCTTGTACATTTTATAAAGCTTTCCAGTCTGTAAAGCAGAATTCAAATCTGATGTTGACAACGGTCATATTTGAAGTCTGTTTAATAATGTAAAATGTTTTTTATGATTCTCACTTTGAAGTGGCCAGAGCAGCTGTTATCTGCCTTCATGAAGTCAAGAGACTTGCCTAGCCTCACCCAGAAAGTCAGTGTTGCTACAGAACAGTTTTAATTACATGTAATCACATGTATTTTTTATACCTTCTTTTTCATCCTTTAGAATTGGAACTTACAACTGCCAATAATTGTCTTCAAATATTTGACAAACTGTCTCTCATGTGGCATAAAATTGGACCTCTACTAAGTGACCACCAGAGAGAAAGCTACACACTAGTGGATGATGCTGTGGGATGAACTGTGTCTCCATGCAATAAAAAGAATTTTCTAGCACTACGATTCATTTAAGGATCAGGAATAGACCTCCTCATTAGGAAGAGCGGCAAAGATGGGCTGAAACAAGTCTTTTTAGTTCTTGCTCAAATACGAATGGGTGTAAACTGGCTTTTCTGGCAAATGGAAGTAATTTTTTAAATAAAGCAAAAGCAGCACATATCAAATAAATGAGAAACAAATCAGAAATGTCAATTCATTTCTGTAATACATAAGGAGTGCATGTAAACTGATATTAAAAAACACACTAATTTCAACAGAAAAATGGGTAAACAACATGAACAAATTGATCTGGGAAATTTATAACTACGATAGCTAAAGTCACATGGAAAAAGCTTAATTTCATTAAAAATCAGTTAAATTCTTCAAACGCAGTCATTATTTTTTACATGTAAATCAAGCAAAGTTAATTTCCATGTGCAATGTTGGTGAAGATGGGGGGGTGCAAAAAGCGTTTTCAAGTACTGTTATAGGACTAGATGTTGGTAAAAACTTTCTGGAAAGTAACTTGGCCATTTTTATCACTTTTTTTTTTGAAAGTCTATATATTTTGACCTAATAATTTTCCTTCTGATAATCTATCTTAAGAAAATAACCATAAATATTAATAAAGATAAATGGGATGAAATACTTAGGTTGACATAAAATTTTTGAAAACTTAAATAAATGTCCACTATACAGTAAGAGAGCAGTTAAATAAGTTATTATGATGGGATATCATTATTTAAAATAAAGTATATTTTGAGGTCTGTTCAATAATATAAAATGTTTTTTATGATACTAAATAAAAAACAGATTCAAAGATTTCTTCAAAAAATGTTATCCTAATTTTACTTTTAAACATACACACACACATATCTGCATATATGTATAGAAAATGTTAATTATAGCTATTTCTTGTGACAGAATCAGAAAGGTTTTGAGGTTTTTTTTTTTTTTTTGTAACTTTTGGTACTTTCCTAATCATCTTTGATAATCATTTATTATTTTGGCAATTATAAAAAAATTCAATATGTCTCAAGAAAATAGAGTTCATAAATAAAAATACAAATGCTTAATGTTAATGGAAAGAGTTTTTTGCATCAAGACACAGGGTTAAAGTTCAAAACTTTATGCATAACCCAAACTGTTGATACTGGTCTTCCCAATGATCAGCTTACACCGAATTTAAGGTAGACTCAGATTGGTCAATCACGTTTTCTATCCTCTGAACTACAGTAAAACTTTGGTCATTTTTAAGCATTTGTTGTTTTGTTTTGTTTGTGAATTCTCTGAGCCTACAGGGATGGAACCTACCGCATCTCTGTAACAGTCTGGAGGGTTTTCCGTGTTGCAACATTCTCCTAGGAGATCCTCATATGTTTCAGCAATTCTTAACAGCTCTGGTATGGACAGTTCTGTGTGTCTCCTTGAGTATTCATAAAGAAACCTGTGATGTGTAAAATAATTTGTGTATTAGAATTTAGAGAAAGAGAGAAACACCAAATCCTGCTCTCTTTTAGTCCAGTCACATCATCTAATACTGAGTCCGCTTTCAAATGCAAAGTTCCTCCTTTGGTGTGGTCAGGGGGTGATTTAAGATATTTTGACTAAAGGAGATCATTTCGCAAAGATTCTCTTCCATATCATGTTGTAAACTAACGATGCTTTTACTTGGAGGGATGGAATGATTAGAGGTATTTAGCATTAATTATTAGAATGATTTAATCCATAAAGCATTAGCAATAGTAGATCATGCCACCAATACTTTGGAAAATACGTATCAAGTATAATTCTGTTGGAAAATGCATTTCGATATCCCATCTTGAGATGATGAAAATATGGCTTTGTCTCCATTCCTGGTGCCACCTTGAGGAGAGATTATGCAGCATCCTTTGTCTGTTACCTCCTACTGTCACTTGCCAAATATGAGCGTAATCACCCCTGCAGCTCTAAATCGTTGGCTGTGGCTTCCATGGCCTCAGTGAGGGTAGAGGTGGGTGTGATTTGGGGAGAAAGCAGGAGAGGGAGTGCGATGAGGCTAACACTTATTAAGCCCTTAGTAGGTGCTAGGCACTGGATCAAGCTTTGGGCATAGAAGACAAAGATACACTTCCTAGCCTTTATAAACACTTTCTCATTTAAATCCACCTAGTTCTCAAGACAAGTACTGTTTTAAGCTGAGGAAACCAAGTCAGACCACTTTAGCACCTTGCTATTAATAGAAGCATAAAATCTGAACCTAAGTCCTACAGGATGCCTACTTCATTCTTTTTTAAACCAAGCTGTCTCTCTTCTCAAGGAGAGGTGTTTTCTTTAAGTACCTCAGCTGTGCTATGTATAATCTTCTTCAGGTAACTATCTTGTCTATTCAAACAATATACGTAAAAATGGTCTATGTTTTGTGAGAGCAATACCTCACAAAAGTTCCTCAAGCCCAAGGGACTTCTTTCATCTCTTTTTGTTTTGCAGCCTTCAATTCTCTTGGTTTTTCTGACACCGTCTCTCCTGCTTCTCCACCTATCTGTGGGATGCACTCCCATATCCTAAAGCAATGGTGTTTAACCTTCAGAGAATCAACGTCTCCCCTTAATAGCTCATGTAAGCCATGAACATTTCCCCAGGAATAAAATTACACCTAAAAACACACCACCAAAGTATTGCAAACAAAACCTCCCAGAAGCCTACCCCAAACTGGCAGATCTGCTGGGGTCTTGCCTCAAATGTTTACACCCCAAAAAACTGCACCTTCTACTGTTTCTGGCTCAGCATGTCCCTTGTTGCACTATGGTTTCTCCCCAGGCTTCAAACTATCCCTATCTTAGTTGTAACAGTGATGATGATGGAGATGATGAGGATGAGGATGCAAATCGCTTCCATTCAGCAAGCACACATCAGATACAAGTGGAATGCATTACATCTATCGTTTAGTTTCATTTGACTCAGTATCCATGACTCATGAGAAGCAATAGAGCACCATGGTCAGAAGAGCAGGAGGCTGGAGCCACACTGTTGTGTTTGAATCTGCACTGGTTCCACCACATATTAGTTGTGTGACTTTGGAGCAAGTTACTTAACTTCCATGCCTCAGTTTCCTTGCCTGTAAAATGAGGCTATAAAAGTGTTCTAACCTCAGAAGGTCATTTTGAAAATTAAATTAGTTAATAGACAAGAAGCATTTAAAATTTGCTAGGTGCTCAGTAACCTGTCTCTTCAATCCAGACCTCCTTCCAAAGCTCCTGGTTCACATATAAAATCATATCATGATGTTACCAACTAGTTACCTGACAGGCACCTCAAAGTCAATGTGGTCGGATTCAAACATATTCTTTCCCACAAAACCTTCCCCCATGGGTCCCATCTCATTGAGTCTGAGAACTACTTACCAACCACCTAAGTCCCAAACTGGGATTCATTCCAGATGAAGTTTCTAAAAAACAAAAGTGATTTTGTCCTTCCTTATTCTTCAGTGAAAACCCGTCAGTGGCATCTCGTTACTTAGCATGCCTGTGTGATCTGACCCCTCTACCCCTCACTATCCTCTTCTCTCACTGCAGAAACCCTATTTACAACCACGTATAAGCCAAGTAGTTTTGTGCTTCTGTCGGTGTGACCCCTTCTGTCTAGCTCACCAAAATTCCTTCAAGTACCTCTTCCCCATCAAGCCTTTCCAGGGCCCCCAGGGACTTTCTCCTCTGTCCCCACATGACCTGTATTGTACAGCCTGGTACTGTTAGAAATTATAGAATATTTCTTGCACTCATTTATTGATGAGTCTTCCTATTGATGAAAGTTTATTGGGGATAAAAACCTTGTCTAACCAAGTCCCTGGATTATATTTCATTACCTATAAACTTTGAAGGAATAGTCTTAGATGAATTTTTTATATGATTACCTAAAATACAGAGAAGTTAACTTGTCCCAGTGACTCAGCCAGGACTCAACTCTATGCCTTTTGTTTCCAGATCCTCTAGTCTTTCCCCTGAATGGCTGTGGGATGACAGAGCATGGAAGTTAAGCCTGAAACTTCTGAGGTCAGACCTCCAGGGTCAAATCTTTACTCTGCCATATTGTAACTGTGAACCTTGAACAAGTTACTTAACTTCTTTGTACTTCAGTTTGCTCATCTAAAAACTGGGAGAAATCATAATTACTTTACATGACTGTGAGAATTAAAATAGATACTCCTATACTTAGCCCATTGTCTGGCACATATCAAGTACTCAATAAATGTTAGCCATCACTATAACACAGTTGCATTTTCTTAAAATCATGTAAAAAGACTATATACTATAGCCATGATTTTTTTAAATCATGTGATACCCAATGCTTTAAAAGGTTCCTATTCCTTCCACCCACGTTAGCCAAAATAGATCAAATCAAAAGTTCCTGTTTGTCTTATAAATGTCAATATAGAGTTAAGTTACTCAGTCTTGAAGTTCCCGCGGTCAGCATTTCGTTCCTCACAAACATTGTTGCTTTCAGTAAACTTTGTTTCTCTTAGAGATAAGTCGTTAGGTCTATCATCTTTATTTGAGTAAATTATGCACTCGCCACGCTCTGGTATCTTCTTTTCACAGCACCCTTTGATTTTGCTGGAGATGGAATCTTGTTTTGAACAAATATGGCTCATAATTTTGCTCTGTATCAAATAAGAATGAGAGGTGACTTTATTTTCACAGTTTCTTCAGGGTTAGATTTACTGTCATAAATAGTATACAAAATCAACCACTGGCATGTTGTCTGGAATTGTTTCATCAGCTAATTTGGTAGATAATATTTAAATTTTGTATTGATTTAATACAATGAATTTTCACGTTAATGTGAGCCTTAGTTCTCAAGATTTTAGATGATATAATTATGAAAAATAGACACAAATTCACATTCATTGTTAAATATTAATCTTTTAAATATTTTACCCTTACTTCAGTGATACATAGTCATTTTCAATTCTAAATACTGTTTTTTTCCCATAAGCATTCACCTGTGCTTGAATGAGGGCCACCAAGGACATGTTACTGTAATATCTATGATCCTGGATTTCTCCTCTTAGGGCCTGAAACTACCTTGCCATGCATGTAGTAGAAACTCAATAAATATTTGATAAGTGAATGAAAGAATGGTAAACAAATAAATCACTACAGCAACTACCAGATGAAGACTTCTCAAATGTAAGAAGGTTTCTACTCATTATTGTCATTTTCCTTCAGATATTATTAATTTGAAGCTGTTCAAATGACCAAATCATGTACAAAATAGAAAACCTTACTCTGTCCCCTCTCCTGACTCTATCTCAATTCTGACCTCCATATAAAGTTATGGGAATAAAAGAAAAGGTGAAGTTATCTTGCTTACACATTAGTTACATGATTTTTTAAAAGCTGATCTAGTCCCTAGTCCCTTCTCCGACTCTCCAGAATGAGGCTGCACATTCCTCCTACTCTCTTTTCTAGCTTCACGTGATCTATGTTGTGTTCATAAAGCACTAGGCTTTTCCAGACCTCTCTGACTTTGCTCAAGCTGTTCTTCCTGCCTAGAATCTTCTTCTGAGGAACACTAAGGCTGAGGAATGAGATGAAGCTCTAGATTGAGGTGAGAAATGGAATGGAGGTTGTCACCACATTTCAAACAAACCACATAGAACCAGGGAGCCAAGCTTTGCAAATACATATGCAGCTCACCTAAGGCATCATTCTAGGCAACACATTCAAAATAGAAATGAATTCTCAACTCTAATTCAAAAAGATACATGCACCCAATATTCATAGCAGCATATATACAATACCCAAGACATGGAAACAACATAAATGTCCATCAACAGATGACTGGATAAAGATGTTGTGGTGTTTATATACAATGGAATATTACCCAACCATAAAAAAGAATAAAATAATGCCATTTGCAGCAACATGGATGGACCTGGAGATTGTCGTTCTAAGTGACGTAAGCCACAGCTAGAAAGAAAAATACCATACGATATCACCTACATGTGGAATCTAAAAAAAAAAAAAAACAAACCTCAAATGAACTTATTTACACAACAGAAACAGACTCACAGAGATAGAAAACAAACATGGTTACTACAGAAGAAAGAGGTAGGAAGGGATAAATTGGAAATTCAGTATTTGCAGATACTACCTACTATATATAAAATAGATAAACTACAATTTTATACTATATAGCACAGGGGACTATATGCACTATCTTGTAGTAACCTATAAAATAAAAAAAGATATGAAAACAAATATATGTATGTATATGTATGACTGAAACATTATGCTGTACACCAGAAATTGACACAACACTAACCTGACTATACTTTAATTGAAAAAAAATTAAAAAGAAATGAATTATCTCTTATTGTCTGAGAATTCATTTCTATTTTGAATGAATGACAATACAATTCCTCTTATTTTTCCATAAAGGCATCACATAAAAGGATATTAAGAATATGATATGATTCCTTAGTCTCAGCTCCAAACTTCATAGAAAAATTCTCAATTGTAGCCTACTTCAGTACATTATACTTAATATTATAAAGCAACATCCTCATAAACAATTAACCAGCACAAAAGTAATAGTGATTGAGATTGCTTTTCATTGGAAAACAGTTAAGGACAAAATAATTCTTGGGGACAACTATTGTCAACTACTTGAAATAAAATGTACATATCTCCATATTCTAAAATTCAAGTTATCTAATTAACATAATTAACATGCTGTGAATTAGAAACAGTAAAGTGAATTAAAAGTCTCTAAGAAAAAAATCTAATTTAATTAGAATTATTAAATTTATTGAAATTCATTAGAAATTAATGAAATTGTATTACCTTTGCGTGCATGAACAACTTCAGCTAGGTCAACAATATATCTACTAGTATATGCCCTTTAGAGACTAGATTAAGAGTTATTTTGATTGAACGTATCCACTTATTTGGAAAGATGGTTCCTAAGTAGCCTGAAGAAACTCAGGGAAAGCAGCTCTTAAAAACATAATAACAAATCATTTTCTGACCTTTACTGTTAAATTTCCAATATCTCTAAAAGAGAATTTGCAATGTTAAAGGAAACTTTAGTCTGGCCTAGATGAATGCTCACAAATTCTAAATTTCTGGAGTTTGTGTCATGCACACTTAGCCATATAAGATAGAATCTTCTGAGTCATCTAAAAATAACCCCATGTATAAAAAACTCCAAAGTTTTAATGGGGCTTATTTGTTAGCATTTTATTTTTTATTTTATTTATTTTATGTTATTATTGAACAATTTATTCACATTCTGATTTTACTGTGGTAAGTAGTCACATGTTAGGGCAACTTCAGAATTTAAAAATGGCTGTCCCAAATCACTATTTTACTTGGTTTTATAAAATATTTACCCTGCCGTGAATGCACTCCACAACATCGCCTTCACAGCATCCATCATATTTGGAAGAAACATCTTTGAGGAGGGAGGTTAGTTCCTTAAATTCAATCTTGGGGAATTTTTGACTAAGTACAGCAGTGTTTCTGGAAAGAGAATCAGTAAACCATGGAAACAACTTGAACAGCAAGTAAGACAAGAGGGAGTTGTTTGCTGTTGCAGTGTAAATAGTGCAGCAGACATTGGTACCCTTGCTTTTTCACCGACGGCTTTACCAAATAGTGGTTTATCTATTTCACAGCCCACATGATCGTTTTGAAAATCCTAGGCTGATATTTTGAGTCCTGGATAAGGACTGGAAAAAAAAAAAAAGGCCTGAGAGATGTGCCCTTTTGCATAATTTTTATAGCGTCATTTCTTGTTGTGAGCCCATGGCAGGCATAGATAATCCATCACAGAAACCTTTCCTTCTGATCTATTTGAAATCTCAGAATTTTCCACAGGACATTGCACTAGCACCATTACTAATGGATTAGGGTGAGCCTTTGAGATAAAATTTATCCCTGAAGGTTGTCTCCTAGTCATTAAAATCAAAATGGATGTTAAGTCATGTCTAAAGCATGTGGAGGTTTTAAAACCGTAGTTAGGAACTCCCAGATCCATTCAGATTCCCAACTAACCAAAAATATCTCAGAAGTAACCCTCTTTCTCTCTGGGTTCTCCCCACCTTCCAGGTCTTTTCTCATCCTGACATAATGTCCTGGTTCTGAGCAATCTACGCAGACTGAGACCCACCTCAAAACCCCCGGGGAACTAGAAAGAGTATAAATAAAAATTCATCAGTGATGTAACAAAAATGGGACACACACAAGAAAATAAAAGTAGAGTCAAGACACATATTATAAAACTCACATAGATTGTAAGATTTGTGGTCCAAATTTCATAAGGGCCCCACAGACATTTTTTTGATAAGAAGACAATGCTTTTAAATATTGTATGAAATGTTCTGCCTGAAGGATAAAGAAAAAATTTTGTTGAAGCAACAGCAAAAATCCCACTATTCTCTTATTTCTTAACTAAATGCCAACCAAACAATTCCAAAGTTTGCTCAGAAACAGAAAATCCAAGAGATTTTTATCTTAGGAAATGTATATATCAAAGGAAGTATAAATTTGCACCACATTAAAAAGGTGGAGCCAGTCTTCCTAATGACTCAGCTGCACTTGGTGGGAAGATGAGTGGGGTAGTGCGCTGTGAGCTTGTCCATCTCTACCGGGATGATTAAATGTTGTGGGTGGCCAAAAAAGGACTCGTCCAGGATAAAGGATACAATGTCTTTCTTACCCTGGTTATTTACTTACTAGGACTTCCTTTCAATTTACAAGGAAGACAAAGCCAGAAGAGAGACCCTGGAAATGAGCGATTGTCTTTCAAATGTCTCAGGTAATAAGAAATTTAAATCAGTAGCATGTGGTCAATGGGCTGAAAAACCAGTGAAATTGGCAAGAGAATGGTGGATAAATGGTAAACAACTCTTTTGCTATCATTTAATTTTAAGGAGAAATCTACAGTTTTGGAGTGACTCCCTTTTTTAATGAAATAAATATGCTACTCACCTTTGTGCGAAAGCAGTAAGCTTTTTCTTGTTCTTCGCAACAGGTTTTAGTCATCTCCTCAAAACGAGCAGCAACGGTTAGAAGTGTAGGAGCAAAAACAAAGGGGTTCCTTCTGGAAATTTCATAGATATAACTATAAAAGAAAAATGGGGAAGAAAGAGGGAAAGGGGAAAAACAGGGAAAATGAAGGAATGGTAGACAAGGGAAGGGAAGAATGAACGAATTGTGATCAATGAAGCCAGCTATGTTCCTTTGGTATAGATATTGGATTTAGCCTAAGATAAATTCTTCAATTAGATCATTTTTCTACTAACATTAAACTTACTTATTTAGAAAAGATTCTCTGTTATTTTTAAAAGTCTGGCATTTCTCTTCAGGATCCAGAGTAGGGAGAGGAGGCAGAAATCCCACGTCAGCCTTCTTGTTATGGAGGAAACAGAGTTTTCTTTCTACGTCAATCTTACGGCAACAGTGTAAAAAGTTATGCTTTTGTGGAAGCCCCTCCATAGCACATATATTTTCCAGTAAAACATCATTCTGGACAACAGAAAAGTAAAAGACACTTTTTATTCATTGTAAAGTTTTTCAGCCTTCTGAGATGACAACAAGGGAGAAAACGGGTGGTATGTTACCCTTCGGGGAACAGATTCCAATTTTCCCAATATGACCAGCAGAGCATTTTGACCCATACCTTGATAACCATACCACATTTGGGGGCCCTTTCTCTAACCTAACCTGAGGCCCTTTAACCTCTTCCTATTTCTTTACTGATTACGTTTCCCTTACACAATGACTTTTTTCCTACTCTTGCAAAGTGTCAAGGACAGAACATAATAATGTGTTGGTAAAGTATTAAGTAGTCAGTTTTAGTAAGAGTTTTCTAAAGATTCAGATGGTGACTCTGTTTGGGGGAAGGCAACAAAAGGGGCTGTGACAGTAGAGCACATATTGAGAGAGGCAGGGGAGAGGGTACCGCTGTACCTCTGCGGGTTTGTCAGGCTGTTGGCTGCCTTCCTGCCTGTGTACACATGGCATGGACTGCAAGCTCATAGCCAAGTCCTCCTGGGCATCATAACACAGAATTGCATCCCTCCTGGGAAGTGCCTTATCCTAAATTCTGCAGTCGGGCAAAATAAAAACAGGAGCGCAGAGCATCTCTCTTTTTATATTTCCGAGCCAAAAATTCGCTCAGTGTTGACAAATAAGCTTGTTTGTTTAAGAAATGCAAATGATTTACTTACAGCTAATTTTGAACACTCTGGGAGTGTCCTGTCAGCCAAGCATTTATCTCTGTATTCTGTCATGGCTTTCGCCAACATTTCTACTTCTTCAAAGGATGCCTCCTGAATATATTGAGCAAATGCAATGATGGTGCTGCAATAGTCCACACAGAGTACACAATGATGACCTGCAGAATGTCCATGTATGTCCAACAAAAACTCATAGGAACACTCACTTGCTAACTAACCTCAGGAAATTATCAAAGTGTGAAGGCTGTAAGTTTTACAATTTCCTGACGATTCAATTGCCTTATCCAAATTTTATGATTAATACTATATTTACTTTTTGATATAATTTATATTTAAATTACTTTTGAGAAGCATTAACGTTTCTGGAAGATATCAGATGAGATTATGATAAACAACATCATCATCAAAATGAGTTTAGAGAAACTCACATATATTCAACATTCTCCTCTATAAATTTTTTGGTGACACTGACATCATCTGAAAAGCAAAGAAATTTACGTTACTATATATCCTGATATTTTAACATTTTCCCAATAAATGACAGTATGTGATGTCTAAATTTATAAAGTAGAAAATAAAATCTGATGGTAGAAAATAATTTGGCATGTATAACGTGAAGTAAAGAAGTCATACGAATGAAGTATTAGGTCTTACGTGTTGATATTAGTTGATTATGTGCTCAAAAAATATTAAGTTGATGGACTTGAATTAATCTCAAACTCATCAGATTTGCTATTGATGGCTCCCCAGCCACAAATGTCAAACACAAGCACCATCTCCATGCTATGTATCAGGTATGACTAGAGAAGTATTATGAAGGTGCATTGTTATGTGGTACAATGCTACAGCAGTGCCTGACAAGAGATGATGCTGCAGCATGCTGGTGGTCAGTAAAGTTTATAATGTTAGCCAGACAGACATTTAGGCAACCTCTGGACTAGTCTAAAATCATTGATTCCCTCCCAGAGAGCATATACTAATCAGAGCACATTTACATGTGTTCACATAGACTACTTTCATGGAGTCCTTACTTTTGCAAAGTATTACGCTGGATACTATGACTAAAATATCTTCCCTGGACCTCAGGGGGTTCCTCAGTATTCTTACAGTGCATTTGACTCAGGAACATGACTATAAGCCAGTGTAGAATGTACATGACGTTCTAAATGCCAGGAATGCTTTATGATCTCTAAGTGAGGAACTGAGAAAGGATTATAGGAGGAGGGGCATATGAATGGAGTTTGAAAAAATGTGCAGGATTTCAGCTAGCTGAGGAATAAGGAGTCTCATGTTTCTGTGTGGAAAGAATGGTCGTAAGTAAAAACACAAAAGTAAGAAATCCTGCGATTGATGAGAAAGTGGGTCATAAAGAGTAATAACAGAACCTAAGGTAGAAAGAACCTGCATTCAGATTATGGGGGTCTTTCATCTAAAGCTGAGTAATTTAGGCTCCAACTGGAAGCCATGAAGAGCCACTGAAAGAGTTTATACAGAATAGTAATATCACCATTTCTATATGCTAAGAAGCATCAGCTAGGTAGTGGTATGTCTGATATGCTGGGATCTTCCACAGTGCCTGACAAATAGAAAGTGACAAGAACTAGTTGTCAAATACATGGATGGAAGAATGAATGGGTGGGTGGACAAAAGCAAGAAGCCCACTAGGAGATTTCTACAACTATTCTATTGAGAAATCGGCAGGATATGTATTTTGGTAGGAATAATGGAAATGCAAAGGAAAACGTGGATGCAAAAGATATTAGAGACAAAAATCAACAAGATGTTTTTTACTAAGTTGTTGCAAGGGGCCCAGGAGAAGGAATACTCAAGAATGACCACCTTCTTTAACACTGTGACTGGGCTCACTAACAGGCATGGTTGGGGAGGGGGTGTGGTGTGGGTTCCAAGTTAATGTCTTAACTGTCTGGACACAGTCCAGATCTTCAAGGTCACTGCAATACTTATAGCACCTTTGTTCACGTTACAAAAAGGTATTCCTTTCAGACCAGAGGGATTACAAAAAGACACCTCTGAATAGATGAAGTTCAAAATGTTTCCCCTTTTAGTAGAAGAAATGTAACAGTCCCCATGTCCTCCAGGCTAACGCTGCCTCGGCCAGGCTTGGGGGGGCACAGGCTTGGGGACATTTACACACTGCACAGCTGGAAGAAGCAGAGTGCTGCATACTGTGAAGCTGTTCACCATCTAGTCAGGACATTCATCGGACAACCAAAGGTTCCAGAAAAATCCCAGCTCATACCTAATGTTTCCCTGTTACCATACACTGTACACATTTGCAAGAAATGCCAACAATTTCAAATCTGACTTATATTTCCCAGTAACACTGCCGTGAGGCTGGTGACCATTTGCTGGGTGCCATAACTGCCTCTGTCTATAGACAGGGTAACCTGACCACCAAAATACAAAATCTGGGAAGGTTAGTTCAGGATATCTTATCATTATATATAAACTAGGGAAAGGGAAGAAAAAGCAAGTAAAAACTTAAATTAAAAGAAAACAAGGTTGAAAAAATAGAAATTATCCCAACTTAGTCATTCCTTAGCTGACATACAAGTAAATTTCTTACCTACATCTTGAGGCTTTGTGGGCAGAGTTAGGGATTCAGTCAAAAAGAAAAAGAAAATAACAAAACCTGTAAGTTTTAATTGTTTCATTTTTTTTTAGATAACACATTCACAAAAGAAAGTAATGTAACTGAGGAAAATCAAGTTTTTATATTATTCTTTGACACTATTAGTAAAAAAGTAACTTGTTTAACCTATTTCTCATATACCTCATATTTGATTTTTATTTGATCACACTGCAGAATTTTTTGCTAATTATTAACTAGGAAGAAATTATCTCTGTGTTTCACTGGAAAAATCTATTGAGTTAGAAAAAAAAAGTCCACAGGTCAAGTATGCACAATACCTAATCAAATAGACAACTTTAAAAAAAAAATCTTGAAATATTACAAGTGCTAAAAGAAAAAAGGGCTAGAATAAATAATTCACCAAAGAGGAAACATACCTAGAAAGATGCTAAACTTCACTGGTAATCAAAGGAAGTTAAATTTAAAATATATAATTTTTATATATCTATTAGAAATATAAAAAAGAAAAAAATTAAGATCTAATTCTGGTAAACATATAGCAAAACAAGTACCCATAAAATCAAAACTTTTGGAAAACAAGTTTATGATAAGGATTGATAGTCTTAAAAATATTCATGTTATTTCAACCAATCACTCAAATTCTGGGAATTTATACTAAGAACATTATCCTAAATATGGAAATACTTTTTAGTATATGATAAAAAAAAATTTATTTCTTAGTTATGTCCACTAGAAGGGCCTGAAAGTAATAGCAACCAGGTAGTTATTTAGCACTCTTGAAGCACACCTCTTAGGTTTTAAACACTTTTCTCTACCATAAGAATCCTGGGCTTCTTAGAGAAATGGATAATTCCAGGGCTGGGCCATGAAAAGTATAAAATGAGCAGAGAACATGCCAGAAACTAAGGGGACATGTCATGATGGGGACATGTCAAAGAAGACAGAAGCCAATGGGACAATTTGATAATGGGACAATAAAATAATGATAGGAATGTATTATATAACCCATTAAATTTGGGGGAAAAAAGAATTCATGAATCTATACCAATATAAAATTAAATCAAAAGTCGAGGAAGGGAAACTCTTAACATCTATATAAGAATGTCAACTAACAAATGTTAATACTCATTTGTAACTCTCATAGTAACAACTGATTTAAACCAGATTCACGAATGGATGCTGAAGTCACTGGTGAGAAACTATCAGGCAATAGCATATTTACAGTTTCAAGTGTCACTCCACAGATTACTTATAGATAAGTAAACAGTAGTATAGTCAGGCTATACATTAGTACTTGTGTTTTTATAACTAATGAAGAAAAAGTATATACAGTAACAGGGAGAAGTAGTTCTACATCATATTTTGAGGAAGAGCAGAATCTAAAATTTTATATATCATATACAGAAAATGGTAGGCTGAACAGACCTGTTAAACTAAAACAAAGGAAGAGAGAAGAGAGGGGAAGAGAGTGAGAGCGGGAAACAGAGGAGGTGGGGAGAGAGAGAGGTAGAGGCAGAGACATTGATTCTGTCCCCATACTGAGAATTATGCAGCTGGTTTGGTCAGTATCTTTGGTGGCAACTAGTGAACATTACTGATCCTGGTGACCTCTAATTGGCCTTTTGTAAAGGTATAAAACCTGCTTCTAGGTATATTCAACTATTAGATCAATTAGCTTCTTTATTTTCTTCCCAGATGTGTTACTTATTATTTCTGATTACTGGTTCATGCCTGGCAATTGTAAGAAGACAGCTCCAATGTATCTGCTCCACAAATCTAACCCTCCCTATCACTGTAAGAATGTGATTTTTTTTATGACCATATGAAATGAAATAGCAGTCTGTGTCTAGTTAAAAGGTTAATGTACTTAAACTACTTTTCTTTCTGGTCATTTTGGATTTGCCTGGAATTATCTAACTGCTAACTCCTTCATTAGTGTGTAATACATTTTGACACTCAGATAAATAAGCCTAAGAAGTTTTGCTTCAACAGTAGAGACACATGCATATACATAAAGACACTGGGCTGGGGGGAGAGAGAGTGAGCCAGCAGTACACTCAGACTCTTGAGAAAATCCTGGAAATTAAAATAGATGGGATCAAGTTGATTGGGAAAATAAATAAGAAGGAACTTCAGCTCAAAATATGGAAGATAAGGTCAACCCTTCCCAGGGCATTTCAGAGAAGCTCTAAGTCTAAGGACTATGAAGAACAGACATAGGCTATAGGGAAAGAATCAAGAGAACAAGCTAAAACGCTATGTTCAGAACAACTGAATTAGAGGACTCCGCTCCCTCCTCCCTTTCTCTACC
Organism: Camelus bactrianus; assembly: GCF_048773025.1. Taxonomy (NCBI): domain Eukaryota; kingdom Metazoa; phylum Chordata; class Mammalia; order Artiodactyla; family Camelidae; genus Camelus; species Camelus bactrianus. Next base: position 85,274,642 of record NC_133540.1, on the reverse strand, counting down.
AGCACACCCAGGTACATAGCATACTCGGGTCACAGTCATTGGGATCTCTTACCTCTGGGTCAAAATCTGAAAATGACTCTTTCTTAGTTTGGGTTGCCCCCAGAGCAGACCTCCAGACAAAGATGTGTGGTTTATTTGGAAGGTGACTTGAGGATGCAGAAGGGAGGAAGTGAGACCAAGAAGGGAGAAACGCTAATAAAGCAGGTGTGACTGAGAAGAGTGACGGTGTAGGCACCTGGGTGCAAGACTCCTGGGAGCTGTCTGAGAAGTGGAAGATTTCCTGGAATTGTCCTGGCAGAGACTGGGAAGCTGGGGCATTTATCCACTGACTGAGGTATACATGAGTGAGAAGAATAATCACAAGAACTCTAGGGAGAAAATAAGCTACTGAAGTGAGGGGTTGCGCAAAGCAGCACCACCAGATAATAAAATGCATTCTAAAACAGCATAATCATTAAAACAGTGTGGTACTGGAAGTCAAGAGAGAGACATATACAATAAACTAAAAATCTAAAATTAGATTCAAATGCCTCTCCATGCACTAGGATAGTTCCAAATAGATCAGAGTTCCAAATGTAAAAAGGAGGAAAAAACGGTAAATGTACTAGAAGAAACACAAGTGAACTGGGAAAAATTTTCCTATGACACAAAATTCAGAAGCAGTAATGAATTCAACTACATAAAACATTTTAAGACTGTACATGGAAAAGTGCTGTAGGCAAAGTCAAAAACTCAGAGGAAAAACCGAGGAAAGGTAGCTGCAATCTATATCAGCATATACAAAGAGGTCCTGGAAATCTGAAGGGGAAAAAAAGACCAAGGATTTGATAGAAGGGGAATAGTAAAAATGATATAAGCAGAGAGTACACAAAAAGAAAAAAGAATTTAAAGGACTTAAACACAAAAAGATGCTCATCATAAGAGAAATGCTTATTTAAACAACACCACAGCACCACTTCTCACCTATCTGATTGGCAAAAAATTAAGTTTGACAACATACTTTGTGGATAAAACTGCAGGAAAATAGTCCTCTCATCCACTGCTGGTGGGAATGCAAAATGGTGATGCAGTATCTATGGAAGAGAATTTGACAAAATCTAAAACAAAAATAAGTATTTGTCTTTTGAGACAACAAATTTCTAATAGATACCTATGCCAAAAATATACTACTAATATTACTAAATGACTAAAGCACTAGGTTATTCTTTGCAATTATTTGCAATAGCAAAAGATTGGAAATTGAATCCAAATATCCATCAATAGAAGGTCAATTATAAACTATAGCAGAGCAACACAAAGAAATTCTGTGAAGCTGTTAAAAAAAAATGAAGGAAAAAAACTTATGCCTAATGTGGAGTGATCGCCAAAATTATGTTTTTAAGTGAAAAAGGTATAAAACAATATAACATAATATGTAATCCCTTGTGTAATATAGATAAAATGGTGCAGTGGGAATGTATTTATATACATATTTGCTTAAATGTTAAAAAATAAGAGAATGGATAAACCAAGAACTGAGAAAAGTCATCTATAGAAGAAAGGGAGAACTGGGTAGAGGGAATTGTGCCTGAGTCAGCTCAGGCTGCCATAACAAGATGCCACTAAGTGGGGGACTCATCAACAGCAGAAACTGACTTCCCCTAGTTCTGGAGGCTGGCAGTCTGAGTCAGGGCACCAGCTCTGGTGAGAGCTCTCTTCTGGGGTGCAGATTGCCAGCTTCTAGTTGTATCCTCACATGGCAGAAAGACAGTATCAGTGTAATGCTGGCCTCATAGAATAAATTGGAAGGTATTTCCTTCTCTTCAATTTTTTGGAAGAGTTTGTGTAGAATTAGTATTATTTCTTCCTTAAATGTTTAGTAGAATTTAACAGTGAAGCCTGGGGTTTTCTTTAAGGGAATGAGCTTAACTAAATTTTCCATTCCTTTAATAGGTATAGAAATAATCAGATTTTTTTTTTTCTTAAATGAACTTTGGTAGTGTGTATCTTTCAAGGCATTTGTCCATTTTATCTAAGTTGTCAAATATATTGGCAAAATATTTTTTAAAATATTCCCTTATTTTTTTGATATCTAAGGTGTTGTCACCTCTCTCATTCCTGATACCAGTAATTTGGTTTTTTTCTCTTGTTTTTCTTCTGAAAAATCCATCTAGAGGTTTATCAATGGTAATGATCTTCTCAAAGAACCAGCATTTGGTTTCATTGATTTTTGTCTGCTTTTTCATTTTCTATTTTTTTGATTTCTACTAGTTCCTTTCTTTGGCTTGCTTTGTTTTAATTCATACTTCTTTTCCTAGTTTCTTAAGGTGGAATCTGAGTTCATTGGTTTGAGAACTTCTTTTCTAAGTTAACTGAGGATAACAGCATGCTATAAATTACAAAATAGAGTACCTTTGGTGCTATAAATTTTCCTTAAATACCGTTTTAATGGTATCCCACAAATTCTGATATGCTGTGTTTTCATTTTCATTCAATTTAGAATATTTTTAAATGCCCTTTTTATTTTTCCTTCGGTTTGGGAGTTCTGTAGAAGTGTGTTATTTAGATTATGAACATTTGGGGATTTCCAAGTATCTTACTATCATATATTACCAGCTTAATTCCTTATAATCAAGCAATTCTCTGTAATCTCCCTTAACTCTTTAAAAGTGGCGTCATTGGGAGGAGACAAATTCTTTATATGGTAATCCTCCTGTCCTGGTGCATGCAGTAGGGCATGGCAAGGGAGAGAGACTAGAAGAGTCATTTTTAAGAGTGTCTGGACTATACTCACCTATTTTCAACAGTTTGTCACCCCAGCAAGAGTTTAGTCCTATCCTAATATTATCCTGTAGACACCAGGCAATCTGGCTTTTGCAGATGTAATTAAGCTAAAGATCTTGAGATAAGAATTATCAGTTGGGTCCTTAAGAGAAAGGCAAGGGGAGACCTAAGGCAGAGAAGAAGAAGGAGCAGATCCAGACACACAGACAAGACAACGACAAGAAGATGGAGGCAGAGACTAGAGGGAAGCAGCGAGCCCAGGACTGCCGGGGCAGCCCCCAGAGCCGGAAGAGACGGGGAATGGACGCTCCGCTAGAGCCCCGGGGGCATGGAGGTGGCGGGCGGGCGCACTACCCTGGTAGATTTCAGACCTCTGGTCTCCAGAACCGTGAGCGAGAGAAAGCTGTTGCTTTAAGCCACCAAGTTTGCAATCGTTTGTTAGAGTAGCCACGAGACAGCAATACATCCTCTCCTCAAGCTTGAGTCTTTAACCTCCTCAGTGGTTTCTTGTGTTTTTGATGTCAATTTCTCAGACCCATGCTTCTCCTTCTCCCCAGTGTGACTTTTACAGATCGAGCTAGCTACCCTTCTAGTTCACCACCTTAGAAGAAAATACAGCCCATGGCATGTGTATTCATCCACACATCCATCAAATAGTTACCGAATGCCTACCATGTTCCAGGCGCTGTTCTTATGCTGACGGTAACAGAAGTCAACAAAACAGAAAGCCCTGTCCTCACGGGGCTTACACTAGCGGAGGCAGACAGATTTTGATAACTGGTGTGGGGAATAAAGGTAGGTGTACAATTTAAAATAAGACAGTCAAGAAGGACTGCTCATCTAGCAGGTGATATAATAAGTAGAAGCCTGAGGAGGTGATGGGGTGAGCCCCACACATATCTGAGGGCAGTTTCCAAGGAAGAAAAATCACAAGGGCAAAACTCTGAGCAGGAAATTAATTGGTAACTTGAAGAACATCAAGGGAACCACTGTGCCCGAGCAAAGGGACCCAGTGGAAAAGAAGAAAGAGAAAATGGCAGAAAGCTATCACCATGTAGAGCCACTGCAGAGACCTTGCTCTGAGTAAGATGGAAAGCCATTAAGTGAAAAGTAGCATAATGTATGTAGATGTAAAGGATCACTTCAATTATTATGTGGAGTCTCAAGCCTGGGATGAGGCAAGGGTCCATTTAAGGAGACCTGTTAGGAAGCTATTGCAATAACCCATGTGTGGTATGGTCATGGCTTAGACTGGTGATACTGGGAGAGAGTCAAATTCTGGATATTCTTTGAAGATAGGACCAACAAGCTCTGCTCGTGGATTGAATGTAGGGTGATATGAAACAGAGGAACCATAGATGACACTAAGGTTTCTGGCTTGAGCAACTAGAAGGATGGACAAAACAGAGGGAGACACCAATTTGGGGTGGGACAGAGTTCAGTTTAAAATGTGCTATGTTTGGATTGTCTTTGCAATACCAACATGAAGATGTCAGGGAGGAAGCTGGCACAAGAGCTAGAAAGTAAGGAAGAAACCAGGCTGGAGATATAAACATGTGTTGTCAACATCTAGATGGTATTAATGCACCAAGTCTATAAGAGATCACCTGGGAAAAGTGCAGATTCAGGAACAGCTGCTTTGGGGCACTCCAACATTTAGAGGTCAAAGAATTGCAGAAAATACAATGAAGAAGACTGAGAAGATGTAGCCAATAAGATCCAGAACTCAAGTAGAAAAATGTTTCAAGGAAAAGGGAGTAATCAATTGAGTCAGATTCTAGTGAGAGAACTCAGGTAAGTCAAAGACTGAGAAATGACTACAGGACCTTGCATCATGGAAGTCATTGGCAACCTTGACTAGACATGTTTCTGCCTTGAGTCTTTATTTGTTGTTTGCTTAATTTGGTTTTTCTAAGAAGTAGAAATGTTCTAAAATCTCCAATTTATTATTGTATTTTGTCAATTTGTTCTAGTGTTTCCTATCATTTTTTCCCCTTATTTATGTCAGTGAAATATCATTTGGCTTATAAATTTTCCAAACAGTTTTATCTTACTTGAACTTTCCTCTTAACAATAAAAAAATCATTTTTCCTATTAAATACTTTAATGTTGAACTCTACTTTATCTTATTGTGATCTCTAAGTTAATACCTTTTAGAATTACACCAAAATCAGGCAAAGTCCACAGATATTGCAACAGAATTGAAAGAAAAATGTAAAGTACAAAGCAATTGAGTTCGAACTGAAAGCACGTTTTTTTGCTCTGAGCAAATGTTTTCTCCTGCAGCAGAGGCCAAAACATGAATGTAATTTTTAGATTTCTATTCAAAGCTAATACAATAAACAGCCTCCTTACTGGTGGACTGATTTTTTTGTCACCATTTACTGACCTTGCCTTGTTCCACTCTTTCACCTGCCCCTACTCCCCATCCTCCATTTCTCATGAGTTATATTCTTAAAAGGTAACCTCCCTGCTTAGATATTACTTTGGTCTTCTGTTACCTGCAAGGCATTGACCAGACCCCTTGGAGTAAAGCTCATGAAAATCTACTCAATCCTACATAGTTTGCGTATCTTGTTTGATCTTCCATATCTATACCTTTCCTACCCACCCTCTGCGGCCCTAAAATCATTCATCATGTTTTGTCATAGCCCATGTTTTCCTCTTTCACGTATTTGCCTTTTTCTTTACTTGAACTGATGATTACTCACTCATTTCGAAGATGCTTCTTAAATGTTCATCTCTTGCAGTGTGACTTTCCCCAGTCAAAACTGGTCTCACCCACCCTTTGATTCTCTCAACAACATGTCACCCCCTCTATAATGGCCATAATCTGTTGCATTGTTATTAGTTGCTTCCTTCTTGACTAAAGCAATTGGAGGACAGTGACCGTACCCAGGACACCACCTTGTACACAAGGAGTGTTCAATAAACACTTGTAGAATAAAAAATAATAATAATTGATTAAAATGTTAATTACATTCAATCAAAACAATTAAGTGTGGTTAAAACTTGTGTTTTAAAAGGTCTATCAATAGAGAACTGAACAAGACTAAGAAAAAAATAGATGTTAAATTTTGAGTAGCATCATTCTTGAGTGATCCTATAAAAACATAATGATTTTTCTCATCTCCAAGTTATCTGTTAGAATACTTAAGTGGTTATTTAATGAACAGTGTGCCCTAGCAGCACCAAACAGTGCTTAACTTGGGAACATTTTTTTAGTTCACCACATAATCTAGCCTTTGGTGTCATAAATCCATCCTTGAGTGGTCTTAACCTCCTACAGTAACCAATATTCAGTGCTTTTTAACTAGAATCTGCTGTGGACAATAGTCTACAACATAGTATAAAAACTATTTTAAAAAATTATCTAGAAGTTTTCATAAATAAGCAAGCAAGGAAAAAGGAAACATTTAGAGATACTTTATTTATATGATAGGAAAATCTCACACAAAGCCTTCATCATTTCTTTAATTCACAAAAAGCACAGATCAGTTAGAATTAAAAGGGAAAATTTCCACCAAACAATAAAGACTTATTGCCTTCTTCTCTTCAACCTGTAATATGAACAAAAATATAAATACTAATTAAATTAATATATGCATAAAGTAACTGGTTTTATTTTATATCAGATATATCAGTCAGATATAGATCAGATATACAGATAGGAAGGTCTTCTGATGGAATTCTCTGAAACCTTTGAATAACCTAAAAGAATTCTGAGTTAGTTTTAATCACTAATCTAACATTGCAGGCATAATTTTGTTCCAAGCTTTTAAAATAAACTTTTTTACTTAATTGCATTTAATTTTAAGAAAAATATTTAATGTTAGCTCTTAGGATGTATTTCACTATGGATCAACACTTGGAAAGAACCAACTTTATAGTTAGCATTGTCTGCATTTTTTGTTACCTGAAGTAATTCAAACTCCCAAAGCAGTACGAGTTTTTGAAATTAGTGCCGGACCCTTCAAATTAAAAATAAAGAAGAATCATCAACAAACTAATGAATATAAGAAAGAAGAAGCCGACTCACAGATATAGAGAACAAACTAGTGGTTACCAGTAGGGGGAAAGAAGAGGGGAGGCGCAATAAAGGGGTAGGGGGGTAAGAGGTACAAACTATTATGTATAAAATAAGCTACAAGGACATATTGTACAGCACAAGGAAAATGGTCAATATTTTATAATAGCTGTAAGTGGAGTACAACCTTTAAAAATTGTAAATCACGATATTGTACACCTGTAACTTACATAATACTTACATCAATTACACTTCAATAAAAAAAAATGGGGGAAAAAAGCCTCATCTCATCTCTCCTCTTTCTCTACAAATCAGTCATAGAAATTAAAAGATTTGCAGAGAAAACACTGCTGTGCTACTATTTGCTAATGTTCTCTACATGTAAATGAATGCCTTCTCAAAAACAGAGGACATTAATCTTTTTGTATCATATTCATCAGAAATGGTTTACATCAAATCTATTTTATCAGTTTTGTTTTATCTGATTTGGCTATCTATGCCCACTCCATCCTACCAAAAGCACAGACTCACACTGATAAGTATATACACTCAAACACACTTAACTATTATCTCTTGAAAAACTCAACATTTCTAAATATCATCTTTGGAGTCCACACAACAAAACATCTAAACTTCTACATTATGAGATAGCCAAATGAAATTGGAAAAAAGCCTGACTTATAGAATATCTTTTTAAAATATAGTGATGCTATATTTAGAAGTTGAAGGCTTACAAAATGTAGCCAATTTACAAATCCGGCTTAAATTGCTAAATAATTATACTAAGATAATTACCACTCTGTTAATATTCAAAAGCTTGATCTTAAATGAGTTCAGTATATTTTCTATAAATATTCTCCTAGTATCCTGTTTGCACAATTAATTTGCTATTAAATCCTTTTAATCCATTTAGCTGAATTGATCATTTTTAGCTTAGCAATTCTCTAAATTATCATCAGTTAATTATATATTCACTTTGCATTTTTCTCTACTATGAAATAAATCAAATTTACTAATTCTTCTAATATATTCTGAAATTACAGTTCTTCCTAATATTTAGTGACAAAGCCATGATTATTTTTTAAATATTGTAAAGTCCTTCAATCTATTTCTAAATTAAATATAAATATCTCTGGCATTATTTTAAAATCATAAGTTAGTGGGGTATTCTTCTGATTATTCATTATAGAAAATCTCATACTAAGTATTTTGAGAATTAAAAAGAGCTGCACATACCTCCTCCGCAAAGCAGGTTTCCTGCTCCTGGCCTTGGCAGCACTTTTCCAGTAGACCAGAGAAATCTGCAATGACTGCCTCGAGCTGCTCTTCTGTTATTTGTGGCTTTTGCTTCACCAGGTTAATGAGAAACCTATGAGTTAAAACAAAACAGTATACAAGGGAAGTCTGCTATGCAATGGTGTTTTTCTAAAGCCATGTGAGTAGAGAATTTTCAGAGCCCTAGCAACCCTCACCCTAAACCTTCATTCCATCAACCCATCACCAGACTTTTCACATATATCTTGCCTAATACTTTTATTAGAAAGACTGAAGCTAGAAACATGGCAAGTGTTCCACTGGTCTAGACTTGGACAGATTGTAGATGAAGCACTATTTCGTACTTGCACCATACTTATATGTAGTGAAATACAGTTTTTTCTTTGTCGAAAATATTCTTTCCAGTTCTCTCTTTTAAAATATGTTTTATCCATACACTAAGGCCCAGACTTCGAAACCCCTGCCATTCACAATTGTCACACCCTTACCCGAGCACGGGCCATCCTAATTGCCTGCACTACTCATTTAGTAACACATTCATGTTGGAATTAATGTTGACGGGGGAACAGTGAAGACTTGCCAGGGAAGGCAGCATTCTTACCGTACTTTGAAACATGCCTCAGACTGTGACACAGATAAGAGGGCAGAACAGGTTTTCCAAAATGAAGGAAGACCTTTTACAAAGCATGGCAGTATTAAAATGCATGGGAATTTGGAGAACATGAGTTCCACTGACTTGCATTACCATCATCATCACAGAGCGCCTCCCACAAGGACTGAAATGTGCATTCTATTTCATGACATCCAGACTTCATGGTTGAAGCAAATATTATGGTTATTCTCTTCAAAGAGTAAATAATGTAAAAATTTATATATTCAAAGGAGTTTTTTCGGTGTTTGGAAAGAAAGTACCCAAGACTTACTGCAAAGACATATCCTAATTGCCCAAAATAGATTGCCTCCTTTTCCTCAATCCCAAAATTCACCACAACAATAGCTCAAATGGAGACTATTTTAATGAACGGGAAATTGTCTGCCCCAGTGAATTTTTCCAGAGTAGAGGCTCTGAAGACACTGAGACAAGACCATCTTGAAAGTTACTTTAAGTGCTTTGGAGTCATAATGTTCCCCTGGTGAGCCCAGGAGTGTTGGGTGTGTAAAGTGGAAACCTCAACCACTCTTTAGGGTTGTCAGTCTTCTCCAGACAAGCAAGTAACAGCTTCTTACTGTTGCTTCATTGTTTGCAGGGCTACCCCCTGAGCTTGGCACAGATCCTTATGGAAGATGAACTTGTCATCAGAGAATGGCGGGGGGACATAGGTCTCGTCCATCACCAAGCTGCTGAAGCACGGCCTCCTGTTGGCATACGAAGAGGTGCAGCACTGGCCCACTCCAGGGTTTACGGGAGTCTCCTCATGCCTGATGCATAGCTGTCCGATGATAAGGTCAGCCTAGTTAGCAGAATGAGAGAGAAAACGAGGGCATGGAGCATTCGCCACAGGATTGACTCAGGATTCCAAACAATTGTTGCAATAGGGCTTAATGTCCAGTAACTTGTAATTAATATTACAGGAAAATTTGCTGTCTGTGTAGGATCGTGTGCTGCCATATTGTCAATTCTTATTTACCCATATGTTTCGGATAAACTTTAGCATTTAAGGACCAACGTTCCACAGGTGATGCTGAAGACAGTCCCTTCAGCTGTTTGTGTTAGTTATTTGAAATACATTTCCAGTTACATACATAATTTCCAAAGGGGAAAATTCTCTGCCCTGACCCAGGAAATCAATACAATGCTTACCTTTCCCATGTATGTCTAGTTGAGCTTCCTATTTTACTTTTGGGATTCAGAGAAGCACTCTCTGAAGGTAAGAATAGCACAAACCTAACCCTTTCACATACATACATACTTATGTACAGCTAACATATGGTCCTAATTTAAAAGAAATAAGGCCAGTGTGTGTGTATGTGTGTGTGTGTGTGCATGTATGTCCTCAGGCTTTCCTAATATAGAATCCTCCTACCTTCCACACTTCAAAGGTATTTCTTAAGAATATACATAGAATAGAATCACTATGCTGTACACCAGAAACTAACACAACATTGTAAGTCAAAAAATTTAAAAATAATAAAAGAGAAAACTAATATATATATATATACACACACACACAAATGAATCACTATGCTAACCAGAAACAAACACAATATTGTAAATTGACTATAATTCAATAACAAAGAAATACCTAGCAAAAAAACATATTTCTTTAACACCCAGTAATAATTTGTAATAAGGACCAACATATTTTGTGGGCCTACTGTGTATCAGGCTAGTCCTAAGTGAGTTACACTGATTACCTCATTTAAGACAGCCAGCCTATGAGGGTGGCACAATTTTTATTCTCAAATGTCAGATGAAAAATCTCAGGCTTAGTGAGACAAGTGGCTTTCCCAGAGACAAGGCCAACAAGGGGCGAAAGTAGGGCAGGAATGTAGGCAGGAGACCCCCAGAACCTACACTGCTGAGCCATTACCCTACCCTGTGTCCCTGCGTCCTCCCAAACCTGGAATCATACGTGTGGCACTAACGACAGTAAGAAGTAAAGGCAATTGGCACTACTAGCTGGAAAGTCATTTTAGTATTTAGAACACGGAACTTACCTTTACCCAATATCCTGTTAAAGATAATAAACTGTCCCTAATATAATCAGAAATTTAAACCACAAAAGACAAAACTATGGATATGGATAAAAATAAAATAGCTAATTTAAATCTGACAAAGTTGAAGCTTTTTCCTTTTTTAACATTAAAGTGGATATTTGGTGAAATCATGAATGGAGTGACATGTTGGTCTTGCTCATTGTTGAACAGACTCACTGCACTTCCACCAGCCATTCTGGAAGGTCAGGAAGGACAGGAAGCCTGCCTACAAGCCAACCATTCTGGGCTGAGTTCTTAACACTCCTCCAACTGTAACCAAACACACAAGTCCAGTAAAGCCATCTCCACATTGGTGTTTACCATCTGCCCTCAATGGGAATTATAAGGCTATTCCAAGTCAAACAGGGCAGACACAAGAAGGGACTAAACGGAACACTCACCGCTCCCTCACCGCAGGCCAGTTGTTTGTCCTCACTGAGATGACAACAGGTGGCCCCAGTGGCTGCCATTTTCCTGGTCAAGGCCATCAGCTCGGGTGGGGTCAGCTGAGGGGCTTTCTTTGTGTAAGCAACAAGAAACCTGAAAGAAGCAGATTGCCCCAAATCCTGCTGAGTCCCTCACGAGTTTCCTTCTGGACTCCTCACTTTTCAAGGACCCTCTCTTGGCATCAAAAGATGTGAAGTCAGCTCATTTGTTTCATCCACGTGGTATCTGGACCAACAGTTTGAGGTGCATTTACTCTAATAACCACTCCCTATACTCCTGTGGCACCAACATATCACAATGGGAAGATAAACTCCGGGCAGGAGGCTGACGCCTATTTCCAACTTGAGCAGTTGCATTGATATTAACTTTGATCTTTTGGGCTTTTAGCTATGATAGACTATGATAGAACGGATATCTTTACTGCAAAAGTCTGCATGGTTTAGCGACCCCAAAGCTAGTGTAAATCAGACTTCACAGGCCATCTGTTGCTCTTTGCGAGAGGGGGATGGGGATTCCTGCAGGGGAAACTGGGCCATCAATTACATTGACTTTGAATCTGACAAAGGGGCTGAAATCAGGGTGGCCATGGGCAATTAACTTAGATGTGTATTTCCCTCACCAGTTAATCATTTTAAATCATGAAAAATACTGTTTAAAAAAGCATACGCGTTTTGTAAGTAATATTCCCCTAATTTCTGGAAGAGGCCACAGCTTCGCTTTGCCAGCGCTTGGCTCTCCTGGATATATTTCTCCGATTCTTCTTCCTGAAAATACAAGCATTATTGCATACATTTTTTTTCTCTTTCTGGACACATAACCTTGTATGTAAAAATTGACCAAAAATATTTTATTCTATCATGATATCACTTTTAGAGGGTTTTTTTTTTTTTTAACTCTTAAAGATGAATTGTGAGAATTAAAGCAAATGGACTTTGGGAAGATTAAGTTTAAAACTTTGTGAATCACCAAGTTATTCAATGGCAGAACTCAATCTTTGGGTGAGTAATTGAAATTCTTTCTACACAACATTCTTGCCTTTCTGGAGCTATTCAAAAATGAGTATTATTTTTATTCTGTGCATCCAAGAACTTTCGGTTAACATTTTTATTTCTAAAATAAGCCAACAGTTCTTGACTACTAGTTAATCACTACTTAATAGCTAGAATATCTAAAGAGAAATTATTAGCTATTAATAGACTAGCTAACTACTCATTAATAACTAGATGCTTTCAAACAAACAGCCCTTTTAATGCATGATATCAACCTAGTTTTTCAGATTCTCCCTAAAAAGCCAGAGCAATTTACCCCTTTATCCTGGCATTCAAGAGGATGTTCAGACTGAGAACACTTCTCCAATAACTCCTGGTATCCTTTGACAACTCTTAGAATTACTGGGACAGCAAGCTTAGTATGTCTTCTTGAATATTCATAAGTAAATCTGAAATATGTGTGAAAAATACCACGTTATTGGAATTAAGAGACAAATTATTCTTGTTACATGGCATGCAGAAGTTAAAATTCAAATAAGTTAACCTAGATATCAAATATGATTTGAACTTTGTGTATAGCAAGAATATTAGTAAAAATTATAACCCCCAAACTGTTCTAAATGGTATTTTGTTTTCTTTTGCACCCTTCTCTTTGGCTTTTCAATTATGGACTTTAAATTTATCCATCCAATGAATATCTTTACACTGCTTACTCTATGCAAGCATTTTCTTTAATCAATGAGGATTCAGTAATGTATAAGATAAAATGTCTGCCCTCTCAAAAGCATGCATTCTAGGGAGACAGAAGCAAACAAGAAATGGGTCATCTAATTTTAGGTAGTGATAAATCAATGAAGAGAAATAAGGAAGGCAGAAGAGAGGCAGGGGGGGGTGACACAATTTAGAGTGTAGAGTCAAGAAAAGTCTCTTTGGGTGGCTCTTTTGGAAGGGAAACCTGAGTGAAGGAAGACACACAACTGTCTGGGGGAAAAATGTCACTCTCAGCTGAGAAAATTTCTACTGCCCAGAACATTTCTCATTGAAGAACTGCTTCTATTAAATAAACAGTCCTTTTCGGATGTATACAAATGGGGAAATTTAAAGAGAATTCTTGAGTTTACTAATTGTATTTCCAAGTTGTAGAAATAGATTGTATTAGTTCTGCCACCAATAGTATTGTCAGTATGGGTTTCTTAAATCTGGACATTGTTCTTGTCTGCATAATTTGATTTAGCTGTGTGAACAATGTGTGCATGTCTAATTTTAATGCAACAAAGGAGTAATATCCTCAGGGAATATTAAAAAGGAAATTGTACCATTATTTTCATTACTACATTAAAAGCACACTCTTAAATATAGAAAGACCTTTGGAGATCATTAAGTATAATGTCCTAAGAGCTGCCCAAATCCCTCCTCTAATAGTGTCCATTGATACACACTGTACAATAAAAAAAAATGCATTAACTGCTTGCTCCCCTTAAAGGCAAACAGAATGAGAACAAGTCCCGTCAATTATAACAAACTACCATACTACAAATGTCTCTAAACATGTTTTGATTTCCTTACAGAAATAAAACATGTATTACTGCTATTCAATAAATAGCAAACAAACTGTTTCAATGCAAGCCATTCTGTCTAGCATTATTTTACACTGCTTACTCTATGCAAGCATATATTTGGGAAGAGTTTTTAACACAAGCACAGTGAAAAAGCACATTTTTAATTATATGAGCCCTTCTTATTACAAAAATATCCGTATCCTATGTGGACGTCCAATGGTGGTCTTTATGCAAGTAATCCATGCGGGGATGACAACGCTTCTGATTCCAGAGAAACAGATACAGAACAAAATGCAACCTCATAAGCAAGCCAGTTAATAACAGCAGTGGTGGAAATCTCATCAGTGTAAGAGAGATCTCACTCCTTATTCCCTAGATATCTGTTTAAATATACTTTGGCTCAGAACATTCTAGCATTATTCTCACATACTGAATTCAGAAACCATTTCAACAACACAAAACTGTCAGTCACATAATAATCTTTACTTGTGTGAACATATATGTACAGAGTGTGTTACCTTGCCAGGGAGAAATCTTTTTCCCTCGAAGAAAGCTGGTTGAAATCTCTCTCTCCTAAAAGCCTATTTAGATTTGGAGATAAGCCTTCAGGTTTGTCATCATTCTCTGCATGAATTATGCAGTGGCCAAGTTCAAGTGTGGTGGGCAGTTTGCAGCATTCTGCTATTTTGCTTGACAGACTATCTTGTTGAGAACATATGTAGGACATAATTTTTTCCTATTACGGAAAAATAAAATGTAAGTTTTAAACATTTATTCTTTTATTCAGGACCTCAGAGCCAATCCTACAAAGGGAAGAAGGAAGGAAGAAGGAAGAGGACAGTTACCTTGTCTCCCGTTTTAGTGCTTTCTTCTGCTTTAACTTTCCTCACTCAAAGCCTCGTTTGTTCAATTCTTTTCATAGTTGTCAGCTAAAATCTAGTATTTTATTCTAACAGGAGGCTTTTAAAAACAAAAGACATATGTGCTCCTCAAACCAAATGGCAGGCACGTTAATGTATATCTTTCTATTAAAATTGAAATTTGCTATTGAACATTTCTTGTTGATGTTGTAACGTGGAGAGGAAACTTTGTTTCATCTTTAACAAAACAGTCTGCAGTAACCCATTATGACCTCCAGAGGGCAGTCTATAGATAATGAAATGGCAGGGCACTTAAGTGGCCTGAAAGAAGCAGAGCTTCCAATGTTCCTGTCATAGGACTGAAAATTCTGTGCATTCTCAGCAGGAACAATGAGAACCCGTTATTCAGCTGTTAAAAATCCAACATAGATACCATACTGAAATCATTTTTTCCACTTTAAAGGAAAAGAGTGGTTGTGAATTCCAAAAATTGAAAAAAACTACAGTTTAAAAAATGACAACACAAATTAGGAAAATTGTCAACTAAAACCAATACAACTGACCTCACAGAAGAAACAGAATTATTCTTATCGCCATCCTTAATATGAAGGTAAATGCTTCTCAAAGGAAAAATAAATGAAGTAGGAATCTGTCTCTGGGGCAGCGTCCTCAGTTCCCCTTCCCTAGCTCCTCACCCCAGGATTCTCTGCCTGTGCTCAAAGCCTGTCACCCTTAGGTCTCCCCTGCAGACGTGGCTTCTTGCTGACTTTCAAGTCTATCTTTGGGCTGAAATGAGCATTTTATCCTCACTTTCAACCTTCTGGAAACCATGTTCCAGCCCTGGATTCAAGCCATCTGAATACCTAGGAGCAATGATTTTAAGCCTCCTCATAGAAGAAGGTATATCACAGGGGACCAGAGAGGGAGTAATCTGGGGATAGACAGGCCTCTTGCACAATATCTAGCTAGGAAGCCTAGGGTTGGCTCAAAATAGACCTACACCACCCTGTTTAAATTGCAACTGACTATAGCACACTTGAGGAGTCTGTTGTTGGGGTTTTGGTTTTTGGTTTTTAAGTCTTTTAGAGCCTTTCAGTCACACCTTTCCACTTGAAGTCAGTATGTGTCTTCATAACAGGTGTCCCCCACAGTGGCTAGCACGTGGAAGGCATTCAACATGCATTCAATATATACTTGTCAAGTGAAAGAACAAGTGGATGGAAAACAAATATATTAAAAGTAAAGAGAGTCTGCTCCCAAGAGCCTGTGTGGAGACCACCTGAGAGGATATCATCTCCTTTAGAAGAATGAATGGGCACTGGTCTTGCAAGAGGAGAGCATCCCTTAAGTGAAAGGCAGATTCAACAAAAGATGGTTTCAGTTTTACTATCAAGCAGTCTGGACTTCAGTCAGTCAGCTAGTTACCATACCCTATGACTAACTCACGACAGACAGGCTTCTCCCATTGAGAATGAGAGCAAAGGAAAGAAAAGCAAGTGGAAATAGAGGAAGCAAGAAGGACTCTTACCCCATCCTGCAGACACTCCAGCACATTTCCTCTGCAACATTCCTCATGTGTATGGACCACATCCAGGGCCAGTTTCTGAATTTCAGTAAAATTCGCTTTGGGAAACTTTTGACTCAGTTTAGTAATGGTTCTAGAGGGGAAAAAAAAGAATTAGAAATTCATCTTGATCATCAATCAAAATTAAATAACATTTATAGAGTATTAGTATAGCAGTGGCTCCAAGGAGAAAGAATGGAAATGTTCTTGTTGTTTAAAAAGAAAAGGAAACGTGTTGAAAGTTTTGCCAATTCTAGCCCAGTCTTTCAAAGCAGTGGCTCTGTAAACTGTGACACAGCCCTACAAATGGTTTGGAACTGATTTATCTTTTTCAAAAACCTTCCCTGTGAATTGCAATGAAATCTATCTTTTTGCTATTCAACTCTGATGCTGGGTATTTGGGATCATTTTCTTGAGTGCGTGAAAAAAATTAAAAAGGGTAAGCAATTAAGAAATGGAAAATTCTATAAGAATGATACTCATTTTTCACTTGGGAGAAAAATAATACTTTTGAGAATACAGGGAGGGGTGCATATGTGCAAACTGATGGGACGAGAAAGTGGAGCAGACTAAACATGCAGATGTGTCATCATGCCAAGATGTGTAGTGTGACACAAAAAGGAAGTGAGAAATAAAACTTATTCCTTCTGTATATTTCATGTAAATTTTAAGAGAGATCTAGGTGAAATCACTACTCCCTAGAGCAACTGGTATTGTTGCTGCTACTGGTGAAGGCGGATTTTCTTTTTAAATAAATTAGAACATTTAACTTTAATCACTTATGAATAGCAAACGATAAATAATGTCATTACAGTAATAACTTATATCATATTACTGAGATAAATTTAAATAAAGCAGATCATGAATCGATCTTTAAGTTTCTAATAGAGTTGGAGGGTAAAGTAAAATCTTCCAAGAAAAATCAGTCTTAGAACTAAATCCATGACTAAAAACCTTAATCTAGGTCTTCACTGTATACAGTATTTTTAAATGTGCCATTTAAGAAACAAACAAAAAAATAAACTTTGGATGCGTGTACTAAATACTCTTCAATGAGCAACTCAGATGTTTTTCTATACAAGAAATGTTTCATCATAAAAGTTGAAAAGTACTTTAAACCAGTTATGTAATTTAAAATTCTCTAATAATTAAAAAGTAAAAAGGAACAGGTCAAATTCAGTTTAATAGTATGTTTTTAACCCAATATATCAAAAATAATAGCATTTCAATATGAAATCAACATTAAAACCAATTAACTAGATACTGTACATTTTTTTTTCATACTAGGTCTTTGAAATCTGATGCATATTTTACACTGAGAACACAGCTCCTCTTTCACATTAGCTACATTTAAATGTTCAGGAGCTGCGTGTGGCTGGTGGCTGTCATACTGGAGCTCTAAACCACTGGTGATTCTGATTCTTACCTTGACCTCAAAGTCCCAGTTGTCAGGATACAGGCAATTAAAGGTCACTGACATAGCAGAAAAGTAGATGTAATGGCAATAAATTATGACAAATATCTAGAAAAACTTGGTTCTTATGACCAGTGGCAATGTGGTCTTGGATAAATTGCTTTAATCCTTCTGGACCTTAGATTGCTCATATGTAAAAATGAAGCGGTTGAACTACATGATTGTATTGTTTGTTTTGTTTTGTTTTTTGTTTTGCTTTTAATATTCTTCTTCATCCTAACAAAAAAAGATAGATGAGGTAGAAGTATATTAGATAGATGATAGATAGGTAGATAGATAGATAGATAGATAGATAGATAGATAGATAGACAGATAGATAGATAGAATTAAGGAAAAAGGGAGAAGGCAAATATGCAAAGTGTAAGAGTTAATATGGTCAGTTGAAAAACTCCAAATTTGCCTCAACTTTTTAGCAGCTGGGACAAGAAGACAAACATCAGTGAGTTACACACTTTTGTCAGCTAGGAAAATACATGTAAGTTCTTCAGAGATGACAGTTTTGTGTTCTTCTGGACAGTAGATTCTAATATTATTGCCTCAGGTGAATATTTCCATAGGAAGTAACAATGGACATAATGGACTTACAGCAGATTAGGAAGCAGAATTAATATCAAGAATTTCTTGTTAAGACAAAAATTTTAAATGATGCATAGGGAAGGCTAATCTACTTTGTAGAGAATTTGGGGAAATGTGGTATAATTATGCAGTAAAAATTGATTTCAGGCCAGAACTTAAGAGTATGTACAAGAACAGGTGAATAGTATATAAATCTTCGACATCTTCTCTAAGTATTACCTCATCTAGATAGACTTTAGTGTTAAACAACAGATTGATTTGTTTCTCCCTATCCTAAGATTTCATAATTCTAATCACATCAGCTATAGTCAAAGGAAACTTCATTCTCTACAACAGTAATAATGAGAAAAATGAACTCAGACTGCAAAGTGGTAGTTTTGCCCATCTCACCTTCTTCCCTAGATAGAGTTTAAACTTACATGGCTTGGAGGGTTCGGGGTCCAAAATTTCTGGTTACTGCACAAGTATGTTGATTTAACAAGCTGCTTTCTCTTAACTCTTTGGTAATTGACGCTGCCTAGATAGAAAAAACAAGGCTTCAAAAAAAGATGTATTTTTCCTTATAGGCTCTAATAATTAGAAAACAGATACAGGTAAAACATGAAACCCTATAAAGAATTTTTTTACTAAAAATTATAAATGCAATACATTTTTGCAGAACTTTCTTCATTTTCTATTTCTTTTAGGTAGGTTTATATACATTTATGCCAGACAGATTTATTTTTTAAAAAAATACCTTAAAACAAAAACATTGTAATTTTTATACTTGGGATAATGAATAAACTGCCATTCTGAACAAACTGAAGCCTGACCATTTCTTAAATGTCTGCTCAGTCACAAAAAATAAGATTGCATCACAGCCTGACGTTCTGGGACCAGTCACAATTCTTAGGAAATTTTTGTTGCAGGACTTTAGGCAGCAGGTCATTAATTGTGGATATTACTTGAGCTCTCTGAACCTAAGAAAATGACTCACTTCTCTAAATCTAAGTTTCTTTGCTTGTTAAATGACAATTATACTTATACCTCAAATTGTTCTAAGGTTTAAAAGAAATAGTGAGTCTAAAGCATTTATCATTCTTCTCCTCCACTTTTTTCTCCCTCCTTTGGCTCTTCCTTTTTTCCTCCTAATCTTCTGCCCTGTCTTCTTTCTCTTCCTTCCTTCCTTCACCTCTTACACCTCTCTCTTTCATTTATGTTATCACCTCTACCTCTGTCTTTCTCTACCCCAACAAACTCACTTCCCTAATAATAAAATAATTGTGGGCTGAATGAATAGATAAAATAATGAATAAAAAACCAGAAAACCCACCTTTTTTAGCCCAAAGAATAGCAGGCTGCTAAAATATGCTCTATTCTGAAAATGAGTCTGCACACAAAGCATATTTTCATTTTTAACTCTGTTTGGTTTTAATAAGTCATAGCCAGCTTGAAATATTGGGTCAGATACCCACACAAATGTAATACCTTTGTTTGGAAGCATTCAACTGCATTTTCAGCTTTGCAACAAGGTGGAATTACTTTGTCATATTGAGCAGCCAAGGAAAGCAGTGTCGGTGCATACAAAAAGGGGTGCCTTCTCGCTATCTCATAGATGTATCTGTGAAATGAAAGGGAGTGGTAAGATTTACAAACACATAAAAATAGGGCTGTTCTTTTGACTGGACTCTGGAATTGGTTAAAGTTTCAGAAAAGAGTCCTATTTTTCCCACTTGCTGTCAAATTTTTCCTCACTAAAGATCCCCCAAGAAAAAGAAAACTCTGACAGCCAATACAACACTCTATAATGAGAACAAACCAGGCAGAAATACGGACTATGATTCTTATTAAACTATCCTTGTCAACATGCCTACTCAGACGTGTTTCAAAGGCCAGCAAGGCCAGACCTCCACTAAGTGAAACAGAAAGGTGGGGTCTGTTTTCTTCATCCATGCAGAACTGGATTATCCACGTGGGCATTCTCCACAGCAGAGATGTTCTAAGGGCAGGTGCTATAGTTCGCTGGATGAGGCAGCAACATGGACGAGAGACATGATGAAGAGTTAGGCACAGGCTTGCCCAACTGGGAAGCTGGGTTAAAATCCCAGCTTGGAAGTGTACTAGCAGTGTTGCCCTCATCCAGTTGTCTTATCCTTCTAAGCTTCAATTTCCTCATCTGCAAACTAGGAAGAAGAAAAAGAATGAAGAGGAAGAGGACAAGGAGACTGGAGAGGCTGTTTCTGAGCATTAATCTGATCATGTGCGCCAAACACACAGGTTCCTACACGTCCTAAGAAGAACTCAATAAATGCTAGGCATGTTTGTGTATCTTAAACATTCCTGGATCTCTAACATTTTATTTCCAGGCAATCTGGTGAACACAAAACACCAAATATCTGGCTCCAGAAGGAGTCATTTTGTGTCATACTAACATATTCTTGGGCAAACTAAAATGAAGAGATCACAATGGCAAAAACAATGTGTATAGCAAGAGACTAAAGGAACAACTGGGGGGTCTGGGGTGTAGTCTATACCACATCCATCTACATGCTGTGGAGACCAACTTACACCTGGTGCTGCTCACCTAATTTCGTAGGATAGGACTTCAGCAGATGCAACACCAGACACTATTTCTACTTCCCCATGTTTTAAAGTACATCTGAAAATTTCAGACTTTCTAGATTCTGCTCAGTCCTGCTCGCTTTCTGGGGTCTTAATCTATCATTAAACCAGATTCTTACTGGTTCATAAACCACTCCCTGTTTTCTTCATAGGCTTTACAACTGGTGACAGGTTCTGGAACTTGAAAGGGTGGGATGGATGCTGGAGTGGCCTTTTTGTGTGCGAGGAAACAGTTATGTCTCTCCTCTCCACTTTGATTACAGCAGCCTGAAAGCCCATACTTTTCAGGAATTTCTCTTTCATGGCAAATTTCTTCCAGAAAGGCAGACACCTATAAGAAAAAGTTATTTGTATTGAAAGACAACTAAATTTACCTTAAAATGTTGTAAAACACATGAAAAAATTTCTAATATCCAGAATCAGAACTATAGATTAGAAAAATAATTCCCCTATATATTCTGATATATTGAGCTTCAGCCTGATGAGATATCTTTCTCTGATGTGTTTGGGAAATGAAATTTAGTTTCCAACTTTGAGTAATACATGTGGCTATTAAACAAAATTATTTTCTTTCAAAAGGAAAAAGGCCATGCAATAGTTTGTTCCTCCTAAATAGTTTGAAATATTTTATTTTTCCCCTTTATGGTATCAACAGTTTGGTTCTATGATCTATAAGCTTTCCTGTTTTATACAAATCACTTTTCAAACATAGATACTCCATGTAGAATTCTTATGATAAGACACCGATCTAAAATTGAATATTATTTTCAGATAAAAATCAAAAGGATTTGAAACGAAATAAAAATAGCATCAAATATTTTCCATGGGTCATAATAATAGACTTAGCTAAAATGTACATTGTGAATGTTTAAAATCCTTCTTTGTTGACTTAATTTTACTAAAATCCGGTGATGACACCACTAGTCTGACGAATGCCTTTGAGGAATGTGCTGTTTCATTCATCTCAGGAAACTTTTTATTTAGCTTTTATAACTGTTAATGTTGACAGAATCCTGGAAATCTTAACTAAGACTTCCAATTCACAATCCACATAAAAATCATGCCTTTAAGTTTATGATGATAAACCATTAATCTGTAACACCACCTTGGACCTTTCTTTTGGATGTAAAGTTGCAATACAGAATGCATTTTGTTTATTTTATGTATGTTGTTAGATTATCAGGACAAGCTAAAAATAGGGAAGCAGGAATTCCTATCAGGAAATAGGGATTTTTAGTAAATCATCAATTTCAAAAGAGCATCTCTTTTACAATATTCCCGATACACTGTCTCTGGCCGCTTTGTTAACCCCATCATGACAGGGCGCTCTCTGGGCACTTTGTTCCCATAACTGGGCAGCTCTAACAATGATAAAGTTCTTAATTCTTTTCTATGTTGAGATAAACAATAATAAATACGATTTATTGATCTATACTAGGATATCCTATACTTTAAAAAGTACTCATCTGAAATTCAAATTTAAGTGGGCTTCATATTTTGCTATTGTTGTTAGTTTGCTAAATCTGACAACCATCATCTGTGCTCTGCACCTCAGGTGCACTGGTGTAGAGTACAGTGTAACAAAGCTACAAAGGGTGTTAGTTCTGCAGCCAGATGTCCTCATTTAAATCGTGGTCTGGGCTCCCTTGAGAAAAGCTACTTAACCTCTCTGCGCCTCAACTTCCCCAACTGGAAGGTTAGTATTTATCTCCTAGGATTATCGTAAAAGTTGAATAAATTAACATTTGCAAGCAAAGCTGATATTCTGCCAATAAGCCCCAGCCAGGGTCTCCTGGCTCACTGCACATTCATTCTGATTCATCAGTGCTATGCTCCATTTCATAAAGTACCTTGGTTATCAATGGGTACGTAACACTCCTTAGAATAATGCCTGTCACATTGTGTGCTTAACAAAAATTAACTCTTATTACTGTATTATATCAATCTCCATGACAACCGGAAATGGAAGCTATTATTATCCCTTATTTTATAGACTAGGAAACCAAAGCTCAAAGAAGTTAAGTTACCTGCCTAGTCTTATTTCAGAGCCTTAGCACTTTGTCACCACGCAGATATTGCCTCTTCACAACGGACACCCATTTTTTCTCTTCTGCCCTCTCCAGCAACTCAGAATTAACCTAAGCCTTCTTTCCTTCAACAAGTCTTCAAATATTTAAATGTATTTATTTCTCCTGCCATCTCTGCATCTTCTCTTCTGCATGCTGAATTTTGGTCAAATCTCATAGTGCTTTTTTGTCTATTATTCACTCACCTGGTTTTCTAAACACCCTGTAGGCTTCTCACTGCCTGTGGATTTCTCAATTACAGTCAGTACGTCTCTCACCATTTTGCTTACTTCCTTGTATGTGGCTTCTTGAACAAACTGGGCAAAAAATATGGTGGCTCTGAAACAAAAATACATTAAAATGCTTAAGGAGCAGACATATCAAGCTTCTTTTTCTCAAGGTTAGTTTTTGTTTTTTGTTTTCTGTTACGTTGTGACCAATGTAGGGGATGATTTTGCTAAAAATTAATGTGAAATTCTAGCCATCCAGGGAGAAATGTCTGTCTTCTTCTTGTCTTCTAACCTCATAAATATGCATATATCTATTAAAAATGAAAATAAGTGGATTTCCCATAAGAGTGGTTCCTCTTTTTGTGGTCATCCACTAACTGCAGTATGCCTGTAATTAAGGGTATCTATATTCCTCATAGTTTTTTTTTTTAATTTAAACAAAGAATTGATCATCGATTCTCTACCTGTGTCTGCTCCCAGCATGATCAAAGTCTGATCATGGATTGACCCAAAACATTGTTTTAGCAGATTTCTGTTTGCAAGCAGTATCAGTAACACACTGCTTTAAATTCCTTATCAGAAACTTTAGAAGTGTGGAGCAGCAAGGTAGCATTCAAGAGAACAACATATCCCCTACAAATAATCAAAAATAGAACATCTTACCTCTTATTGCTCGCTACTATGATGATACAGTATTCAGAATAAAGAATATTACAATGTTGTCCTATTGGTATTGATGAGAAAAATTCCTGAACTCATATGTAGTTGCCATCAATCAGACATTATTCTTCAATTTTTAAAATCTGATTTTGTTTGTCCCACAGAATTTCAAGGAATCTAGAGGTTGAGGTTAGCATCTAAAGCATGGGCTGACAGTTCAACCTCTTCAATATCAATTTGATATTCAATATAAATAATTTTCTTGACATCGTCTAACTTGCTTTTGTACTTTTAAAAACTCATAGGGCTATCTGATTTTATTTAATTACGTAACTAAAATTTTCATTGGTTTGCATATTTAAAGTGCATTTATACAACAAAACTTACAGGCCAACTAAATTCATCTCTGCAGAGCATTGGGAAGAATCCAGTATGGATGCTGGAAAGCAAGATAAACCTCATGAGAAATGGTGTTTTCAACTAGTCAGGAAAGTAAGTAATCATTGTTATACATAAATGTTTGTATCTAAGTTAAAACTACACAATTTTAAAACTGAGAAGACATTAGGAATCACCTATTCAATTTTGTACTTGAGAAAACTAGAAACCTAAGGAATAAAGTTAACAAGAACAATTTATAGTAGACTTAACACTAAAATCCAGATTTTTTTAATCTTCTAGTTGTTTGGTTTTCCTCTGGACTGTGATGTTCTAAATTATGTACCAAAAATTAATTCAATGTGGAGCATATGAACCACTCATAGATAATGTTAAGCACTGCCATGATTTTGTAAAACTCTTATACTCTTGTAAAGATGCAAGTTTATCATTCATTTAAAGATACTCACCAATTAAAATTTTTCCTCTGTGTGGAACAGTAAGTATGATCAATAAATCAAGGCAAATAAATAAATGCAAACTTAAGAACTATGATATAGAAAAAAAAGAGAAAAAAGGAAAATACAAAATATCTTACCTATTTCATATGCATTTTTATGCATTGTTCTGGATTCAGTAAAATTTAGTAGGAAAATAAAAAAAATTGATACTATCCACTTCATGGTTGCTTGTTATTTCGTTGTGATTGTGGTGATGAGGGAAGAATATTGAAAATCATGCTGAAATTCTTTTATACTCTTCTCTAGCAATGCCTGTTAACTAGTAATCTTTTGTTGGTATAGCGGTTACTTTATTTCCTTATGTTGCAAATGTACAACTTGCTTAATAATTAACAACATAGGGATTGTTTGTGTTTTATGTTCAAGGACAAGACCTCTTTGGGGTCGAAAGGGTGGGGGAGGACTTGCAAATTCATTCCATTTTGCAAATATAACAAATATTCTTCTCAAAACTATGGAGTGTTCAAAGGGGTGACTTTTCCCTACATTGTATAGTAGAAGTTAATAAGGCCATAAACAAAAGACATCAGACTTTGTATGAAATTCAACTAAATATACTAATTTGTTTAAAAAATAGTAACTGAATGTCTATTCTATGCCAGGAACTGGGCACATGGTTTGACCAACTCAGACTCTTCATTGCAGGGGATTATTGCTTGATTAGTGTGTCCTTTAGCTTAAAAATCCTTTTCACCTGATCTGTATGTCAATAAGGTCAATTTTTTTAAGAATTTAGTATACCATGTACAGCTGAACAGAAAATTTAGAACACAAACTCTGACGAGCCAAGTTCTATAATAAGTTCATTTGCTGCAAAGTAATTCTGCATGTATGTCAAACTGTGATGTGGGTGAGCTGCACTGTTCATTTAGCAACTCAAGATGATTATGTTAATACTAAATAAATACTTACGAACACCACCTGATTCTAGGAGAGGTTCACCTTGTAACCTCCCTGTCTAGGAGGGTTCTCAGTCTTGGCTGCACATTAAAGTCACTAGAGTAATTGTTAAAATTCTCAGTGTCTTGGCTGCACCCAAGACCAATGAAATCAGAATCTTTGGCATCAGTATTTTCTAAAGCTTCACAAATGATTCATTATTCTAAAGTTAAGATTATGAAACCAAATCAGCTACAATAGAAAATAAATAAATATGATGCATTTATAAAATGGAGTAATATGTAGTTATCAAAATAATTTTGTGGAAGAATAGTTAATGATACAGAAAAATGTTTGTAATGTATCACTAAGTGGAAAATAGAAAAAATAGAGAGAGAATAATTCCACCCCCCTCAAAAAAAAAAGTGTGGAATAAAAGACATGTCTTTTCACATAAACTTCCAGCCTTTCTAGGAGATAAAAAGAATTATTATGACATGAACAAGTTCTTCATTGCTGGCCAAGTAAAATTCCCATTCATTTGGTTCTTGTTCTTTTTCCGCTACGTGTGGCCACTCTAGGTCTCACCTCCTAAGGAACAGGAACAGGCCTTGCTCCTTACTCCCTCAGCAAGAGGCATCGTTCACTTCGTCTATCCACTGGGATATTCATGGGACACCACTCTCCTTCTATCCCTAGAGAGGGCTCTTTACTCAAATATATTAGCATAAGAAAGCAAAGGCATTGGTTGTGAAGAACTGAACCATTTTATGGAGCAAACTTATACAGTTTGTCTAGGCATGAAGCAAATATCCCCAAGCTTTCTACACTGCCTGGTCCATTATCTGCACTCGGTAACACTTGCTGAATAAAGGATGAATGTATTTGTCCAAAAACAGGGATTTAAGGTAGAGGAAGAGGTTACACTATAGAATCTCATATTTTACACACTCTGAGATCTTTGTAACTTTAAAAACCATATTTCAAATGTCATACACACACACACATACACACAATCTGCAAAACTGAGCAATACAATCCCATCATTTCATCAAAAGATTAGAGGAGACTGTGCAAAATGCCTTACAAATTGTAGGAACTTACTGAAGTGTGCTTATTTCAATATTATAAATACAGAAATACATACATGTATACACACACATATACACATAACAACAAACAGTATGTGCACATTAAGCTGATATGTGTTGTGTCAGCTACCAGTTCGTTAGGATGCCAATAACACTAAACCAGAAGCACCAGGCTACTGTCAGTCCAGGGCCCAGTTGAATCTTCTATCACATATTGGCCTTGTTTGTGTCATCCTTTAATCTCCTTCCATACTCTCCGTTTCTGAGCAGATCTCTGCTATTCCCTGCTGTGTAATCAGAAGGGCAGTACAGTGTCATGGTTAAACCTAAGGGCTTGGGGACCAGGTTTGAATTTTTTCCCTACCACTTATTAGCTACATAACTTTGGGTGAGTTATTTAATTTCTCTCAGCTTTACTTTTATCATCTATAAAATAAGGATAGCGATAGAATTCTTTCCTGAAATAGATTAATGAGTGTAAATGGCTCAGAATCGGGCCTTGCGCAGAGTAGCATTTAATAGATGAGAGTTTTATTTATTCATTCAATAAAAAGATAAAGTCTATATTTCAGTCCCTTTTCTTTGATAGAAATAATCAGCAACAAGAAATAGGTACCACCCCTGGTCTCACTGAGTTCACCATCTAACAGGAGAAACAGACACTGATTACCAGCAATCACAGCATGGTGTGATGGATGCAGTGATAAATGAAGTGAGAAGAGGAACACCTGACATCTTTGGAGGGAGTCAGGGAAGGCTTCCTGGAGGAAGTAACCTATTAATGGGGACAAGTAGAAAAACTGGAGGTGGACCAAACAAAGAGGGAAGGAAGAGTGTCCCAGGCAAAAGTAGAAAGCAGTGGAAAGGCCCACTAGTAAGGGTGAACATAGCATATTTAAGGAACCAGGAGAAATGCAATTTCAATAAAATACAAAGTTTAAAGATGAGAAGATTTACTCTATAAAGGGAATTTCTGGCAAAGTGGGCAGGGCCACATCTCAAAGGCCTTTTTTAAATAACTTTTTTAATTGAAGTATAGTCAATTTACAATGTGTTAATTTCTGGTGTACAGCATAATATTTCAGTTATACACACACACACACACACACACACACACATATATATATATACACATTCCTTTTCCTATTCTTTTCCATTATAGGTTATTACAAGGTATTGAATGTAGTTCCCTGTGCTGTACAGTAGAACCTTGTTGTTTATCTGTTTTATATATAGTAGTTAGTATCTGCTAATCCCTAACTCCCAATTTATCCCTTCCCACCCTCTTCCCCCCCCGGTAATCGCAAGTTTGTTTTCTATGTCAAACACCTTTTAAATCAAGTTTACATTTCATCCTAAGGTAATAGACTCCAAAGGGGAGCTAATAAAAATCGCATTTGTGTTTTGAAACCATCTCTTTGTTACGAAAGGAGCCAAGATTGTGATAAGGAGACCAGTTAGGAAGTTTTACAATAATATGGTCCAATTAGTGGCCTGTATGAGAGTGGTGAATTCTCATGGGGAATCAAAGTTGTGGATGAAGGTAAGTGACATGAGTGACATAAAATCAAAAGAACTTATTGAGTGTGTGTTCAGTTTTGCATGTATCGAAGTTTAAGAGAGTGACCAGTTTACTCTGGTTTCTGTTAACTTAGTGTAATTATTAAGCAAAACATACCGGCCTGCGAGTTGGAATACCTTTAAGACCTCTACTAGGGAAGCTGATGGGGCAAGATCTAGGCTGGAGACGGGGATTCAGGGATCATCAGCGTACAGACGGTTATCACAGCCCTTTGATGGGATAATAAAGAGAGACTGTGGTGAGAAGAGGTACCTTGAGACACCAAATTTTAAGTGACAAAAGAGGAGCTGTGAACCAGAGTCTGTCTACCAACTGCAAACAACCCTTGATGTGTACGTGTCATTGAGCAAAGTATTGTCCGAAGTACACAGTTCACATCAAATGTGTTTCCATTGCTCTAATTCTGATTCTGCTCACCTTTCCACAAATCTATGAAGCTCAAAAATAACAGTATGGTAAACTGGACTTTTGTATCAGACAGATGCTAATCTCGACTGTGCAGTTATTAGCCATGTGACCTTGAGCAAGTAACTTAATCTCTCTGACTCTTAATTTTCTCACATGTATCATGAAAATGATAATATTTCCCCCGAAGTCTTTTATGTAAAGAGGAAATAATGTATTTAAAGTATCTGATACCTAACAGACAATTAAAAAGATAAGAATTATTATTATCATAATTAGCATCGCTGTTAGCGTTAAATATTAGAGGTGCTCTTCTTCACAGCAACTAAGCTATACATGCAGTTGCTAGAAGAAGTCTTCTTTTCAGACAATCCTGACTACTTATTCTTTCTGGGATCTATTTTCTTTGTTGGTTTTGAGTGGTTGGTTGTTTGAAAGTTTAGGATTTTAAAATCTCTCTTCCCCTTCCTCACTGATGCTTGTAAGAACTTTATCCATCCTTTAAGGACTACATGAAATAATTCCCCATGAATGTATCTGCGATTACCCTCTAGCAGTAAATGAAAGAGAAGAACACTCTAATTTTTGTCAACTCGTAACACCTTTCAGAACGTTTTCTCATGACAGTTGTCATTTGATCTTACATTCACAGTCATTTGCAAGCTTATGCAATTCTTCCTCACGCAGATAGTTGATTTCTTGGATTCAAGGACTCATATTTATGACTCCTGCAGTGCTTAGCACAAAGTCTGACACAAAAGCAGAGCCCTTGTAAGTGGACATTATGTGGCACTGAATTGGATTGTTGTAGTCAGGATTTATGCACTAACTGTCCTCACTCGTTCATCTGACATAAATGAATGACACATCACTCATACCTTTCTCACCAGAAAGTATTACTGAAGTGTTTACATTTATATTTGTGCTGATATTCAGGGTCTAGGGGCCCTGGACAGACATGAGAAGGGGACAGTACTTAGGGTCTTGATTAGGAAGCTGATGACTCTGGTTGCAAGTCGTAGAGCTTAAAACAGACTCCATAGGCAGATATAAGCCAAATTCCAGCAGGATGAATGTTTCCAAAGTCCTCCAGCTCAATAGGGTCTTCTTGTCCCTTGAGGTCTGATTACATTTGGCCCAATGCTGATCCCACCTACAGAGAGCAAACAGAATTATCACCACCCTCCCCAGATTTCTAAGAATCCAGGAGTAGGGGACGACTGATCTCACTTACACTTGTCACGTCTAGCTCTTCTTTCCTTGTGCTGCTAGATTCTCCTTACCTGCGCTTTGTCTTCTCTACTATCCATGCTACCCCTTCCCTATCCCAAACCTTATGTTGGACATGCCTCAACCACTTTCTATAGAACCCTCAATGCAAGTTTGCATCAAGATATTTAAAAGCAGTACAGGAACCATACAATAATAAAGGTGTCTAAAAAAAGATACGTGAAATCAATATTTGAAACAGCTTTTTCAGGTTCTGTCCTTACCACCTGGCTCCTCATGTGAAGCTCTCCTTTCTTGGTTTCTCCTCCCTCCTCCTTCCCATCTTTCTCATCTAACCCCAGCTCCTACACTCCTCTTCCTATTACTGTTTTCAGGCAGAGCAAACCGTCTCTCCCTTTGTTTACTTGGAGCCTATCTGAATCATGCTCTGGTTGCAGGGAAGCTATTTTTCACATTTGCTTGCTTCCAAAAGCTCTTTTGGAAAGAGAAGGGGGTGGGGGAGGGCAGGAGGGAGAAGAGAGAGAGAAAGAAGGAAGGAAGGAGGGAAGGAAGGAAGGGAAGCAAGAAAGAAGAAGAAAAAGAAAGAGAAAAGGAGAAAGAAAACTGTTTTCCATAAACAAAGGGATTTCGCCTCTTTTTTGGTGGGGGCTGGGGGCAGGGGATGTTGTGTTTTTCCTCTCTTCCACAGGGGAACAAAATGAGAGGGATCAGAGTCAGAGAAGGCAACCAATCTGCCTGCCAAACTTGAAAGGACAGAAGTGCCTCGAGGTTACCAGGGTGAAGTAAAACATCAATGTGGGCCAAGCAGAGATACAGCAAAGTAAGTCAAGGGCCAATCGGAAACAAATTCCACAAAAATCTATGTCCTGTTAACAGCATTTGTCCTTAAATGAGTTGGCTTCTCCTGCTGGGTTAGGCATGGGTCCTTAAAACAGCAGAACTGGCATACCAAGTTAGATTATAAACTATTTGAGGAAAACAACCAACCTTTGGAGAGCATCTCCCAAAAGTCCTAGGGGGAAAAAACTTGCATAGAAAAACAAGTACTTTCTAAATGCTTCTTCGTAATGACATATACTTTCTCTGACGAGGAACTACTTATGACCCCTCTCTTCCCAGCTGCTGTCGCCACAGCAGGGTATGAGAGATCACGAAGGGGTTCTCTGGCCTTGTGCCATCAGCAGCATAATTGCTGGATACTTCCTTCCTTCAGCAAGGTTGAGAGACGGCTCATTGTCACAGGAGACTCAGAAAAGCCCCCTGCGTGGACCAGAGGTCTCATACACTGCTGTGGGCTAAATGTTTGTGCCCCCCCCCAAAATTCATACGTTGAAGCCCTAACCCACCACGTAATGGTACTTGGAGAAGGAGCCTTCGGCAGCTTTAGACGAGGTCATGAGCAGAGGACCCTGTGATGGGGTTAATGTCTTTATAAGAAGAGACAGCAGAGAGCACTCTTGCATTTGCATTCTCCGTCTTTCTCTCCCTCCCCCTCCCCCTCTCTCTGTCCGCCTTTCTCTCTCTCTCTCCCCCTCTGTTAAAGTATAGTATGAAGGTGGCCATCTGCAAGCCAGCTACTGAGCACTTGCCTGAAACTGAACCCTACCAGAAACTTGATCTTGGACTTTCCAGACTCCAGAACCATGAGAAAATAAATTTCTGCTGCTTAAGCCACCTAGTCTATGGTATGTTGTTATGGGAGCCCAAGTTGACTCACACACGCACACACACCTGTAAATATACATTCTTCCCATGAGCAATATATGAAATTAAAAAAAAGTAGAATTATTATCTATTGTTCTTAAGCCAATCACAATGCCTCCCAGAACATAGACTACCTCTTTCTTAACAAGTCCTCTTTATTTGGAGAAATGTGGCTTGCTTTTGATGGTCCTAATAAAGAATAAGGACATATGTGCTCTCCAGGATTCTGTGGGGGGTAAGGAATTTGTGAGTGGACTGCCCTGTGGCCTCACAACTTCTGTCGTGAGAAAGGTAATGAAATGGTTTAGAGCGCATGTCCATTCCCATCCTCAGTACCTCACGGTCGTTCTTGCATTGAATCAGTTTTATGTCAGGAAATGCATCTGCTGTCCACCCCAATACAAAGTTAGGGAGGCCTGCTCTCTCATCCAACACAGCTCTGAGTGTAGAAGAGCCAGTCCCTCAGCCCTGGGAAGAAGCCATGGAGTGAGTATCTGTGTATTGCCTGTGGTGCTCCACATTTTCCTCCTTGTTGCAATTTAAAAAACCTCAAGGGATCCTCTTTCCCGTAGTGAAGAAGCATTCTTTGTGTTGACACGTATTCTTTGTACCAGCCTCTGGAGCTAACCCTGCCCTCTGACCCCTGACAGACTACTCTAGTGCTCTAGAGCCCAGCCCAGTGACATGGCTAACCTTACCTGACATGTTAGGGTGTTCATCGCCTTGCTGATGCCCCCTTCCATCAATGGAAGATGTGTGTGGCTTCTGATGCCTCCTGGTACTCAGCCGTGCGGCTTCGCAAATCACCAACCAAATTACTCCATCTGAGGTGGGTGAGGGCCAGGATGGGCTTCTTCTCTCTGTCACTCTCAGCACCTAGTTGTCCTACTCCTTATTCTCCAGTGATCCTGCTCCTTAATTCAGTTCTTCTCTGAAATTCTTAAGTCTAGCGTTTTTAAGGAACCAGTTCCTAGGGTCCAGATATCAACTGATTAAGTGAATGAAAGAAGAAATTTGCAACAAACAGAACTAAGATCTGAGTGGAGATAAAGAGTAAATATTTAAAAATGTGATCTGTTCATTTGATGCAGCATTTCTCAGAAACTGTGCAAGTAACTGCTTATAGTCTAGTACTGAAGTAATTATACAAGGTCCACCTGAATTAAATACAATGAAAAAATGGTTATTAATCTACATATATATCAATCATCATATGTAACATTTTTTGAACATAAAATTTTTAATTAGTCAGAGAAAGAGCTTACTCTTCCCAAAAGATAAATCTCAAAGTGCTAGAGCACTTTCTTTGGTGCCAGGCAAGTATTCGTGTATTTATTCATCAGTCACTCACACAAGAGAGATAACAGGGATAATTTTAGATCGGTTGGACTGATGCAAAAGTGACACCATCATAGGGAAAGTTACTAGGTCTATCAGTTTTGAATATGCAGTTCTTGATGTATTTTAACTTGGGGGAATTTTCATTATTTAACTTTTTAAAAATAAAATATATCATTATTATTATCTTAAAGCACAAATGTGCATAATTCAAATTTACATAAAATTCAGTTTACTGTATCTACTATTTTTGGAAGCCCAAGAAATTGCTCTAAGTCAGGAGTCTATGATTTGTAGTTTAGAATATTTAGAGCCCATAGCATAAATCAATTTATTCAGCTAATTTTTATCAAATATCTGTTATATATCAGGTTATGCTAAGTGCCAACACATAACTTCTGGTTCATGATCCCTTCTGGTAAGAAACAATAGCTAGTTAAGGAGATAGACGTACAAATGAATTGATACTATTAAATGGACTTGCTCTCAGGAGTCAGAACTATGTGTGTTTAAATTCCAGCCGTAGGACTCCAATTTCACATATTTAAAATGCATATAAAATCTACCAAGTTATAATAAAATGTGAATGCTATAATAAGTCAAGTTCAAAAAGCAAACAAGGCATCAGAGAAGGAAATAACTAACTCAATGCAGGGAAATATCCTCAGAGAAGGTGACCTTTGTGTTGAGTTAAGCAGATAAAGAAGAGCGAGAAAGACATACCAGGCAGAAGGAGAAAGCATGCGTGAAAAAGCACTGTGTGTTCATGAATAGGGTGAAAAGGACACTGATTAGAATATCAAAGGAGGGGTGAAAAAAAGATCGAAAAGATACTGAATCACTTTATCAAGTGACTAAGGGAAGCAAAGATAGTTGTTATGTGAGAAGGGAAGGGTAGAAATGTGATTCCATGTGTGATTCCCACATATCCAACACATCAGTTATAAAACAACAATCTTATCACACTGTCAGCCGCCCCATCATAAACCAAATCTCTAAAATGTTAACAATTGTAATAAAAATAACTGACCCCATGTTCTACTCCAGGAGGCAGACTTCACATTTTATTCTGCATTAATGATGTCCTCTGGATTTATGCAACTCCAGCATGGACTTAAGTGAAGTTCCTAGTTTATCAGTTAAGATTTAGAACAATGAGCAGAGCAGTGATACTTACATGCTTCTTTATTGTCCAGTCAGAGAACATGAAGATTCTTCCTAATGCCCAGGCACCACATCTTCCTATTCAGGTCCACATACCACCTCTTTGTTGGTACTACTTTCCTTATTGTCAAATGCATATCCTTCCTGGCTAATTTTATATCTGTCATCTCAAGAAAAAAAGATAGCAATGCTGTTGTTATTGCTCATGATGTGTTGGCTTCTTGGAGCTAATTTGTATTGAAATGAATAAATCCTCTTGCCACTACAGTTCTCTATTATCAGTTATTTAATTTAACCCGGTTATAGCATTATTCATGATGATTTAGCATCCATCATATCATGATGAATTCTGACTTCCATGACTCTCTTTTATGTTATTATTGTGCTTCATCAATGATTAGCACAAATGCAAGTCTCTGGTCATCTTAAATTCACTGTTACGACTTCCTTAGCATAAATGTAGGTCACACATCTTCCAAACATATTTTCTCCTGAACTCTTAGGTCATAATCACTGCATTTCTAGAGTGCAATCTCTTTCAATGCTAAACTATGCTCTTAGTTTCCACACACAGCCACCAATAGGGAATATGGATGAAGGACCTATGGTGAAACAAGAAGAGTGATCTTATTCCTGCAAGGGATGCTTGGCCTGGCTTAAGACCAATCCAGAGGAGCACGATATAACCACATTGATGAAAGCAAGAGAGGACATCAACTGGCAGGGCCCAAGAGCATTAAGGAGTGGTGGTCTCCAGAGCACTGCTTGACCCTTGATATGGAGTTTGTGGAGAGATTGGTGTGACCACATTCGGTG
The DNA here is from genome assembly GCF_048773025.1 of Camelus bactrianus. Taxonomy (NCBI): domain Eukaryota; kingdom Metazoa; phylum Chordata; class Mammalia; order Artiodactyla; family Camelidae; genus Camelus; species Camelus bactrianus. Next base: position 85,239,746 of record NC_133540.1, on the reverse strand, counting down.
CCAGTGTCAGGGAGCACATTGAGTAAAGGACACCTGCCAGCCCCTCTGCCACCATTCCTGCCATATTTTCATACGGTAAACAGAGGTTGCCCTTTGGGAACACAGACAACAAAGAGCTGATAGATGGGACCACACGTGCAGCTCAAGCCCAGGGATCAGTCAACTGCCCAGATCCTAAACTCATCCTGTGTCCAATGTGAGTGATTTACAGAAAACTCACCAGTCATAACCTTACTTAAGAGGATGCGGGAAATGGAGTTGACCTAAGTAACTTCGGCAAATGATATTTTGACTGGAAATTTTAAGGCTAAAGACAAAAGAAACTGTACATAGACACTGTATTCTGGTTGGTAAGTTTGTTTTACATAGCGATATGGGTAATTGGGAGTTTGAGATTTGCAGATACTGACTGGTATATATAAAATAGTTCAGCAAGTTTATACTGTATATCACAGGGAACTATATTCGATATTGTAGTAGCTTACAGTGAAAAAGAATATGAAAATGAATATATGTATGTTCATATATAACTGAAGCATTGTTCTGTACACTGGAAATTGATATAACATTGTAAACTGATTACACTTCAATAAGAAAATAAAATAAATTAAAAAATAAAAATAGAGATATGGGTCAACAATTCTGAAACTCCTTCATATGTATCCTGGGGTTGAAAAAAATGCAAGATTGCAGCAACATGGATGAACCTAGAGATTATCATACTAAGTGAAGTAAGTCAGACAAGACAAATACTGTATCGCTTGTATGTGGAATCTAAAAAAAAGATACAAATGAACTTATTTACAAGACAGAAGCAGACTCACAGACATAGAAAACAAACTTAGGAGAAAGAAGATTAGGGATAAATTAGGAGTTTGGGATTAACAAATACACATTACTATATATAAAATAGATAAACAACAAGGTCCTACTGTATAGCACAGGGAACTCTATTCAATATCTTGTAATAACCTATAATGGAAAGAATCTGAAAAAGAATATATATGTATATATATGTGTGTGTATATGTATGTGTGTGTGTGTGTATATGTATATATATATATATATATATATATATATATATATATATATATATATGACTGAATCACTTTGTTGTGCACCTGAAAATAACACAAAACTGTAAATCAATTATACTTCAATTTAAAAAAAAGAAAAAAAATGCATGGTAGATAGTGAGAGACAAGTTTCTCACCATCAAAGAGGGAATTGCAAAGGGAGAAGGCTCGAATGATTTCTGTGGTTCTGGAGTGGTTAGAGACATCAGTATGAACTCATATTTTGATAGACAGATATTGAAATAATTACATTATATGTATATACATGGGTTAGTATCCAAACTTACATCCCTTAGCTCTGATCACTGAGTCTAGAAATAGTGATACCACATTAGCAATAAGCACATCCAGTGCTCAGATTCTTGTTTCTAATACCATTTTCTAGTAAACAGAACCAGAACTCCTTGGAGACATGGCTGCTCCCAGGTCTGGGGAAGGGAAAATACACGATGAACCCAGAGCATCTCGTAGTGCCAAAGAATAAGAATCATTCAAAAGAAGCAAAGAAAGTATGGGAGCATGTCAAGGGGCACAGGAGCGAACCTGCAAGAACTCTCAAAGGCCAAAGCTGGAATAATTTGAATAGCAAAATAAATAATGTAGCATTGAATTATAACCCAAAGTATAAAATAAATATACACGAATCCATATTGATATAAATGATTAAATAAATAAATGGAGTGAAGTGACAGATCTTTCTCACAAGAATTCTAAATAATAGATGTTGATACTCCCCCCTTCTGGAAGCTTCATCCTCTCCCTCCCTCACTTGAGTGTGGGCTGAATTAGTGACTCCCTTCCAAACATAGAGTATGGAAAGGGAAAAAAAACTTTACAGCGAGAAACCTGGCAAACATTCCCTTAATCAAGTGCTCAATCTTAGCATCCCTGGTGATAAATCGTGTGGCTATGACGTATCCTCTGATGTGATATGAAGAGAAGAGCGCTTCACACACACACACACACACACACACACACACACACACACACACACACACACACACACACACACGCATTAGTGTGTCTGCACCATTTTTGTGCCCAATCTTCCACACTGTGCAGCAAAAGACAAACTGCAACAGCCAACCAGTCAGAATGATGCACTTGCCAGGCCAACCTCTCAGAACCAGAGAGGGCCTTGGGCTCCTGGATCACTCTTTGGGTCAAGTGTCTATGTTCCTCTGGGAATCTGGTTGACCCTGGGGGGAGTGGTGATGCTGGGATCTTGGAGTCCTACATTCTAGAGAGTCTTTTCTCAAAAATTTTAAGTTCCCTTTCAGGGCCTGGGCTGCAGTGCCACCCAGACCTGGCCCCATGTGTATCCAGTTCTGTGGAAATGCCTTACTCAAAAATTTCTAGGTCTAGCTCTAGGAGCTTCCATGAGCCAGTTTCTCCCTTTAAAGGCTATCTTTGACCTTTGTGACGATTGCAACGAAATGTGGAAAAATATCTGATACAGTCAACAGGAGGCCAAAGTAGGGGTTGGGGGTAGATGGGGAGGGAGTGTGGAATTAACGTTACTATGGGTTAAAAAAAGCAAGCTGTTGGTAGCATTAGTATGAAATCAATTTTATACAAATTTAAAAAATACTCAAACTAGTAAGGCTGTAAATGATTTTTAAGTGTGTCAATTCATAGACAATGGTCTGATGTCAGTAGCAACCTCTAGGAAGATGGAAAAGAGGCTCGGTATTGAGCATAACATCTTAATATTTTACAACAAAATTTCACGTTCTAACACTTGTACTCCCTCAGTTCAATATATTGTAATCATTTTTTTACTGTAACTCTGTCCAGATTTCCTAATCCTCTCTTCCAATGATGCATCCCCAAACTTGGTCTTACATTTTTCTTGTATTGTCATCCTAAACTGCCTCAAATTTCTTCTAGGGTCAGCTTTTATCCTAATTCAATTAGTACCGTAGTCCCCCTTATCCACGGCTTCACTTTCTGTAGTTTCAGTTACTCAGGTCAACTACAGTTTGAAAATATGAAGTGGAAAATTCCAGAAATAAACAATTCATAAGTTTTACATTGCATGCTTTTCCAAGTAGCATTTTGAAATCTCATGCCGTCTTGCCCAGGACATGAATCATCCTTTTGTCCAGCATGCCCCACCTGTTAGTCACCTGTAACTTTCTCAGTAATCAGATCAGCTGTCCCTGTATCAGTGTAGTTGGGTTCAGGCCACCCTTATTTTACTTAATAATCCCTCCAAAGTGCACTGGGAGTAATGCTGGCAATTACAATATGCCAAAGAGAAGCTATGAAGCACTTCCTTTAAGTGAAAAGGTGAAAATTCTCCACTTAAGAAGGAAAGAAAAAGAATCGGGCTGAGGTTGTTAAGAATAGTAAGGATAAATCTTTTATCTGTAAAGTTGTGGAGGAGGAAAAAAAAATTCATGCTATTTTTCCTATCACATTCCAAACTGCAAAAATTACAGCCACAGTGCGTGATAAGTGCTTAGTTAAGATAGAAAAGGCATTAAAATTGTACAATAAGGTATTTTAAGAGAGTAAGACCACATTCACATAAGTTTTATTGCAGTATATGTAATAATTGTTCTATTTTATTATTATTTGTTGTTAACCTCTTACTGTGCCTAATTTATATATTAAATTTTATCATAGTTATGTATGTATAGGATGAAACATAGTATATATAAGATTTGGTGCTATCTGGGATTTCAGGCATCCATTGGGAGTTTTGGAATGTATTCCCTGCAGAAAAGGGGGACAACTGTATCTTTACAATCATTTCTACCTTCTGGGTCCCTCACATTTATTATTGGGTTATAGTAGTAAGAAAAAGCCATGTTTTATATGCCTTACCTATACCACAGTTTCTATTCTTTTATTTGAAACTATCATAATGTTAAAATATTCCTTTGAATGTCTATAATCCATAACTCAGAACAATATTAATGTTTCTTTTACATAATTAACCCAGAAGGAACTGGAAGTCCTCTGCTGAGACGGGGGAAGAGAGAACAGTGGGACTTTGACAGAACTTACAAAAATTTCAGAATGGCAACACATCTTTGAAAAATAACAGTCATGGACAATTATGTTAGATTCTTTTCATTTTTTTTTATTAATAGTAGCATAGAGAAGAGAGGCAAAATGTTTAAAGAAATCCGTGTTCTTTAGATAGGGCGTTGGTTTAGCACCAACAGAAAAAGAAAAACAGATGAATAAGCTCTGGGTCTCCATTTCTCTTTCTTTCTCTTCTTCTCAGGGTAGGCTGAAGAACAACAAAAGGATAAATATAATTACTGTTTATAAAATGGCATTTTTTTTCAAACCTATTCAAGTGAATGCTAAATTGCTTAGATTGTCTTTCTGCAATTTCTACCAGTGAAAACGACTCAAGCCTGTCCTAGACTCATGGCAGGTGAATACATCTGTTGTGTTCTCCCCTAAGAGGACACACCAGTAAGGACTGTATAGACCCCTCTTTGTCACTGATGTCATCAGGCTCCTCAAGCTTCAACATCACAGGCTTTTCATCATCAACTCTCAGTCATTTACTTAACATCTTCTTCTCACCTAAGTTAATTACAAACAAAAAAGTTGTCTTCTCAAAGTTAGACCTTTAGGAAGAACATCTTGCCATGTAGGACTAAAACAAATCACATTTGAAATGCCCAAATTTGCAGAGATATGAAACTGGTTCCTTGCCTGAATGCATTATATGTATGTATTGCCATAAGGACAATGAGCAAGTTAAAACCTAAAGTGGAATAAACATCACAGTTGGTTTGAAAAATATGGAAATAATTCATGCAAAAAAATAGTTGAACAACTTGCTTCAAAAAAGGAAGTTATTCTATTTTTTAATTTCCCCCAAAATATTATAACCTAATGGGTAAAACATGTTCATGTTCAAACAACTAAATTTTAAAGGGAGTCTTTTGTCATAAGACGAGAAATTCTCTTAAGGCTCAGTATGTTGACACATTGAAAACTTAGTAGCAGATTACTGACTTATAGTAGAAGTTCACAGAAGATAGACTTATATTCTCCAGTGAAATGAATGTGTTCTGGAGCTATATGGTTGAACTATGCAAAATCATTCATATTCAACTGGTCTTTTACATACAAAAATGCACCTTCATATGGTCTGGCCTGTTACCTAACATATCCCACTGCTGAACCATTGCTGCCTAGCTGAATGACTGTCTTCTGTGTCATATTAGGTCAGAACAAGACAATGGTTAACTCTCAAACTCTGGTTTGAATTTTGAATTTTGGCTCCATCTCTCACTAGCTGGATGGTCCTTGGGTAAATGACTTAACCTATCCCTTGATCTGGGCCTTCATTTTCTCATCTTCAAAATGAGAATATTTATGGTACTCAACTCAAGCAAGTATTTTGAGAATTAAAGAAGTTAATATACATAACAAGCTTAGAACAGTGGTTGGCACTGGTCATTTGATCTTTGCTATTTTAATAGTAACTATTATAATTACTTTAAAAAAAAAAACCCAAAGTATAGTTACCTGAGATGCTTATGATTGTGTTGTTTTTAGGCTAAGGCTGTTCGAGTTGCAGCAACAAGAAGTGGACCCTAAATACAAAGAAATGACAGATGTGGGGAAAATATTAACATCACTATTAAAATTTTAAAAGTAACATTTATACAGCCATTGGTGATTACAAAGTAATTGTACATACATCACATCCTTTAATTCCAGCTTAGTACTAGAATCTCTAGAAGGAAGCTCAGTGGCATAATTGCCCCCAAAGGAATAAAAAAAATTACTGTCAAGTCGTAGGGGGAAATAGTAAATGATTCAGACATTTAACTGTAAACTACCCCATTACCCTGTAAAGCCAAGCACTGAGATTCAACCAAATCACAAATCAGCATTTTTCAAGAAATTGCTTAAATAGATTAATGTTTTGGCTTGGTAATGTCTCTGCCAGAAGATTTCAGGCCTTACAAATATTTGTATCTATATATAAACATCACAACTTTGGAAAGAGAACAAATACTAAGCAGGAGATTTTTTTTTTTTTTAAAAAAGAGCTATTTCAGTCTTTTGTAAGACAATTGATAAGATTTCTATTCTGCATGCACAGTGTCCTTCAGACACTTAAAGCACTAATCCCTAGCCTGATCAAATGCAACAGCAAAGGGAATGAGACACACAAACATGAAGACAAACAACGCCAGTACCTCCACAGTAAAGCAGGCCTCTTTGTCAACCGCTGCGCAGCACTTATCTACAAAAGCTACAAATTTCTCCATAACAGTCTTCAGTTGTTCGTCTGTTGCCTTAGGCTTGTGTTTCAACAGCTCAGCGAGTGCACTGCATTTGAATGAAAACAAAAAAGAAAAGAAAAAAAGAAAAAAAAAGTTTACTCACTAAAGAAGAATGGAGATGGTAAAGATGGTAGCACTGCTGGTTAAGATTATAAATCTTAGAGCCAGGCAACTCTGGCTTTGAGGCCCAGGCTTACCATTATAAGTGTCAATATTCACATTTACATAGTGAGGAGAATAAAATCCACCTTCACAGGGTTAGTGGAAGGATCAAATTAAGCACTGACTGTAAACTGCTCAACATTTGTAGTGTCAGTAAATCTCAACAAATCGTTCTCTAGTAAATCAGCGGGAGGGATGATGTCGTTGCATTTATCCACTATTAACATTTTGGAAATTATGCCATATTGAATTTTATAGCTATTTAAGAGCTAAAAAGGATCCTTAAAAACTTACTTATCTTGGGCTCCACTTTAAAAGTTTCTAATCTGAGAATCTTTATATTTGGTTTTTGTAATTTGCCCCATTAAAAGTTAACTGTGGAGAGGCCACAGGAAATAAGACTATTCAAATTCATGGGAGCTGGTGGTTCTCTTTCATTGGCATCTATAGAGAGAACAGTGCTAGGGAGAGGGTCATGTGGGGATGATAGGCTTTGCAATAGTACTCTTAAGTCTATGGTCATAATCAGAAGCCACCAGAGATCATAGCAACCTTATGTTGCTAAATTTCATGCAATTATAACCCCTTGTGACAGTAATAGGGAGTGAAGCCTCAGAACTCACAATCCCAGATGTTTTTAATCCAAGTTTCATTCTCAAAAGTCAGATCTTGAGGGTTTGTCTTACCTGTGGGTTGCCATAGAGCAAACTGAAAATAACCATTCATACCTAGAAATAAATTCTCCTCTGATTTCTACTAACTGATTTGCTATCTGCAGAAATGCCTCAGTTAATTCTTCAGCTTTTTTCCTGGAGCTAGGCTAAGATATTATTCTACAGCAGCTTTTATCCACAAGACTATTCTGAATGATTTAGAGGCAAGATTATGATACAGTTTTTTTTCTTTTGCTAAGAAAACAAAACACCATTTTATTCTTGAAACTTTTATCAGCTTAATATGGCCAATACTTAAGTACTTAAGGTATATAACTACTTCAGAAAAAGTTGCTCTTTTCAATTTACAGTTCTCACTATCAAGACTAAAATATATGCAGTAATTAAATACTCCTCACGTTTGTTTCTTGATTTGTTTCTCAGGCTCAGAAACTGAGCATAAATCTGCATGGAAGGTGAATGTTTTCTCATCAAATTCTTTGGGTTCATATGTTTCATCGGCTGTCAGAGAAGAAAAGCATGGTCGTCTGTTCACCAAGGACTCTGTGCAGCACTTGGTAACTCTGGGGCTCACTGGTGTCTTCTCGTGCAACACGCACAACCGGTTCAGGATCAGGGACAGCTAAAAATAGGCCAGAGAGCAGAAATTCAGAAGTATAATGAAAAGTTTTGTTATATTTTAACTAGCAACACTGAATCCAGGGGTGATTTGAGGCAGTGACTTGCTTATCTTTAGAACTACAAGTAATAAGGGACTATGAGCAGTCTTTTCTCTTTTAATCAAATATGGCTACATTTTAAGAATAATTTACTTGAGAAAACAATTGATTAAAAAATTTGAGGTGAGTCCTGAAATATGTGTTAGAGTAGGGAAGAAACAGTCCTATGCTGATACATTAAAGAAAAGACCCCAAAAAGTAATAATTTAGAAAATGCCAGGATAGAACATTGAAAATTCATGGAAATTTTTCAAAACAATTTATCATTTTTATAATTGTATATAAATCTTCATTCTGATGGTCAGGATAATATAGGTGAACAAGTCCTGGCTTTCACTACCATATACACAACACATACATACACCCTGCTTCTGAAAGTTAGCTTTGTTCACATCTAAAAGCAAAGAATCATCATTTTTAACTTTATTATATTTTAAAAGACTCACGTAGTCTTCAGCACAGGACATTCTATTTGATTCAGGAAGTGTACAACATTTAGTGCCCACTCTTCCTAGGCCTCTTGCGACTTCCACGAGCGTTGGAGTTGACACTTGGGGTAGTCTCTTAGTGTAACGAACTAAGATGCTGTAACAAAATAGTTCATATCCTTTCAGCCAGGCAAGAAACTGTCTTTTTATAACATAATAGGTCAAGCAGAGAATACTTAGCCAAAAATCTATGAAGATGGTTTTCCATTTGTAAAATTATCTTCGTCTCTAGATTGGTGGGGTAATGTGGGTGAAGACTTCGTCCTGAGAACTAATTAAGCCTAGCTTTGAATTTCATCTGTGCTGTATAATCTTAGGAAAGTGACTTATTATAATTCAGTGACATTAAAATATTTATTAATTGTATCTTTCTTTCAATAAAACTTACTGAGAGCTTAATCTATATCAGCACTATACTAAATTTGAAAGATCAATAGGGATGGTATAAGGATTAAATTAAAAGAAACAAAGTATGCAATCAACCTGACATGGTATCTAACATGTAATAATAATATGCTAACATGTAATAATAGTTTACTAATAATAATTTACTGCTACTAATAATAAGAATGCTAATCACCACATGAAATGTTAATCTAATGCCACATGCAAATGCTAATCACACACGGAAAGCCAATATATGACTGGAATCTACTCAAGGGAAGAAACTGTGTCTTGTTCATTGCTGTTACTCCTAGCACTGATAGCTAGAAGAGTGCTAATACACGGAAAGCCAATATATGACTGGAATCTACTCAAGGGAAGAAACTGTGTCTTGTTCATTGCTGTTACTCCTAGCACTGATAGCTAGAAGAGTGCTAACATGTGTAAGCTGAACAATAAATATTTACTGAATAATGTGGCTCTATTTAATCAGGACATTAATCTATCATCTTATTGAGCTACTTCTATTCGAGACCTACTATTTCCTGCTCTGTGAACCATTGCTATATTTTGTTTGCTCGTAAACTACTCCTTACCTTTCAAAGGGCATCCGCAGTTCCTATATCCCAAGATTTGACATTTTTCCTCCCAGTCTTAAGAGATCAATTTTTTAAACTTCACTCAAATACAGGCCTCTTCATTTCATCAACTATTTTATCTCATTTTCTCCAGTCTTTTGTGACAGAGAGTGATTATAAATAAATACTTTATTTTCATGATTATAAGTTCCATGATGGGTGGTCTATATATTGCCTTAAATATTTACTAAATGATCAAGAAAAAAATAGCCAATAAGCAAAATACTTACTCATTTTGGAATCCATACTCTCCAAGTTTTTCAAAAAGTTCACAGTTTTGTTTGACTAAATTCTGAGGTTCATCTGCAAGATGCTGGAGTTTATCAAACTGAAAAATGAAAGAACTGTGTTTATAGCATTCTATCTGAGGAACAGATGGAGGTTGTTTTTCACCCTCTTCGGCAGAGTAAGATCCTTCCTTCTTTCTGCCCAAAGCCATATAAATACACTTTTGATGCCAAATCTATTATAATACACTTAAACCATTTATTTGGCGAGACTGCATAGGATAAGTGACTAAGAACAGTCAGACTCTGGAGTGTGACTACCAGTGTTTGAGCCAGGCCACCTCACTCACTTTCTAGCTGTGCAGCTTTACTCCACATCTCCATGCTTTGGAACCCTCACCTCTAAAATGGAGACGATGATGGTCCTCATTTCAGAGAATTGCTGTGTAAACTACCTGAGCTAATGGAATTAAAACAGAGCCTGGAACATAGTAAAAAGCTCAGTAAACAATGGCTATGAATGTAAGCACCAATATTATTCAGCCATCTCTCCAGTTGTATTCTGAGCTTTCTAAGAGATTTTACCTTGGTCATTGGTTTCTGTGTGGCACCTGGCATATAACAGGTTCCTGGTAGAGGGAAAAATGACTTCCCTCTGATTCTTCAATTTGAAAACCAGTATATGTGCTAGGAATGCTAAATATCTTAAAACATATTAAAATGTTATTTTAACATAGCTAAACATCTTAAAAGTCTCCAAAACTTTTCAGTTTTCCTCTCCTTACTTAATTTCTTATAAAACCATCCCTAAACCTTCTCAAAAAGATTTGAAAATATTCTGAATTAATAGATTTCACAATCTTCCTTAAGATGCTAATTCTTGATATTTGACAAAATGTGGAACCAAGGTTAACTTTCTTTATATCTAAGTTAAATCTCTTTTAATTAACATTTGACTTTACCTTATTTTGTTCTCAGCAGTGTAAGAAAAGAAAAAAGCATGTTCAAGATTTTGTGAAATTAGAGATTGCTCTCTTTAGATCTTTCTTTTCTATTTAAGGCTATGATTCCTATAATGTTTAAAAGCACAGAATCTGAACCATCTCAAGGAAAGACCTAAATTGCACTATATAACATTTTATGTTCTTGCATTATTTTTCTTTCCTGTTATTGGAATCATCAGTCAAAGAGTTACATTTTCTTTTCCTTCAGGAAACTTACCACGGTAGCATAGCATGCATGAGGATCATCTTTGGCACAGCAGTCCTCCAGTGTGGCTTCATACTCCTTGGCAATTCTCAGCAGCAATGAGACAGCGTACTCAGGGTGCCTTCTTGCGTATTCATGCAAAAACCTAATTAAGATGAAGATAAAATAGATTTGGTTGGACAAATGAGCAAGAAAAACCACATAACTAACCACAAAAGTAACTCATATTCGAAAGGTCTGAATTTGACTAAACCCCACACAGTGAAGCTTAGTGACTAAGGACTTGGGAGGTTCAGAGTTAAATGTAACAAATCCTGGCTCTGTCATTTATTTTACTACATCACCTCAGGCAACTTATTAAAACTATCAGAGCCTTTGTTTTCTCCTCTGTGGAATGGGGATAATAATAGTATCTATATCATAAGGTGAGTTGGGAGAAATACATGACATAATCTCTGCAAAACACATGCTGTCTGGCACCTATTAAACGTTTGATGAATGACACCTATTACTATAAGGTATATTTTGCTTGATTTGGACTACACCTCAAAAAGGCTCTGATAGATAAATAGAGATATATTCTAAAATTTTTTTCCTCTCCGTATGAGTAAAATCTTGATGGGTACATAGTTTTATGAAATATTATTTAGTGTAAAAATACTATTATAATTGAGCAATAAAATGCAAAGTTTATTCACCATTCTTATTGACTTTATATAATCATTGATTCTGTCATTTAATTATATGCTGCCTTGCCATGTACTGGCCCTCTGGTATGTTTAACCAAATGTAAAGCACCTGGTAATAGATTTCATACTTCTCTTTATAGTTCTTTGCTGCTATCAGATAGATACATAGATAAGTAGATAAATACAGAAACAAAGATGTATTACATATATTCACACATATATATTATAAGTTCAAGAAATACTCTTTGAATGAATGCATGAATGACTAATGTATATAATTTACATATACACAAAATATTTCTACAGGTATTTTCAGAAATATCTCTAAGACGTAAGGTGTAGGGTGGGGGAGTAAAAATAGACTTTTATTATTACTTTGTACTCTTCTCTATTGATTAAGCATTTGCCGTGAGCATGTATTATTTTATAGTTTTTAAAAACTAATTAATGTTTTCCAAAAATGTTTAAAGGCTAGGAGAAGAAAGAATAAAGAAACATTGTAGGCAACATGAAAATTGTAGCAATTCCAAAGGAAAGCTTAAAACAATTTCCTAAATCTCGAGACCATGTAAAACTATGAAAGGATCATTCCTTATCCACTTACATGCCCAGGAAGACATCTTTTTCCTCCGTGTAGTGTTTGCAAACGTCCTTATCTTCAGCAAACTGTTCAGTTATTGCAGGCAGGTTTTCTGGCATCTCATCTCTTTCTGCCTCATGAATGCAGTGGGATTTTTCCAATAGAGGTTTCTCACAGCATTCCTTCAGTTTAGAGGAGATTGTTTCTTGATTGTCACAAAAATACTTGGCAAGATCCGCCTACAAGCAAGTTGATGGACATCATTCAATGTAAATTGACATCAATACACTTTCTCCCCAGACTTTTATTAGGTTGGTAGAATATGTTCATTGTATTCTAACACCATACATGTACCAACTTGCGTTCTGTGAACATTTTCTGTCTGTGCTGCTAAGCCTGGAGATTCAGGTACAACTGTTAAAATATTTCCACTTGATTAAAAAATCTACTTAGTAATAGGGGCTCATTTAATTTTATATTTCTACTGTTAAAGCATTTACATTTTTAAATTAAAATTCAGTACTGTTTTACCACATATTCACCCAAAATTAAGTGCAGGCATTTTGAATTCAAAAGACTAAATAAAATGTTAGAGATTTTTGAAAAATTAGTCAAGAGCATAGTCACAGACCCTACTTACACATGTAGAATAGCTGCCTTAAATTTTCCAGAAAGTGTCCTGAGAGATTAGAATCCTGATATTTGGTCATAATTTTCAGTTTGAGGAAAACAGATAGCATACTAAATATTTGTATTTTTAACATGAAGAGTTAATTAAGGGAGAATATAGAGAAAAATTATATAATTTCCAAAGTTCTCTTCAGAATCTAGCCTTTTTCCAACTCCTCCCACCTCCTCAAAATAATCTTCTTAGAAATTTACCTTTATAACTGTCTTATTTCAGTTTTAAGATTTTGTTCTCACTTAGAATATGACTAAAAGACATCATAAATTAGTAAATGAGTTTATCAAATCATTTAATGAGTAGGATATCAGATTTTTTAAAAATGTGTCACAAGGCAGGGAGAGCACTGAGCAGATTAGAGCATAGAGGACAATCTCAACCCACTCTCAGTTGTTATGATGCTGAACAAATTGATTCTACCAACTTGAGCATGTAAGTCACCAGAAAGCACACTGAGGATTCTTTACCCTGTCATCTGCACACTCAAGCAGGTCACCTTGGCAGCACTCCTTGTGGATTTTTGTAAGATCTGTCACTATCTTGGAAATCTCTGCAAAATCAGCCTTGGGAAATTTCTGGCTCAGGTGACCTACTGACCTGAAAAGAAAATTCTCCTATCAAAATATTATTAACATAATATTTTGTGTTAATATTTTATGTGAAACATAATATTTTGTGGCAACATTTTATGTGAAAGCACTAGGAAAATACTACATATAACAAGAAAATTTAGGACAAAATAATGGAGAAATAATCTGTAAAATTCATTAGTTCTTATTTCAATGCTACTTCTCAACCAAATCATTATCTTAGACGAAATGTTTCCTTTGGGCAGAATTATCCATTGTAAGAATGTGTATGGTGGTCAGAAACCCAGTAATTCATAAAAGCAGAAATCAAAGAGGGATTCCAAAACAGGCTACCTGCTGAGAGGCATCAGGTTTGGAGCACAGAACTGACTTCCAGATCTGGCTTTATAGCTTATTAATAGTGTGACCCTAGGCAAGTGTGATCTTAGCCTCTCTGAGCGTCAGCCTCTACAGAGTCACAACAGCATGCCAAACCAAAGAATGTTGTGAGAATTAAATTAGATAATGCATATGAACCCATTTTATGAACTGGGAGGTTCATGAACCATACAAGCTCCAGTTATCTTTTTCTTTTCTTAACTAAAACACATTCTTCCTGATTTCTAAAGGTCTCTGAGAAAAGAAATTTCATAACTTCTACAAAATTAGAGTTTTGATTAAGCACACTTTTACCAAGAAATTGATTTAGCACAGTCTCTAAGCTCGATGACAAGATATAAAAGGCTAATATACACATGTTTTCCCAAATCATTTCAGAGTTGCCTAAATCTGATAAAAGTTAACTTCTTTCCCCAAAGCAATCATAGCCTGTTTAACTATATCATTTTACGTTAAGGTTTATTGATTTGGTTGCTTTTGGTGGTGTAGATGGTAGGGATGACAGCCAAGATAGTTCAAGTGACAGTCCCCAGAAGCTTGCAAAATATCTATTCTTTTCATTCTATTTCCTGTTTGTGTTGATTCATTGTTGACTAGAAAGTGAGGGATTGGGGGTGGACAGAAGGGTGAGCTCCTTGGCTCAGATATTGAAGGATGCTTCTAGAACTAGCTAATAATACAAAAACAGAAGCCTAGGTAGAAACAAGAGATTGAGAGCAGAAATGGTGCTACAAGAAAGTGAGAAGAAATCTTGATGGCTGAAATTAATTATCAGCACATAAAAAGATAAACAGACACTTTCAGATAATTGGTTGGGGGTTAAGGAGAGATAAAACTAAATAAAAGATCCTGACTACAGCTCTATAAAAGTAGTAGACCATTATACTAAGATCTCAATCACTATAAACACATGAAAGTTTAAACACCTGTCCTGGGAGAACAAAAAAGATGTCCTCTAAATTTTTCGACTACTTAGAAAACATGTGATAAAAAGTGACAATTTGTCATTGATGCTCTGGTTTTCATCTGTCAAATTTCTACCTTTTGGACAACCCAAAAGATGTATATAAAAGCACTGTGTAAAATGACATATAAATGTACAATTTTGTCAACTGAATCATCATTTACATCATTATAAAGAAGTAAATTAAGTTAAAATACCATGCTTTGAGAGCTCTATCTCCGAATTTTTGGATACTGGTACACCTGAGTCTCTGTCTGGCAGATGAAGCCAATATTCTTTCTTTTAAAGCATCAAGCTGCAAAAAAGAAATAATTTTGAAAAAGTTAGAAAAGAAAAACTCTCCAAAGAACACCCCTTCATTAGGTCAGATGAGACTATGGCAAAGCAAATTTGAAAGAGGTAACTTACACCTAAATTCCCAAGTAGTCACTGCTGGCAAATAATTATTTTGCTGTGTAGGAAGAGGAAAAGTCAGTCTGGTCATAGTGGAAACTTTTAGGTAATTAAGAACCATCATAGAGGCATTGCCAGGGAAAAGGGAACTAAAAGGAAAAGTGGAAAAACAGAGCACACTAATATCCCAGGGAACAGAATTTTGCTGACTTCTTAATTTTGCATACAATCTATTTTCATCCCTCCTTTACCAACTCTCATAATATCCATAAACTCCCTAGAAAAGACAACACAGTACATAATAAATAAATACTTATGGAATGAATAAATAAACCCAGGCTTCTAGATGCAGTTATATTCTCCCCCACTTTGAATTCCCTACCCAGTAAAAAAAAGTCTCATGAAAAGAGGAACAAAAACTGTGCCTCTTGGCTGTGCAATTTTACAAATGAGTTTCATTATTTCATTATAGCAACTACCACCATAAAAAGAGGTGGGATATTTAGACACATACACAGTGATTCCCTCTACCAGATCCACTTTGGCAAATCTTAGAAGGAGGAAGGTGGAAGTCATAACTTTCAAAAAAGGTGAAAGATCTTTAGGGGAGAAAAAAGGGAGGAAGGCTTTTTTGACCATGTAAAGAAGTTTCTCTCAGAGGCTTAGGTTTCCTAAATCTAGCCTTAAGATGCCCCAAAGCTAAGGATTGATTATCAATTTGTTCTTTTATTCTTCTCTGGGGAATACCTTTGGTAATAGGCAGGCAGCTTTATCAGCGTCTTTGCAGCATTCTTCAAAAACGTGTTTATATTGGTGAGCATAGTAAAGGAGTTCTGGGGCATAAAAGTAAGGATGTCTTCTGGCAATTTCATATAGGTATCTAAATTTTTAAACAGAAAAACAGACAGTCATTTTTCTATAGCAGACAATATTACAGGAACATTTGTAATTAACATTCTCCCCAGAGACTCCAAACCCCAAAGACATCTAATTCACCAACTGAGTGCAATTTGTACATGATGACCTTGCATTTGTCATTCTTTAAGTCTGTGAAAAGGTTAAATTTATACATATATACACACACATGCATAAAATAGTTAAATTTCTGTGATTTGCTATTGACAAAGATGAAATAAATTCTGAGAATACTAAATATATATCTTTATAACATTTTAATACATGCCAACTTCACATATTTTCATACAGATCATATCCTGTTTCAATCAACTCCTAAAGATCTTTGATGGACTTTTTTCATTGTGTAGAATTTTATAGTATCAGATATTATTTCTTTGAAAATTTTGAACATTGTCATTAGAACAAAACCTTCATCTTAACATTGATAATATTTTTTTGTAATAGTCATTGTTATAACGAGTCTTGATCTATTCCCTAATTTTTAATTTTGAAGCACAAAAATCAGATTACTTACTTTCCTCCAAATCTCTTTTCATTTTCCTGGAAGGCTGTGCACAAAGCTTCGGGTTCTGGCTTCAGTTTAGGGAGGTCTGGGTTATCACTTTTGTGTTGCAGAAAGCACTCATTTCTCTCTGGCTCTTGTTTCTCACAGCAGTCAGCCATCTCACCATAGGTCTCACGGAGAGATGCAACCGTACACAGTTTATCTCCAAAGAGAGTATGCTAAATGGAAGAGAGCAGGATTCACATTGCTGGGCAGCATTTTATTTTCCTTATACCCAAAACATAGTACTAAAAAATTCATATCCTAGTAAACCTTGGTTAGGAAATCATATAAAAATTCACTTTCTTTCCTCAGGTTTAGAGAGTTTCCCTTGATTTGACCATCTATGTGTAATTTTCACAAGAATTAACTTGACACTATTACTTACAGTGAATAAAACAGAAGGGCAAGAAGACAATCAATGGCTTTAAGGAATAAACATAACTCCTATTTCTACCTGAGACTAAAGGCTAGGAAAGTGATCACTATAATAAAAAGTCAAGGAAAAATAATCCTCTAAGTAATAGATGAATTCACATTAGGGAGGAAAGTATTCAGATAGTGTCTTGTTTGAGCTGCTGCTTCTTAAGAGGTCCAACTTTTTAGTAAAGACCATTCAAAACTGAGGAGTAACACTATCTACTGTGTATTAATTAAGTTTTAATTAATTAAGCATTAAAATACAGGTTTTTTAATTCTAGAAATACTTGACTCAAAGCACATTCCATTAAATGAATCCTTTCTGCCCATTAATTTATATTATGAAAGTAATTGTAACTTCAGGGGAAATATTCTACTCAAGACAGAATTTATTAATTTTTTTAAAAATTCATATTTAGAGCCATATTATTGTGCAGAGTTAAAGAACTGATTCTGCCTTGAGGCAGAAGTACATATAGAGAGAAATAAGAAGGAAGGCTTCAGTGATAAATAAAAAATTGCCTGTCCCCAGAAAGGTATAGATTAAGTGGTGAGAGAAACATAAAGCTCTATCCTTGTATAGAAGATCTCTCTGAAAATACCTGAAGTTCAAAGTCCTGATTTTTTTTATTGTATGTAAAACATGAATATTCCTAAATGAGGAAAACATGCTATACTATTATTTTACCCAGGTAACAAAATCAGCACAGAAATCAGCTGAGTACTTTCTGAAGATAAAAACTATGCCACCATTAGTAGCCTCTATGAAAAGAAATCTAACTTAAAATTTTAAAAAGAGATTTCTACAAATGAAAAACTTTCATTTAAATATACTATGACTCTTGTGTGTGTTCTCACTAAAGAAATGTTTTAAAACTGTGGGTATAGCTAGGACATCTCTACCAGAGAAGAAACAATGGCTGCACCCACTTTTGAGTGTTGCTTACAAATACAGCCATTTAGTAATACTTGAGAAAACTAAAATGGGTTTTTTTTTTTTCATTTTAAACATTCAGGATTCCTTAAAAGAAGAAATACTATTCAAAATCAGAATATACTTACAAGTGACTTGTCACAATCTGCAGCTGACTCATCAGCAACACATGTTTTTGCAAACTCAGTTACTTCATTCACTAATTTTACATGATCGTCAAATGGGCACTGCTGGAGATACTGAGAAAAGGCAATCAGCACCCTGAAACAAGGGACATAGAAAAGGGTAGCATAACAAAATTTTAACAGACAGTAGGTAGCAATGCTAGAAAACAAACTGTGCATCTGTATATGTTCCCTGTTTTACACATCTTTCTTACTATTATCCAGAAAGCCTGTTCACACCAGCTGTTATCGGAGGTCTAACCAGTTAATGTGGCTTTCTAAGCAAAGAGGATGTGTATTTCCACCATGTCTAAATATATGTTTGTGCATGTCAGTAGATACATACACACAGAGCAGGCGAGCAAAATGCATTGTAAATTGACCTAATTGTTAAGACTGGGGCATTACATCGGCCCCTTAACTATTTATTTGTTTGTTTGTTTGTTTTAATGGAGGTACTGGGGATTGAATCCAGGACCCCCTGCATGCTAAGCACAGTCTACCACTGAGCTATACCCTGCCGGCCCTTTAACTATTTAAAACAAAACAAAAATCACAAGCACATACTTCATTTAATCAGGCTGTAGGATAAGACAGACCTTGAAAAATAAGCTATTTTCTCACTTTTTAACTAGATTAAAAAATATTAAAATGGTCTCAAGAAACACCAGAACGATTTGCTAGGTAAAGGAATGTAGTAAGCGAGTTGTTAAAGGAACCACACAGTAAAATCTTTTCCACCATGCAGGTTATATAAGAGCTGCAGAGCTACACTGTCCAATAAGGTTGCCATTAGCCACAAGTGACAATACATATTTAAATAAATTAAAATTAAATACTGTTTAAATTTTTGATCCTCAGTTGCACTTGCCATATTTAAAGTACTCAATAGCCACACGTAGCCAGTGACAACCATATTAGGCAACACCAATATAGAATATTTCCATCAATGCAGATAATTCTATTGGACAGTGCTGTTCTAGAATCTCTGATGACAGGGGAATATAAGGACTTCAAAATAATAACTGACACTATTAGAAACATTAAATTTGATTCTACAATATTTTAACTTACAGGCCTTTGAAATCATCTTCTCCCAAATCTTTAAACCGATGAGCAATCTCACTCTTGTCTGGGGAGGGGAAAAAAAGGAGACAAAAAAATAAAAAGATTTGCTTAAATTATGAAGAAACAACTGTTTAAGATACTATTTTTTCTGTTTCTCTCCATTTGACTTAGGTATTCATTTGTTTCAAGATATTGGGCTCTGATCCCTACAGAAAATCTTAGGATGGTGGTGAATTATTTCTTCTGCATTTAAACAGAAGAGTTATTTAATCACCATGATGCTATTTGAAAAAAAGTCATTAAAATCATTAAATATTTATAGCTTTACATTCAAACTCAGACAAAAGCTAATGCTCTTGTAGTGTCTATTAATACCTACTAAGAGGAATGTTCGAAGTGAAAAATAGAAATACAAGTTCTAGTAGTAACATTAACAATACAGGTTTTGTTTTGTTTTGTTTTGTTTTTATAAATTAAGGTACAGTGGACAGGCCCTTGGGAATTTGAAGTTTTGAATTCTATCTTCAACTATATTCTGTTAAGTTTAAGTCACTCTGCATAAGCTCCTTCATGTGCAAAAGGAAATTATAAATACTAAACAATTCTCACTATTTTTTCACCTAGGATGTTAGAAATATATTAATAAAATGACTGCTTAAGGGTTCACAAATACAAAATATAACAGTCCAGAAATAAGCGCTAAAGGGAAACTTACTTCATTAAAGATTCAAGGTTTACTGACACTTTCTTTTACTAGGAAAATAAAATAAGTTGAACAATAGAAAAATAGAATTCTTACGTGTATCTCGACGAAACACACCCCTGGAATAAACAGAGCTGAAGAGAAAGAGAAGGGAAATAAAAGTCACCCACTTCATTGTGTCAAAGGCTTGCGAGGCTGACAGAAGAGAAAAGGTAGGATGTGTAGAGGGAAATCAGCATTAATATACTTCTTTAGCCAATAATTGTAGATTATTAACTAGACTCATCTTTGTATTTCATTGGCTCACAAATGATTACAAAATTCATAGCATTCTTGCCAAAAAATTGTTTGACTAAATCCCTTACGTATGTTTGCCATCTGGAACTGTTTTCTCTACAAGACCTTGTCAATTCATTAAAGTTATGTAAAACACCTTATCAATTTTTACATAAGAGTTTAAACGATTTGTACCATTACCATGTCCTCCGTCTGTGATTTGTCATTTGAACATTTTAGTTTCAATATTTGCAAAAATTTAACCGAACCAAAGACTTAGCTCAGAAATAAGACATACTAAAAAAGAGCTAAGCTCCAAACTGTATCTATTACTAATTTCAAATATGCTTTTACTGATAAGTAATGAAAAATGTACAGACACACACACACATATTAGAGGGCTTCCATGCCTTTTCATTCTTCTGAAACCGTTTTGTCCGAAAAAGCTGACGTTTCAGATGCAAACTAAGAAAAAGCCATAGCAACAGTAACAACTCAAATGGGTATTCAGAAGTCCTACATTTTCATCTCAGCTCTAGCCCACATGTGATCCAGTCCCTGGCACAAAGTACTCAGAGGCAATGTGGGTATCTGTCATAAAACTTTCAGTTAAGAAGACATGAGGAAGAAAATGGATGCAATGGCAGTAATGATGATCTTTGCCATCATAATATACACAGGACAGGCTGAGTCTGATTATAACTTTAGTGGTTATAAGAATCCTAGATCTTCTTTACCAGGCATCATATTCTTTCCATCCCTATTTCATACTTTTTTCCTTTCTCCCTTTTGGATAAATTATGTCAATTTTTCTTTTTGCTTCCAAGAAAAAGTAGGCATCTTTCATTTGAAGTAAGTGTTCAACCCAAGTTTTTTCCTTATGAGTCTTCTGAGAAGGTCTGACCAAACATGGAATTCTTATCATTGGATATAATTGTATTACCAATTCACAGAATCAGACCTTTGTCATTCATATATATACTTTGTGCATATTTTTTATTTAACAAGTGAAAATAATAATAGTCTCTCTATCTAATTTGCACTGCAATATTATATTGTAATATAACGGTAAAAATAGAAAACAAAAAAAAAAAATCAAATTCACTGTGATTCTAGAAACTTAAAATTGAAAGTCCTATGTTTAATGAAGGTCCCATAGTTTCCAAATATAAAATTGAAAAGTCCTGAAGGAATCTTTCCTTGGAGTATCAATAATGTGTTTTCCACGTGTGTATCCTTTTTAAAGATTAACAGATGGTTGAGAAATTAAAATATTTAATTCTTAACACTATCTGCTTAAAACTTATCTTAATTAATAAAAAACCCTTGAACATTTGCATTTTATGGTTCCCAAAGTAAGGATACTTACATTTTTCTCGTATTAATTCTAAATGTACATGCTGTACTGAGAAGAATAAAACTATACAATTGTTGGTTATTTCTAAATATTCTGTTCTTCAACCTTTTAAACTCATATTCAGTTAGTCATCGAAGGAAAATGGTATGAGAGTAAATGTAATTATTTAAAACAAGAGTTATAAATATGGCTTACAGACTCTAGTTTCTAGGTAAATAGGAAACTAGCTCCAAAAATTTTTCAATGTTCTCCCATTTTTATGGGTGAAATTTAAAGAGAGAGTGGTTAAGAAGATTACTTCAATATGGAAGGAACAATAATGTACTGATCATTTAGAAGAGAAAAAAATAACAGTTGAAATACAACTGGGATTAAACCTGACCCTTTATCCCTTTTGTCCAGTATTTTTAAAGCACTCATGTTGACAGATAGAAAAAGCACAGTTTTGAAATAGATGAAATCTCTCTTGGGACCAGTTCCCCACTTCTTTGCTAACCCATCATAACCTTAAACCTATGCCCTCTGACTACTCTCTGCATTCCTGAAGCTTCTCACCATGTCATTCAAATCACGTTTCCCTCCATCTGTCCATCTTCTTGGTCCAGTCCTTATGTCATCTCCTTTTGTGATAGGTTACTACTTCTGGGTTGCTTTCTTTTAGAAATAAAGTGAAACATATGCATTAAAATGTGACAACCATGTCTGATAATAGCCTCAGTATTTAAACAGAGACTTTCCTGAAACAACTACTTAACCCAAAGTCATTCCAAAATATGGGAAATTGGATTTATTTGGAGAGAAAGCTAAGAATGTAAAAATCTTTTCTTAGCGTTCTTCCTACTGTACTAAGGACATGTGTGTGGATGTCCACATCCATGGACAGGTAAGATAAATCCTATCTATCATTGAAGGCCCTGGACTGCTTTCTAACAAATACAGAAGGGTAGAAAAGTGAAAGACCATTAACCATCAAACTAGCCAATTGAAACATGGTAAGCAATTTAATTTCTTATTCACTTGTGAAGATACATTTCCCATTAAAAAATAAGAAAATTGTCCAACATGTATAAACTCTTTTGGCATTTCTAATGCAAAAAAATTGTAATATAATCCAAATATCAACTTTCCCCTCATCTCCCTCCATAAACCATCCCTCTAAAATACCCACTTGCATTAGTGGGAAAACTCTTTGCTGAAAATGTCACAGAAGACAAAGAAAAGAAAGTTCACATTATAAAAACCACACTAGATGACCATCATTGGTTTGTCCCATCTCTTAAATCCTTCTCTCTTCAAAACTCTAATGGTAGGATGGTTCCTTATTCCACCTTTCCTCATATTACACTGGGTCTCTAGAATTTAAGTCTACTTTCACTCAGATTTCTTAACAATTTATTTCAAACTTCTCAACTCTTTACTATACAGTTTAATTCAAATCACTGTCAATTTCTAGCTCCAAACTCAAACACACAGATCTGTATATATTTTTATGACACATGGGTCAAGTTGGATTAAATTATCTTTAAGGTCCCATCTACCTTGAACATTCTGTGATTCCATATTACCAATGAAACAGTCATAAGATGAGAAAAGGTCCTGACTGTGAGAATGAATATATCAAGTTAGGGAATTGGGATCCAAATCTGAGAATATGTTCATTGCTAACTTGCCCAGTGGCCCCTCAGGCATTACCCTCTGTCTAGTTCAGGTTAACATTTTTAAGAAATGGAAAGGTCTTGAAGTGAGTTTGGTGGTCCCGCAGATCTGTCTCTTGCTTCAACAGTGTTTGGGCGGAACAGACCCAGGAACGCCCCTTGCTCCAGCCTCTAACCACCCTTCAACCTTTTTTCCAGTTGCATCCTTCAGAACCAGCCACTGTGCTGTGTTCAGCCTCTGGGACCAGCCAACACCATTTTGCGAGCTTAAATCCTTATTACCCATCAACCATGAGCTCCCAGATTCGTCAGAATTATTCCAGCGAGGTTGAGGCCTCTGTCAACCATCTGGTCAACATGCATCTGCGGGCCTCCTACAACTACCTCTCTCTGGGCTTCTATTTCAACCGAGACGATGTGGCTCTGGAGGACACTGGCCACTTTTTCCACGAATTGGCTGAGGAGAAGCGCGACGGTGCCGAGTGTCTCTTGAAAATGCAAAACCAGCGCAGCGGCCATGCCCTCTTCCAGGACGTGCAGAAGCCATCTCAAGATGAGTTGGGTAAAACCCAGGATGCTATGGAAGCTGCTACTGTCCTGGAGAAGAACCTGAACCAGGCCCTTTTGGATCTGCATTCCCTGGGTTCTGCCCACGCATACCCACATCTCTGTGACTTCCTGGAGAACCACTTCCTGGATGAGGAGGTGAAACTCATCAAGAAGATGGGTGACCACCTGACTAACCTCCGCAGGCTCTCTGGTCCCCAGGCTGGGCTGGGTGAGTGTCTCTTCGAAAGGCTCTCCCTCAAGCACGACTAGGAGTCTCTGCAACCCAGCGGCCTTTACGGAGCCCCTCTGGTGTCATGGCTTCTGCCTGAAGCCTCTCTGCAGTTACCAGGCAGCTTTTTAACTATCCTGGAGCCCTCTCCCAAGCCTTGGACCAAATAGAAACAATAAAGCTTTTTGCAACGGCTAAAGAAAGAAAGAAAGAAAGAAAGAAAGAAAGAAAGAAAGAAAGAAAGAAAGAAAGAAAGAAAGAAAGAAAGAAAGAAAGAAAGAAAGAAAGAAAGAAAGAAATGGAAAGGTCTTTACCTTGTCTAAATTATAGAAATAAAATGACACTTCCTAGTATTTTTATCATTTCCCCAAGAAAAATGTAACTAATGCCTGAAATCCGTATTTATCCACTCTTTGCATAAGTTAACAACAAAGGGTCTATAAACATAGAAATTGAAATTAGTGCTAGTAACTCCCATCATAATAATAGCTACAGATGGAAATCAAACAGAAATTAATCCACTGCTGAGAATTTATATTCCGTACTTTTTTTCAAACGTAATTCAAGAGACTTACTATTTAAAAAAGAGATTACAAAATGAAACTATTTTTTAACCTTTTATAAAACAACAAAGGTGGTGTGGCTAAAATATGCCTATGTTAACACTTCTGTGGATCAAACTTAGAAAGTTTTTATTAAAGGATAAGCTTTTTTCCTCCTTGATGTCTTTTAAAGCTTACAATTTATCAGATGTTTTAAAATCTCCCAATGCTGGACTTTTACTAAAACTTCTCTGGTCTGTCATCCAGCTGAGACTTGAAATTTGTCTTGAAATTCTTGTCAGCTTTTCAAGAATCTATGTATGGGCTAACATCAAGAAATGAATTATTTGATCTAAAAAAACTTGTAACTTTTGAGAAATATACCAAATAAATAATTGGCCTAGTTTTCTTTCTTTTAAGGGAAATTCATCTCTAGCCTAATTATAATAAACTATGTAACATAAATAGTTTCAAAATGATTTTAAGTATAATTATTGCACATAATAAGCATTGAATTGTTCAAAATTAGTTTTTCATTACATAGACATTGAAAAGAACAAAATTCTTTTATTAGAATAATACAGGTTTGCAAAAATATTTATTTGATAAAAACATGTTGCAATAAAAATATGCATTCAATAGCATAAAGAAGTAACTTCAATAACATATGATGTTGACAATGGCACTCTCTTTCCAAAATTCTCCTTTTTGGGGTGGTAATTAGGTTTACTTATTTTAATTATTCTTTTTAATGAGGTACAGGGGATTGAACCCAGGATCTTGTGCATGCTAAGCATACGCTCTACCACGTGAGCTATAAATTCCCTCCTTTTTTGTTTGTTTTGGTTTTTTGTTTGTTTTTGGTTTTTTTGAGGGGGGAGGTAATTAGGTTTATTTATTTATTTGTTCATTTTTAATGAAGGTACTGGGATTGAACCCAGGACCTTGAGCATGT
The DNA here is from genome assembly GCF_048773025.1 of Camelus bactrianus. NCBI lineage: Eukaryota > Metazoa > Chordata > Mammalia > Artiodactyla > Camelidae > Camelus > Camelus bactrianus. The sequence goes on along the minus strand of NC_133540.1, from coordinate 85,214,306 downwards.
TAAGCACACATTCTACCACTGAGCTATACCCTCTCCCCAAAATGCTTCTGATTCAAAGTTGTGCAATATTCAGTATATTTAATATCAATAGCTTAAATTATTAGATGAAATAAATACAATTACTATTTCAGTTCAATTTCAATTTTTATGTTTATATTAGATAGCCATTCATTAAAATTATGTAAATTAGCTTCTCAGCATTTAATGTCTTGAAAGCAAATGACTGTTATCGATGAGTTCAAATTTTTCTTCACTATTACATGGAATATTGGCAAAAAGTGCACATCAAGAATCATGGTATCTAAAAGTAAACATTGTCCTAGCATCAACAAACCCACTATTTACTTAGGAACACCAGGCTTCTTGCTGACAGGGCACAATTCTGAAAACAATGTTTGAGACTTGTTTTATTACTGATTACTTAGAGCAGCACCACCTGGTCTTTCATTCATGCTCAGAATGCATGAGTGCTCACTAAATGCCTAGCATTGCCTAGGCTCTGAGGAAACAAAAGATTAATAAGACAGTCTTGAAGTTCTTGAAGACTTCCCTAGGTCCTGAAGCCCATAGTTTAAATTGGGAAGATAGACACATAGAAAGTAATTACAATGCAACATTGTAAAGTATTGTGCATGTAGAACCTGAGGTACTCCTGGGCTGATAAGAAGTGTCAGAGGAGAAGCTCTAAATTCAAGGGCAGTCTCATGCATAAATAAGATGTGTGGGCTCTAACCCCTTCAGCTAACGGTGCAACTCGACAGACTATAAAGCTTCAAATTTGTATTCTCTGGGTTCCTTTTTGCTTGTGAAGGAACTTCACCTAAAGAAATGGAATGTGTAGGTAGAGGACTGAGAGAAGGAGGGTACAAATTTCTAAATGATAAAAAGCCAAAATGTAGAAAGCAAAGAGTTAGGCCCGAGTTTAGAAGACAATGAAATTTCCTGCAGGAGTAAAAAGAAAGGCAGGCTGGTAGGCAGGAAAGAAAAGCTGAATTTGCAATTATTTGGATTTGCAGGCAAAGCTAGGGATGAGATTGATCATTTTAATATTATAAAGCCCAAAGAAATATATTGTCCTTGTAGAAAGCTACAAAACCTCTATGGGGAAATAGTTCCATTATTTAGTGATAAAACAGTGTTCCTGCTTGAAGCCATATTTATTTAACAATTCCATGTGCCTGGAAGTCTGAGAGGGCTTTTCCAAAGACATGACTTTTAAATTGAGAATTTTTTAAGTGGGCATGAAGTAAAAGGAAGAAAATAACCTTCCAGGCACAGGAGACAGAAAGCGCAAAGAGTGCTTGAGAAAAGAAAGAGCATGAAAGAAACTGAGAGAGTCTAGACACAGAGTTAAGGGGAAGCACAGTGTGAGATGAGATGTGAGAGTAGCTGGCTTTGTACGTCATCTTAGCTACAGTAGTATTTTTGGTTTCTGTTCTAAAAGCAGTGAGAAGTTGAATGATTTTATTAGCCCAATGACATAATCTGATTTATGCTTCAGAAGATTACTCTGGCTGCAGTGTAAGGAGGAGACTAGAAAAGGCAAGAGTATATACAGGAAGACTAGCCAGGGGATGATGCAATAGTTCTAGCAACAGGTGATGAGATCTTGGGCTACATCAAAGGAACAGAAATGGAGAGAAGTAGACAGGCTGAACAGATATTTAGGAGTGATACTGGTCTAGAACCCAAGCAAGAGATCCCCTTCTCTAAAATCCATGCTTTCAAAGGCCTCCGCTGGCTTCTTCCAGCTATTTTCTGCCCCAGCTATATTCTGCTTCTAGCTGTGCTCATCACAAAATCAAGGGTATGTTCTCTTCCTTTTCTAGATCATGATTCAGGTACCCTAATCCTTGAACTCCCTGTGCAAATGGCTCTGGACCACTTCTAGACCCAGAGAGGCCTCTTACATGAGTACATCTTCCCATGGGCAGACCATATCACTGATGCATTTACTCCTACGCCTGAGTAGTGTCCATGAGGCAAATTTTGGAGGATGTATGGACAGAGCTGGGACATAATGAGTGGAGTTTCCACAAGTTCATAAATAAGGCCCCTTCATAGTATAGGAGGAAGCCAGGGATAGGCAGAAGAAAGAGGGGGGCCAGACATGGGTGCTGGTCCTCCCCAGCACAAAACTCCAAGGAGATAAAATTAGCAGGACTTAATGGACTGAAAATGGGTGGTGAGGAAAACAGAGGTGTCATGATTATTTCTAGCTTTCTGCCTTGTACAATACAATGGTGTGACATGACTTACTGGTCTAAGAAGCATTGGACAAAGACCAGAACTATGTAGGAATATTATTAGTATGATTTGGACATGTTTGATTTCAGGCATCTTTGAGAAATCTGAGAAGGGATGTCGAAAACAAGAAAAAGAAATATAAGGGATTCAAATTGGTAAGGAAGAAGTAAAACTGTCACTGTTTGCAGATAACATGATATTATACATAGAAAATTCTAAAGATGCTACCAGAAAACTACTAGAGCTCATTAATGAATTTGGTAAAGTTGCAGGATACAAAATTAATATACAGAATCTGTTGCATTTCCATACACTAACAACAAACTATCAGAAAAAAATTAAGAAAACAATCCCATTTATAATCACATCAAAAAAGAATAAAATAACTAGGAATAAATTTGTCTCTGGAAAGCTGTAAGAAATTGAGGATGACACAAGCAGAAGCAGAGGTATACAGGGTTCAAGAATTTGGAGAAATTAATATTGTTAGAATGACAGTATTACTCGAGGCAATCTATGGGTTCAATGTAGTTCCTATCAAAACAGTAAGGCCATTTTTCACAGAACTAGAACAAATAATTTTAAAATTTGTATGCAAACACACAAGATCCCAAATAGCCAAAACAATCTTGAGAAAGAAGAATGGAGCTGAGGGAATCACACTCTCTGACTTCAGACTGTACTACAGAGCTACAGTAATCAAAAGAGCATGGTATTGGCATAAAAACAGACATGCAGATCAATGGGACAGCATAGAGAGCCCAGAAATAAAGCCACACACACATGGTCAACTAATCCATGACAAAGGAGGCAAAAATATAAAATGGGGAAAAACATTCTTTTTAATAATAAGTGATGTTGGGAAAACTGGACATCACCATGTAAAAAAATGAAATTAGAACATTTTCTCACATCGTATACAAAAATAAACTCAAAATGGATTAAAGACCCAACTGTAAGATGAGAAATAATAAAACTACTAGATAAAAACATAGGCAGGACACTCTTTGACATAAATTGTAGCAATATCATCCATCTCCTAAGACAGAAATAAAGAAATGAGACCTAATTAAACTTAAAAGCTTTTGCACTGCAAAGGAAACCATCAACAAAAGAAAAAGACAACATACTGAGTGGGAGAAAATATTTGCAAATGATATGACTGATAAGGGATTGATATCCAAAATATATAAACAGCTCATACAACTCAAAATCAAAAAAAGAAACAACCTCATTTAAAAATGGGCAGAAGAGCTGAATAGACATTTTTCTGGAGAATACATACGGATGGCTAATAGGTACATGAAAAGATGCTAAATATCTCCAATCATTAGGAAATGCAAATCAAATCCACAGTGAGATATCACCTCATACCTGTCAGAATGGCTATCATAAAAAAAACTGCAAAAAACAAATGTTGGCAGGGATGCGGAGAAAAGGGAATACTTGTATACTGTTGGCTGTACTGTTGGTGCAGCCTCTGTGGAAAACAGTATGAAGGTTCCTCAAAAAACTGAAAATAGAATAGCTCTGGACCTCTTCTAGACCCAGAGAGGCCTCTTACATGAGTACATATAAGATTTATGATCCAGCAATTGCACACCTAGGTACATATCCCCCCCTAAAAAATGAAAGCACTATTTCAAAAATATACATGCACCCCAATGTGCACAGAAGCATTGTTTACAATTGCCAAGATATGGAAGCAACCTAAGTGTCCCTCAACAAACAATGGATAAAGACACATATATATAATAGAATACTACTGAGCCATAAAAAGGCAATAAATTTTGCTATTTGCAACAAACATGGATATACCTGGAGGGTTTTATGCTTAATGAAATAAGTCAGACAGAGAAAGAGAAATACTATATGTTATCACTTTTATGTGGAATCTAAAAAACAAAAAAGAAATAGACTCACAGATGTAGAGAATAAACTAGTGATTGTCAGCATGGGGAGGGAAGGGAGGAGGGGCAAGATGGGGTAGAGGATTATGAGGTACAAACCACTATGTGTAAAACAAGCTACAAGGTATTGTACATCACAGGGAATATAGCCAATATTTTATAATAATGATCAATGGAATATAATCTTTAAAAAATGTGAATCGCTATGTTGTACACCTGAAACTTATATAATATTATAAATCAACTATACTTCAATAAATTAAAAAATAAAGTGATAAAAGGACATTGAAAAAAAGAGAGACATTCAGGTAGATAGTTACAGAGTTTAGAGGTCAGAGGCAAGGCCTAAGCTTGGAATATTATTTGCGAGTCATCAAACAGTGCAAGATTGAGATAGCCAGGGAAGAGAATAGCATGGGACAAGGAGAAGCCTGTTATGGAGTCTTGAGAAAGATCAAAGATCAAAGAACAGGTGGCCAGAGAAGAGGCAGTGTTATTATACCAGGGAATCCAAGGGAAGAGAATGTTTACGGTGAAATAGGTAAAGAGTTACAAATACTACTGACAGGCATAGTAGACAAGAACTGGGGAAAAAAAAAATTGTTACTAATGTCCTTAATAGAACTGTTTCAATAGAATGATGAGACCAAAAACCAGACTGGAGTGGCTGGAAAAGTAAATTGGAGTCGTGGAATAAATAAGCCCAGTATAGATAACTTCTCAAGAAATTTTGATGCCAAGGGAGGCAACTAAAGAGGGTTGAGAGTCACTGAAAATTTTTACTGATGAGCATTTAGAAGCCAATGACAAGGGTTCCACTGACTGTGGCTTTTATTTTCTCCGTAAGGGAAGGATTGCTGAGAATGAAGGTCTTGGAGTTGAATATTTGAGGCAAATGGAAAAAGTTGCAGCAGTCAAAAAACATGAGGGCATGCACTAGAGCAGAGAGACTTATTAGCTCGGGCTAAACTGAAAAGTAAGAAAAGTCTGTTTGTGGTACTCATCTCCCTCTCCAGGCCCTCACTGTGGTCCGTGATAAATCCTCTCTCCCATTCCACTGCCCTCTGAACACCTCAAATGCATGTCCTGGATGCACTCCAGTATTACTTTTCTCTTAGGTGCCCCAAGACCCCTACTGGCACCCACCTCTACTCTATGTGCCTCCTCCCTAGTGGGTACCTCATGCCAAAACTGTCATTTCTGAATTTGTGGGCAAATTCAAGTGGGTGTTAAAGATAAACAACTTTATTAAACTAACTCCACAAAATCTAAGTCTTTTTTTTTAAATCTCAGTCCCATGCCCCAAATTTCCTCAATAGTCTATTCCATGTACAAAACCACACCTAATCTTTTTAGAAATAGAGGCATTTTAGAAGGTCTGCTGCTCTGTCAGTGAATTCCTAGTGGAATCTCAGACAGGTAACCAAGTGACGAACAGACCCTGAGGCAGTGGTTCCATAGTTCTTCAACTCTCACCATGCAGGTCCTGCCCCACCAGGACAGAGGTTAACTGATCCTTGTAAATAGCCCTCACGGCCTGAACTTTGGTACTCGAACTTTGGAATGTCTATTTGGTTGTTCAGAAACTTATTTTTCTCTTTTTCTTTTTTGGATCATTACGGTTGTTCAATCACTGTTTCTTTACAATTGAAATGCTGCAATTTATGTCCTACATCCCCAGTATAACAAGGTCCTTGAAAGCGCACCCTGTGTGTTGTGCTCACTATATCTAACACCAGATCCAGTGCGTGCCTTGGATATGGAAGCCATTCCAAACTTTCATTGACTGTCAGTTTAATCTGACTGAGCAAGAGTCAACTGCACTCACGTGGTAAGAGGCCATGAGCAACTTGATATTGATACTGCATGTCCTCCCACATTTTTTGTATCTTATTGGTAGCAAATCTGGGAATTAGTTTAGTTAGAGGGATAAAATGGAGGCAAACATGTCAGCAGAGGCTGACTTACTTCAATCTTGACCCACTAAAGAAGCTAACACATTCTTGCCATTAGGCATATGGAGATCTGTGTAAATAGCCCAATGTGATATCCCATTGGCCCAGCAGCCACACTCATTGCCCAGACTGTTGCTCAATTCTTAGCCTGTTGCCATATGGCTGACACTTCTTTGCACTCCCCACCCAGATCCAAGTCCCAAGCCAATACTAATTCCCATTTATATTCTTTTGTATGCAGTTTAAGTGAGCAAACAAAGGGGGTACTGGACAAGTTCAAATATGAAAATCTTTCCAATGACTCAACCACCCTGTGAAGTAAGGCCGTGTACAGAGAAACTTAAGATCCCTTACCACACAAGTGCTATTACTTCTTCATCAGCCAAATTAAACTGACAGCTACAACAACCTAAATCAGTCCCTTCAGAGGTTTCTCTGGTTCATTTTGACTATACCTTAAAATTGTGAGCATATTCCTGGGAAATAGCAAATGTGGGATGTGTCTGCAAGGATGAGGAGGGGAGGGTATGAGTAACACTCCTTTACTCAACAGGAAAACTCTGGTGTAGTCAGACATTAATACAGATACCCTTCTTTTTAAACTAAAACACGTTTTATGGGGAAAAATGATTAGATTGCAGGCTGTTTCTAATATTCTTTGTTATCCACACTCCAGGGTATGTCTAGCTTATTCATGTGCTGCAGTCTCTGTTTGTAGCCATGATCATCTAAGAATTTCTATACCTGTGAACTTGAACTTATTTTCTAATGCCTTATGGCAAAATCCAAAATCTGTATTAGCTTACTCCTTATTGCCAAGAATCTCTACAACCCACCAACCACAATAAGATCTTGATTTTCAATTACCTTTTGAACAGTTTTTCAAACAGGGTCACAAAAAATAAATTTTGTGTCATGACCAGCATTTTTTAGTAAAATAAAATAAACAGAATTGATCAGAATGTATTACATATAGTAGGATAAACATCATTTTGTGAAATGTTTGCTATATATGTCTGTATTAAGTCATTAACTGAAGTGTAATTTTTACTATGGTCACTGTCAAGACACCTGAAGATTTATTCCTCCCCTTAAAATCCACTTGACATAAGTTCAGGATGTCAATATGTTCAAAGTCAATTTGTCATCTTCCCACCACCCTCATCTCATTTTTTCCCAAATTTACCCATTTGGCTTATTATTACCTAATTCTCTATGTGACAAGTTTTTACAAACTTACAGTAATTTTAATACCTCCTTCTCCTTAACCTCAAATATCCAGTCTGTCCTTAAATAGTTTGGATCCATCTTTTGAAATCTCACATTTATCCTTATCCCCCCAAACACTGACACAACTCTGGTTCAGGGTCTCACCAAATCATGCCTAAGTTATTACAATAAATTCTTAGTTAATACATACCTCGAGTCCTTACATACTCTGATTAATTCTATAACTTTCCTCTCCTTAAAGTCTTTTAATATTTCCCCATTACATTTTAAATAAATTCCAGGCTCTTTATCCTGGTATTCAAAATGTTCAGGAATCTGATTCCACTAGTTTACAACAGCCACGAAAGCAGAGGCTTTATCTTTCTCCATCACTGCAATATCCCCACTGGATAGCAGATGATTGGCATATAACATGTGTTTAATATTTGTTGAATGGATGAGTAAATAAATGAACAAATAAATGAAGGAATGATCTCTGTAGCATAATCTTTTCTTTCTCTTTCACATATAAGTTCTCTATTAAGTCAGTAATATTCAGTGTAATATTTTTTTGCAAGCCTACCAAGTATACAACACCATGAGAGGGAAGACTGTGCGAGGTGCTGCAAGGTCATCTTCATCTTTCCCAGCATATCAAGTTCATTTCCAGACCAAAGTCTTGATGTACTAGGTGGTCTCCCACCAAGATGACTTCTTCTTGCTTTCTATTTATATAAATCCTCTTACTCTTCAGAGCATACTTAGCATTTTCTCCCTCAGTCTTACAGTCTTCTCGCTCTCTTGTAACATTTTTACGACTTTGTTTCATTTCTTAGTCATAACTCTTGAATTTTATGATTTAATTGTAATTTTTTATAAGAGTAAAGATTTGTCCTACTTATTGTATTCTCCACAAAATCTCAGGCCAGTACTAGACACCTAATAGAGAGTTGTTAAACCCTTTAATTAAACTTACTGAGTAAAAATATGCAAAGTGATTGCATTGTGCAGAGAACTAAGAAAGATTATTAAACATGCATCTCTAGCAAATTTAAGATTTAAGTAATTTAATATTACACATACATCCTGGCATGTAGTATTTATAAGTATTCATTCACAAATATTTGTTGAGGGAATGGATGAGTAAACAGAGAAGCAGTTCCTAGCCTATTTTCCATCAACTCTTTGATCTCAGTGAAAGCAAATTATTGTTAATATTGCAAATAATAATAGAAATTTTGTGTTTATTCACGATGAGACTGCAAACACTAACTAAAATCTCAAGTGCCTTTATGTTAGGTTAGAACTGTATCAACTGTACTGAGGCATTGCTGAGTGTGTCAGGAGAAAAATGGCAGCAGCTTATTTAACAGACACTTACACAGAGCCTACAACGTGCCAATTCCTGTTCTCAGCAGCGCTCAGCAATAGCTCATTCACTCCTCAGAACCTCATAAGGCCACCAGCACTGTTATTATCTCTATTTTACAACTGAGGACTCTGAGGTTAAGGTAAAGTTACTGAAGTTAAGTAACTTACCCAAGGTCAACAGTTAGTGAGAAACAGAGCGAGGATTCTGAAGTCACACGGTCTGGGGTCAGGAGGGTATAGATTGAATCTATGTGTAGATCTAATCTATGATACCTTTCAAAAAATTAAAGCAGTTGTTCTCTACTGATAGTCTCTAAAAACTTCCATTACATTCGCAAATCTACATCCATTGGCATTGGCAGTGGAAATATTTTTCCTTGGGTTTGAGCTGTAGAAGCTGGCAGGAGGATCTACCCTTCTTGTTTTATGCTTTATTCTTTGCTCTCCTAAAATAAGGTCTCTAAGTGTCACAGAGGCCTTGCCTTTTACCTTTCCTGTAACAACCCCAGTGGCTGCAGCAGCCAAGAGAGTTGCTGGAGGTGGCAGAGCAAGCTGAAGAGGAAAACAGACACGGGCAACCACGCTGGGAATCAGACAGCAAAGGGTCCATGAATATTTCAGATTTTAGATAATATGGCAATAAATTAAACCTGGAATCTACTGTCTCATATTATTTTATTTTACTGGTTTAAAAACAGGCATACAAAGCTTTATCTTAAAACAGTTTAACTTACATTCTCTTCAACTACTGCTTTGCCACTTCTAGAAGCCCTGTAGCAAGAATACTCTTTCATAACTCTAAAAGCAAAGTCCTTCTAAGCCACACAAAGTCCTGCTCATCCTAGGAAGATTAGGTTTGAGGTTGTTTTCAGTTTAGTTGTACTAACGATTGCCTTTCAAGCTCAAGAGGTTAGATAAGACATCTATGGAATTTGTTTGAAGACAGATGGGTACTCAGATACAAAACTGCTGGATTAGGCAGAGACAGAGTGGACTGGAATTAAAAATACAAATGCAAGCCACGTGAAGGTAGCAACCAGGAAAAACAAGGCATTGGTGGTAATGTGCATCCTTTCAGTAGTAATTATTTGGGCATTTTTCTGGATGAGATAATACAGCCACTGCTAGAACTGCTACGTCATGTTTTTCTCTCTCTGTCATTCATTCATTCAGTGTAGTCACATGAATATCTAATGTCTATTATATTTCCCACATATTTCTAGTGTCTATGCTAGGTACTATATGAGGCATTATCAGGAGTTAAAAGCACAGACTTAGGAACAGACTTCCCAAGTTTAAACGCCAGCCTCACTACTGGTTGTGTGGAATTGGGCAAGCTATTTCAATTCTCTGTGCCTTGATTATATCTCCTTAATGTTGGGGATAATGTTAATTCATGAGATCACTGTGAGGATTAAAGCAGTTCAAGCATGTCAGACATAAACAGTGCCTGGCACATATTGGCACTTACTGGATTTTAGCTAGTAGTATCACTATTACCAGAGGAAAAGCAGGCTGGGACCAGCACAGGCTCTTACCTTGAGAGTGTTCAAATGAAACTATACCTATAGACATACATGCAAGAGCACTTTAAGAAGGCAAAACAGCATATGGCTGACTATACACTGCCCTTTAGAGACTCTGAAGTTGTCCACATAGAAAAGGCCGGAGAGAGCTCTGTGGGGCAGGGTGGTCAGAGGTGTGACTTACTGTAGGTTTTAGCGTATGGGTACATCCTGAACATTTTGCTATCCTCATTATTCAGACCAACAGAGCTTTAAGAGACTAAAGCAAAATCTTAGGACTAGAAAAGTCACAGATACCTGGTTCCATGTCCTTTGCTTTACAAAAAGAATAAAAAGGCCAGTAAGCCAGCTCATCAACAAAAATTTCTGATGACCTACCATGTGCCAGCCTCTATTCCAGGTGCTGTAGATTCAGCATTGAGCAAAACATATATATGCTCCTTGCCCTCAAGGAGCTTGCATTCCAGTAGAAAAGACAGCAAATAAACAAATAAATAAATAAAGAGCTAACTTTATGTGCTGATAAGTTGAAGATAATAAAATCAGGTACTGAGAGTGTGACTAGTAAAAGGGTATGACTTTATGAGAGTGTCAGAGAAGACCTGTCTGAGGAGGTGGCATTTCAGTTGAGATCTGTATGATGACAAAGAGACAGTCATGGTAAGACTGCAGGTAGAGGCGAGGGGCATTCACAGTAAGTGAAGAAGCTCTAGGAAGGGACAAAAAGGAGGCCAGGATGGCTATAGTGCAGTGAACAAGGGGAGAGTAGAAGGAGATGAGGTTCAGAAGGAGACAGAAGCTGACTCCCTAGACATCAGTAAAGACCTTGAACTTTATCCTGGTGGTTGTGCAAAGCATATAGGTAAATTCTTAAGCAGCAGCATAACAAGATCTAATACAAATTTTAGAAAGATTGCTCTCTGGATGTAGTAGATCATGGTGGACAAGAGTGGAGGTAGGGAAACCAACAGGCTTGGAAGCAGCCCAGCAAGAGATGATGGTAGTTTAGATTAGGGTTATAGCAAAGGAAAAGACAATCAGTGGTCAGATTCTGAATACATTTTGGGAGTAGAGCTATCGGCTCTTACCAATAAATTGGATGTGAGGCGTGAAGGAAAAAAAAGACTCAACAATGACTTGTAAGTGTTGACCTAAAAAAATGAAAGAATGCTGGAGCCATTCATGAAGCTGGGGAAGGCTTGGGGGACAGATGGAGAAGAAGGTGGAAGAAGGTATACAGGTTTAAGGAAAGTAATTGATAGTTTTGTTTGACTTTGTTAAGTTTGAAATATCTGTTAGACATCCTGATAGAAATATCACCAATAGTACCTAATAGAGATAAATATATAGTGAAACATACAGTGAGAATTCACTCAGTAATTGTTGATAGATTATACATACATGTGACATAATCAAAACCAGGCTTACCTTGATAGGAAAGATAATAAATTTCTACTTTTACTTATTTGCAGTCCCACTGAGTTGCAAATGGACATTTCTGTGTAATATTACTTGGTTATCCTCACAAACAATTATTGGTTAATCACATATACTCACTGATTTAATGATACAATGCCTATCTTGGCAACCATACCTATCTATCTCGACACTAAAACTTAAATAATCTTGTGAAAATAATGAAGGAGATTTGTAATTGTGTTTAATTTGAACAAATAGTTCAAAATCTGTCTTGAGAATATACACTGTATTAAAGCAATTTTGAGTCTTTATGATATGCACAAAAATATCCATATGTACAGTAATTTCTCCCAAGGATTTTACAAAGTAAAAAGCAGAGACAGCCCAAAAAAATATCTATAATAAAAGACATTCGGCCATAAGTGCTGAATAGAAATACAAGCAAAAAGCACTTCATTCATAGTACTTTTAAATTTTAATATATATAAATATCAAACTCCTTAAACCTTAGAATCACCCCGACTATAGTTAATTCCTTTTGCATACAACAAAGCATCCTGCAGAAACCCTTAAATATATTAAAGAATGAATTCATTTCAAGATTTTTAAACTATAACATCAGGCCATTCATCGCGTTAAAGGCCAATGGCCTGATGTTTACACTTTAATCCTTTACCACAGATAATTTGCAAAACTCAGGCAGACAGCAAATACTTTACAACTCTGATCAACAAAGAGTGAACTCTGTCCATTGAAAAGTATACTCTGGGCAAATGAATTACAGAAAGTCCACACACAAAAGTGACCTCCAGGGAGTAGCCTAGCTGTGGGAAGAAGAAATGCTGAGTCTGGAATTTGCATTATCAATCAGGAAGATATTACCAGATAGAGAGTCAACAAATGAGTCCCATCATTCTATAATGTGGGTGACAGCTAACAGCTCTGAAAAGCTTCAATGCTAAGAATCACTAACTTGAATATGACATGATCTAATTTGGGGAAATAGTTTAAAATATTTGTTATGTCTCACATGTTCTGCTGAGCCCCCTTAACACATCAGTGAAGAGGCATTTGTAAGGGACAACAAGGTGAAGTAACACAAGGGATTATAAGATCAGTTTTCTACAATACCTGACATCAATTTACCTCTTCCAATGTGGTAAGTCTTTAAAATATCACAGTGGGTGCCATACTACACACAAATTAGCAAAATGATTCCAGGGACATTAAACTTAGTTTGTAGAAGTCCTCTCTCCTCTGATCTGCTGTCAAAACCTCATGACGTACAAGAAGACCACACAGCTCTTACATGCCACTTCTACGTTCAGAGAGAAGTGACCAAGCTCACAGGCTGCCATTTACTAGTTTTTGCCATTTGACCTGTTGCTTAACTTATGCCTAAATTTCCTCAACTATAAATGGGGGATATGAATTTGTTTTAAATGATTCAGTGATTTAATACATGTGAAGTGCCTAGAGAGCACCAGGTGCATAACAAGTACTTGGTAAATGTTGGCTATTATTACTGTATCTATTTTTATTGCTATTGCATGTTGTAAGCACACAGGTACATGTGTATGTGGCAATTATGGTGTCAAAAAAAAAAAAAAACCAAGCAAAAAAATGGGAATGAAGGGTCCAATATGTTTAGCAAACAGGATATGCTCTTGGTGGAGAGAGAGAAAACGAAAGAGAGAATACACACAGCCACTCACATCTATCTTATTCTTTGTTACTGTTATGTGAACAGGCGACTCCAGGAAACATTTGCAAGGCTAACCTACACATTCTTTGTGAAGAACCTTTACATTTTCCCTGTTTCAGAATCTTAAAATGGCACAGTTAAAAGCAACCAAGACTAATAATGGAATCCCTAAGGGGAGAAATTTTTTTTTAACATTTTTTATTGATTTATAATCATTTTACAATGTATCAAATTCCAGTGTTCAGCACAATTTTTCAGTTATTCATGGACATATACACACTCATTGTCGAAAATTTTTTTAAAATACTAGAAAATTTTGTTATTTTATTTCAATTTATACATACATGTTAAGTGCCTAGAATAGTGCCAGGCACTTAGCAGAATTCTGATATAAGATGAATGTTAAAATAGGAGCTAGAGTCAGTTCTGAACTCGGCCCCTAACAGTCTGTGAACTTGGAGTGAATTACTTCGGTCTCAGTGTTAAATGCAAGAGATAATAGTTACTATGTATTATTCATGTTTCCTCTGGTGTTCAGCACTATTTTAAAACTTTTTAAATGAATTAAGTCTCACTGTTAAGCAGTTCTACTTTATCATTCTCCAATACATTGTAGGAGCGATCATTTCTCTAAAGATCCTTACCTTCTATCTTAATCTGACACTAAAGAATGCTTCAGGATCCCCCTTATTTTATATGAAAATTCCCCAAATTTGGGGGGTTGACACTACCATCACTGGATATTTACCAAATACTCACAAACTGAAGGTGACCTGTTCCCATAAAATAAAATATTAGTACCTATGTGATGGGATAACATTTTATCTAGGAAATTCTCTTCCTTTCTTCAGAAAATGTTGATTTTTGCCATAAGAAGTTAGGCTTTTCTGTGCTAAACGCTTTGGAGGAGGGATGTAAAAGGATGAAAAGACCAAAAGTCTTTTTCGACGTTGGCTTCTAAAACTTAAGCTCTTAGAGGAACTGAAAGTATTCCTGAAGTAGACCAAATGTTTGGGAGAAGTACTTGGGGAAAAGCAAAGGACATGAGAAGAGAAAAGAAATAATCTATCAGGCTGGGGAGAGGAGAATATATAAGAATATTGTCCCTAGAGATCAGAGAGAAAGACTTGTCTGAGAAGCTTTCTTTTTCTCCAAGAGTGCAGGAAAGATATAGAAAAAAATTAGTATCTTGAGAGAAAGAAGGACCCTTTGTTCTATTCCAGGAAGGGTTTGGGAGGGAACAAGACCCAGAGAGGAAATGACTGGGGGGAGTGTCTTCAGCAATCCCAAACTGAGGGAGATGAAAACTGCTCCACTTGAGCATGTTCAAAATTGAAATAAATTTGACTTAGAAAAAATTAAGGAAAGTTAACATTCTTACACAGCTGCTTTATTTACAAAACACACAAATGTATTTAAGTAAATTAAAACTATTTTTCTTTGAAAATTGATCTAGATTTTTAGCAAAGGCTAGCGGTTTCACAAATGTATGATACATTTAAGAACCCAAGATAGTACAAATAATCTAAAAATCAAATAGTTAATCATTCAGGTCTATTTTTTCTATTATTTATAAATCACATTAAAAGATTTTCAGGAGAAATCAGATATAAAACCCATTTTCAAAAGTTCCTTCATTTTGGTGACATCATCAAATCTCAAAATACATATTTTTCAATATATAGTCACAGTGTTAAATATAATTGCTCATATTCAATAACTACACATGTGATTTTTCAATAGCTTCTACTAGTTATTTCTTTAAACAATGGGAGTCAGATTTCTGATTCAATCTGACAAGCTGGATTTGCTACATGTCCTTCTGTTTTTACTTCATTGTTAAGTATATTCATAGAATTTAATCATATATCCTAGTAAGAATTTTTAGAGAAACCTTTAGTTTTTAAATATATTGAGCATTCATTATTTTAGTCAATCATTCCATGAATATTTACTGAATGCCTGCAGAGTGCCAAGAATTATGCTAAGGTGTTAAGTAAAATGCCTTGTTCTCAACACATCATTGTTGAGTAAAGTCAAAAGTAAATATTTTCAACATGCAGTTTCTAATACATGTTCATAAAATCCAGTCTGTGTAGAGAGTATAGTGACATGATACAGTACTAGAATTCTGTAGTTAGCAAAAATCATGGGAAATTGGAAATGCCAGCAAAATCAAAAATCCACTGGAATAGCTGTTCAATTTGTCTTTTTAATTATATATCTTACATGAAATTGAAATGAAATAAAAACTGACCCTCTCATATCCCATTTGATTTACATTATTCTTCCAATTTAATATGTCATCAGTTATAGATGCAGTTTAATAATCTAATAATAATTTAATATAATAACTTTTTTTGGAGTAGAGGAAAGAAGGAAGAAAGACACCATTAAAAAACACATTTGGGGTGGGAGGCTATATAGCTCAGTGGTAGAGTGTATATTTACCATGCATGAGGTCATGGGTTCAATCCCTAGCATCTCCATTTGAAAAACAAAATTAAAAAAAAAAAACTTAATTACCTCCCCACGAAAAACAAATGTTTTTTTAAAGATACATAAAAAAAATTGTCAATTGGACTTCATCAAAAAAAACAAACAAACACATGTTAGTTTCAAGATGCTCCCTCATTTTAGAAAAGTTACAATGATAAGACAAATATTCACCTTAGATTAGGACACTATGGTATTTTAAAGGCCATTTTTAAAAACTGAAGTACAGTCAGATACCATGTGTCAATTTCTGGTGTACAGCACAATGTCCCAGTCATGTACATACATAGATATATTTGTTTTCATATTCTTTTTCATTAAAGGTTACTACAAGATATTGAATATAGTTCCCTGTGCTATACAGAAGAAACTTGTTTTTTTAATCTATTTTTATATATATAGTGGCTAACATTTGCAAATCTCAAACTCCCAAATTTATCCCTTCCCACCTTCTTATCCCCGGTAACCATAAGATTGTTTACTACGTCTGCAAGTCTATTTCTCTTTTATGTTTACTATGTCTGCGAGTCTATTTCTGTTTTATAGATGAGTTCATTAGTGTCCTTTTTTTCTTTTCTTTTTTAGATTCCACATATGAATGATATCATATGGTGTTTTTCTCTTTCTGGCTTACTTCGCTTAGAATGGCAATCTCTAGGTCCATCCATGTTGCTGCAAATGGAATTATTTTATTATTTTTTACCAATGAGTAGTATTCTATTGTATAAATATACTACAACTTCTTTATCCAGTCATCTGTAGATGGACATTTTGGTTGTTTCCATGTCTTGGCTATTGTATATAGTGCTTCAAAGGCTATTTTTGAAGTTAGCGTTTTGTTTCCATTTAACAGGATTATTTGTGCAATTCAGAGTGCAGAATACAAATCTAAATGAACTTGTTCCTTGCAAATTAATAGACATCTTTTGTCAAGGCAATATCTAGCAATATAGAAAGCTTCACTGCTTCAAATAACAAATCTATTTGAATTTATCAATTGCTATCAGACTTGATCAGCCAATTTTAATACCTAAGAGATCATACATACCTTCTCACACACTCTGTCAATTCTGAATATACATCAAATTCATAGATCATTGTAGTATCTGATGTTCTGGTCTTAAAACTCTAAAAATTAAGGAATTTTCAGAATAAATTGTAACAAAGTTTATGTTTAGGAGTATATGCCATAGCAAGTTAGCTATACCAACAGAGAAATTATAGAGATAATGAATTCAGGACATGTTTAAACAGAATTTAACTTGATTTCATTCAAATTAACACAAAAGATGGTATTCTGAGTGCTGGGAAAACAAACCAAGAGATATGTGGTATCAGCCAAATAATTAGAGAATCAGGCACAGTAGAAAAGTAAATTACACCTAATTCATCAGACCTAGTCACAAGGACCTTTCCATGTTAAATATCATTTTAAAGATCAAAATGTATGAGAGAATATATAGTAAGTAGATTCTTAAAATTGTCTTCTTAACTCTGAATTTGCCAGTATCACAGTAATGAGTGACTGGAAAAACCATGAAAAATAGAAACCCAGAAAACAATACTGAAATATTTTGGGCACTGGCTAGACTTCCTAGGTGACTGGCTGGCATATAGTAAGTGCAGAACAACTATTTGATTTATTCAGTGAATGAGAGAATGAGTGACTCACTCCACATCCCAATATTCTTAATTAAAATGTCTGTCTTAGCACAACTTGTACATGCAAAGGACTTTCAGAGTTGCTTGAAAATAATTAAAATTGTGTTTGTGTTAAATCTGCAATTTCTAAAGATCTATCATCGCCAATATGTATTGAACTTTAGGAGAGTGACATAAAGTGCAGCCATTATGGAAAATAGTATGGAAATCCCTCAGAAGTCTAAAAATAGACTTACCCTATGATCCAGCAATTCCACTCCTAGGCATATTTCTGGAGGGAACTTTAATTTGAAAAGATACATGAGCCCCAATGTTCATAGCAGCACTATTTACAATAGCCAAGCCATGGAAGCAACCTAAATGTCCAACAACAGATGACTGGATAAAGAAGATGTAGTATATTTATACAATGGAATTCTACTCAGCCATAAAAAGTAATAAAATAATGCCATCTGCCCCAATATGGATGGACCTGGAGATCATCATTCTAAGTGAAGTAAGTCAGAAAGAGAAAGAAAAATACCTTGTGATATCACTCATATGTGGAATCTAAACAAAAAAAAGAAAAAGAAAAAGAAAAAGAAAGAAACAAACAAAAAAAGAGAACACTAATGAACTCATCTACAAAATAGAAACAGACTCGTAAACATGGTAAACAATTTTATAGTTACCAGTGGAAGAGGGTGGGAAGGAATAAATTTGGGAGTTTGAGATTTGCAAAGGTTAACCGCTACATATAAAAATAGATTAAAAAAATTTCTTTTGTATAGCACAGGAAACTATACTGAATATCTTGTAATAACCTTTAATGAAAAAATATGAAAATAAATATATGTATATATATTTATGACTGGGACAATATGCTGTACACAAGAAATTGATTCATTGTAACTGACTATACTTAAATTTTTAAAAAAGTAAACTCATCTGAGGGTCAAGAAGAGACTCAATTAGCTCCAACAAAGAACTAACATACATCAAAATCTTAGGGAAAAAATACTTTTATAGAAATGCTCCTTATAAGGAATAGCTCTCCCTTAATACACACATCTGTTACTGCTTATCTCTTTATGTGTGCTTTCCCCAGTATGGCATACAAGATTTTTTATGGATAATTGAATTAAACTAAATTTAGTTAATTTATGTACTTAGGAGTTTTCATGCTGAAGCAAGCATTGCAATAAAATTTTTTCTAGTGTTTTATCTAATACAGTCAGAATACTCTTTTTAAATAGGTTTTTCTTGATATTACATCTTGAATCAGAGAAAGACAATAAATGCAAATCAGGAAACTCAAGCTTTACTTAGGTTTTCTTATTCCCTTTGTAGCACTGGGTAAATTGAAGCTCTTAGATCTCAGTTCAGCTTGGTGGGTCTTTGTAATTCAAGGGGGCTCAAGCAATCTGGATATTTCATAATCCCAGATAGATTAGGATATCCATCAGTAACAAAGCTATAATGGGTTTACCTGCCTAATAGGAGTTTATTTAAAGTGATGTTGGACAAGTAATTAAACTTCTTTGAGTCTCAATTTTTCCTCATCTATAAAATGAAGGGATGGGGTTGGATGACGCATAAAGTACTTTCCACAATTTTGATTTCTCTGAAACCACTATAAAGTGCAGATTTTTCTTTCCATGTCTAAAAACTAGCAAGTCCCTAAGAGTAGGGCTGTACAGCATCAGGCAGGGGAAATGGGTGTTTATTCCTCCAAAGAAACACTTAAATAGCACTTATGATGGACCAGGCCATGTTCTAATCACTTTACACCTATGCCCGCATTCAATCCTCACAATTGAGGCACGTACTATTATAATGGGTCATTTAATGGACGAGGAGCATGAAGCATTAGGTTAAGTAGTTTAGCTTGTTCCAGGGTGCACGGCTAGCTAGTAAGTAGTTGGGTCAGGATGCAAACCCAGGCAGCTGGGCTTTAGCATCAGTTCTCTTTGCCATCTATTCTACTGCATGCCTGAGATTCACAGAGCCCACAGACTTTATCCATATGCTTAACACTGATTATTTCAGACTCACAGAACTCTTCAGATTCCCTACACATTAACTAAGGTCAGGGGGCAGGGTGGACCACAAGTGTGTTGTCAGAGTTCTGGAAGGAAATGTGACTCAAAACTCCTGATGTTGCAAACTTGATTTAACTATGGTTAAAGTAACCTAACCTTGAAAAAAAATAATATAACCCTGAAGTTCCACTCAATATTATAATGATACTTGCTATTATATTTTAAAAGTGGAGGTCCCATGAGGAATTCAGATTTTTTTGCCATCCTTCTTATTACAGTCTGAATTTCATTTGAATTTCCCTCCTGACTTTTGAAGGCCTTCAGCAGATCTGGCTCACAGTCTTTGTTAGCCAATTCACAAAAGATCTCTTCAATTAAAAAAAGCAAGATATCTGGTTTATAGATATTTCTGTTACCACAACTAAGAAACTAAACAGGAAAAAGTCTAAACTTGAGTTTAGTAATCAAGTTGCAAGCCTGTTGTTTGCACAGAGACCACTGAAGGTCACCAATGACTGTGTTAGGCCACCTGATACTGAGTTGAGTAAAACTGAATTAAAATTAAACTCTAAAAGGAACAATTTAAAATTGTGGGGCATGGAAAAAGCAAACATAAAATATAGTCACCCATCTGTGGAACCAAATAACGTATGGTAGAATATGATTACCTGCATCTCGAGGTAAACATTAATGATTAAAATGTAGATGATGGGCCTCAGATTAATAAACTTGTACTTCCATTGAGAGAGAGTCAAGGTTATCACTGCTTCTCTCTAAACAAATTCTAAAACCACAGCATGGTAACCTTTGAAATTTTAACAAAGCATCACCAGACTTGCACTGATTGCTTCAGTTTACATGCCACTGGTCATAGAACTTTGAACTGGCCATTTTTGTTTGGAAAATTTGAAGATACTGTATCTCTTTAAGTTAAACAAACCCTTGGACATACACACATGCTGTTTAATGAGTGCTGTCCCCTGCAAATGGAAAATTGCCGTGGTAAGGAATTGAGTGGAATAGTGCAAACAAACTCGAATAGTCCCCAGGCTGAAAAAATATTCAAATTTCCTAACTTTTCTCTCACTTACACTTTATATGAAAAAAACATCTTTGCCTCTCTATTTTACTCTTCAAGAGAATGATCCTATATGATCTGGAGTTATAGCTATTAGAACTTAACTTTAAAGTATCTTATTCAGAGATCATAAAATCTCATTCTTCCTGCTTCACAATATCCTTTATTCAAACGCAGGTGTTTCTAAGCAAATTTCTGGCAGTGTAATTCTATTTTTCTGTTGAATTTCATGAAAATATCATAGGCACATTTTATAGGAAAAATATAATCCCTTGATAAACTAAAGCTACATTTAATTCTATAGCAAAGAAAGTTTAAATTATTTTATTAAATAAATGAAGTTAATTACCCACAAACATTGACAAAAATGTTCAGAATATTAACAATATTATTGGCCTATAATTATTTCATCTTGGAATATAAATGCCAAAGAGAAAATAAGCAGGTGTGTTAAACTCTAACAGTATTCTCTTATTGAGGTTTTAAACATGTCTGCTTTTGCTTTTCGCCTAAGTTTTTCTACTGTTTCAGACTAGGCTATAAGTGGGTAGGGGTTAGAATAAATTCAAGTATTAACAATGCAAAAAAATCACCCAGTCCAAGCCCTCTGATGACACTTGGCCAATCATAGTGACAATACAGTGAACTACTCTTACTGCCTTTTCATTTCCTAAACTTTAACTCAATCACGATGAGCAAAGATATGATATGAAATTTGAAGTTCCACCTACACAGCCATTTGATATAGAGCAAGTTGTGTGACTGGCCTGTGATGTGACAGGAGCAGAAACTCAGCAGAAGGTCCTTCCCTCTACATCTCAATCTAACAGAAGCACCCTCAAAACATGTTGTTCAAATGCATACATTTTTCATGCTGCTTACCTGCAGTAAAGAGCATTTTAAAAGTATTTCAATTTTAACTCCATTGGGTGGAGAACACCCTATCCAGTTTACTACAGGAACACCACTCTCAATAGTCTTATACATAGCCTAATTCATGCTTTTGTGTCATACCTGTCTAGTCTTGGTAGACAGTTGATTTTCTAATCCCTGTTTTAAGCTGGCTGGTATTCCATCAGAGCAAAGAGAAATGCAGGAAGATCCTCTTTTATTATAGTAACTAAAGAGAAAATTGTTTTAAAATCTAGGAACATTTACAATTTTATAATTCCTCTCCCAAAAATAAAACAAACGAACAAATAACAAAAGAAAAAACAGGATAGTCAAGCAGACCAGGGGAGTGTAAGGAAACCTGGAGCTCTGCAAGCCTCACTCCTACTCTGGCAAAAAGTCTTAGGGGTCCAGGGTGCCTGGGTAGTAGCAGAGGCAGGCCTCTCTACGCATAACAGAATGATACAAAATGGGAAGTCTTGAGGCCTCCCACCCCTGTAAGGCACATGAATCAATATGTAGAGCTCATTTCTTGACATATGGATCAATGGAACAGAACAGAGAGCCCAGAAATAAACCCACAAACTTTTGGTCAATTAATCTTTGACAAAGGATGCAAGAACTTACAATGGAGTAAAGACAGTCTCTTCAGCAAATGGTGTGGGAAAAATTGGACAGCTACATGTAAATAAATGAAGTTAGAATACTCCCTCACATCATACACAAAAATAAACTCAAAATAGCTTAAAGACTTAAACATACGACAAGACACTATAAACCTCTTAGAAGAAAACATAGGCAAAATACTTTCTGACATAAATCTTAGCAATGTTCTCCTAGGGCAGTCTACCCAGGCAATAGAAATAAAAGCAAAAATAAACAAGGGGGACCCAATTAAACTTACAAGCTTTTGCACAGCAAAGGAAACCATAAGCAAAACAAAAAGACAACCTATGAAATGGGAGAAAATATTTGCAAAAGATGAGACTGACAAGAGCTTAATTTCTAATATATATAAATAGCTCATACAACTTAATAATAAAACAAACAACAAACTGAATCCAAAAATGGGCAGAAGACCTAAACAAGCATGAAGACATACAAATGGCCAATAGGCACATGAAAAAATGCTCAATATCACTAATTATCAGAGAAATGCAAATCAAAACTACAATGAGGTATCACTCACACCAGTCAGAATGGCCATCATTAAAAAGTCCACAAACAGTAAATGCTGGAGAGGGTGTGGAGGAAAGGCAACCCTCCTACCCTGTTGGTGGGAATGGAAAACAATATGGAGATTCCTCAAAAGACTAAAAATAGACCTACCATATGATCCAGCAATCCCACTCCTGGGCTTATATCTAGAGGGAACTTTAATTTGAAAAGATACATGCACCCCAATATTCATAGCAGCACTGTTTACAATAGCCAAGACATGGAAACAACATAAATGTCCATCGACAGATGACTAGATAAAGAAGCTGTGGTATATTTACACAATGGAATACTACTCAGCCATAAAAAATAAAATAACGCCATTTGCAGCAACATGGATGGACCTGGAGAATGTCATTCTAAGTGAAGTAAGCCAGAAAGATAAATAAAAATGCCATATGATATCATTTATATGTGGAATTAAAAAAAAAAGACACATGAACTGATTAACAAAATAGAAACAGACTCACATACAGAGAAAACAAACAGATTTCCAGGGAGAAGGGGGTGGGAAGGGATTAAATTGGGAGTTTGAGATTTGCAGATACTGACTACTATACATAAAATAGATAAACAACAAGTTTATACTATAAGCACATGGAACTATATTCAATCTCTTATAGTAACCTATAATGAAACAGAATTTGAAAATGAAGGTATGTATGTATATGTATGACTGAACGATTATGCTGTACACCAGAAACTGACACAACATTTTAAACTGATGATCCTTCAATTTAAAAAAAGAGCTCAATTCTTAACAGGAATTTTCAGCACACCTTGTAGTGAGATCCTACCTAAAGCAAAGTGTCATAGACATAGTTCCCACCTGCACAATTACCTGATAATGACACCTATGTGACAACTACTCATTTCCTCTTCAGTATCCTTCAAATGCTTTCCACCCCCACGACAGCTCTGAGACTGCATCTCAAGTCAAGTATTCAACCCCAGTAGGAAAATATTTTTTACATATTTCATGCATATAAAAGGACCTCATCAATGGCATTTGGCTCACTTCTTTTATGTTGACGTTCATGAAATTACATTATTCTAGTTCTCCATCTTCTTCTTGAACCAACTGTTCTCTTTCTTATTTGCTGACAACTCTTCTTTCTATCTTCTAACCAAGGACTTCTTTACCTTCTATTGAACAGTCAGAAATCATTTAATTCTTGCTTATTTTGGTCTCTATATTTACTCTCTTTCTCAGTGTTACCGCAGTAATGGATTAATGGATATACATACTTCAAATTATAAACAATCCTGCACATTACTCCCACAAATATCTTCCTAGAATATTGTGTGCAATCACTACTCTCTTTCTGCTCAAAAATTTGGAATGACATTCCATTGCCTAAAAAACTAAATCCAAACTAATAATGTGCTGGACTCTTGTGCTTGGTACACAAAGGGAAGCAGCATCTCTTCACCCTAGAAATGAGAGCCTCTCAGAATCTGAATGACTCCACCAACTTGGGATAAAAAATGCAGGCTCTTTTTGGGCAGTGAAAATTCAACAGATTGGTGATATACAATGTGACAAAATAGAAGGTTGTGCATAACTGGTGTTCAGTAAATGCTTATCAATGAAGTGGAGAGCCAGGTCTCAATTAGGGGAAGGAAGTATATACAAGAGGTAAGAAACAGGATTAAAAGATTGGGAATTCAGATATGCCAAATGGAGAACAGGGTTGGATAAGAGGAAACAGTGAACTTAGTGATGGCATAAGCTAAGTGAAGGTAAAAGAAGTATATCCATAAAGATCTGGATACCAATAGTGATCCACAAGGGTCTCCTAGAGACAGAGAGAGAAGAACCGCGGAGTGAGAGAATACAATTACTTCTAAAGCAAATGTTAAGAAAAAAAGCCAGTTGACTGAAGGCAAGACGGTAGAGGCAGATAAACAAACATACACATGAAAATATAGACATTTACTAACCACAATACTTCTTGAAATATTTTCTCTTTCCCTTTCTTGTATATGATCTTCTCACTATTCAGTGCCTTGTGGAGAATTAAAACTGTTATAGCAGGAATGCAAAAAAAAAAAAAAAAAGCAGTGTTAATATTCACCTATCATTATAGGAATTTCAAGTGACACAGTAATCTTGAGATATTTTTGTTTAGAGAGAAAGATTTACTCTCTAATCTTGTTCATCCACATATCAAAACCAGAACTTGACTGGTCTAGATTTACATTGCGTTTGTTTGTTTGTTTGTTTGTTTGTTTTTTAAGATTTAGATAGAGAGAACTCTTCATGTGAATAAGGGACATTCAATTCTACCTAGGAATGAAATGAAGAGTCTTTCCAGAGGAAGAATAGGAAAAGTAAAAGGGAAATTCATGGCTAATGTCACTGTGATATCTATTATTTCTAACAAGGGAAGTAAGAAATAAGAAGATGGAAACTAGGTATGTTGAGGAAGAAGGCAAAGACAGTTTCTACTGCTTCCCATTTGGAACCCTCAGAAAGAAGTTTCCCTCACAAGGCATCCGCTGGGCCAATGTGAAGGAACCCTCACAGAGCAGAAATTAACACAATGAGCTAATGATAGAGTTCTTAATATGATCGACAACATTGTGTCTTGCTAATTTATAATCACATTTTACATAAATGAAGAAGTACATGCACTAAGCTTATACACCCAGCTCATGGGTTTGAAGTCAGGACAGAACAACCCTATTTGGTGAATACATTGCATCTGAGTGTAGCCAAATACAGTCCTCACAGAGCTTTATCTTAATTAGGTGCAGACTGTTGAAGTTTAGCATTTTCTCCCCGTGTAGATAGTACGCTGTAGAATCTTATGGAATAGGAGAGTTAAATGCAGAAATACTGAAGAGGAGATTAAACAGTATTCCAGAGCAGTAAAATACATATATATCTGGTAGATTTGGAAAGCTGAATCCTAATCATTTCTTTAGGTTGGCTCCAAATCAGAAGTGAAATGAAGTGCTGAACAGTGACCATCATTTTGATCATCATACTGACCTCCTTGGTCTACCTTGTGATAAAAACATGGTGTCCTGGACAGGTCTCAAGCAGAGCAGCCCAAACCATTTGGGCGTAACAGTCCCTTTGGCAACAGTTTAATCAGTAAGTTCAATGTCACATGGAAAAGTAATCTAGGATATTCACAATGTGTCTTTTCCCAGAGAAGCCACCCACACATGTTTGTCGACTACATGCTCTACCACAAAATTTACAGCTCTACCAAGAGCCTGTTGACTTAGCCATGAAATACTAACCAAGAGATTAGAGGTCACTTATTACCAAAGTAGAGCTCACTCTCCCTACAAAAAAAAAACAAAAACAAAAACAAACCAGGATAAACATCCTTTCTTTCTACTTTGTCCACTCTTATTCCCAATGTTTTCTCATCACTCTAAACAAAGTACAATGTCTCCTTTATTTCAAACAGAGCTTTGTCATTTATGGGACTTCCACACAAGATATGAGTTACTAACTTTCCTTTTTTTTTTTTTTATATGAGCTTCCTTTTCTCAATTGCATAGAGATAATTTCCTCTATGACCCTTTATTTACATCTAAATTTGATGTTCAATGAGATTTTAAAATATCTGGCCTTGCAGGGTAGAGTTTAAATGGGAAATAATCTACTGATTATCATTTGCCATTCTGAAGTCATCAGATAAATATAAACCAAAGTAACACATGTGTGATCCTACTACCATTCTAGGGGGGTTGGTCTCAATCTTTCATGTGTCTAAAATCATCTGTGGGGTAGTCAGATATCCCTTACTAAGTCATATTCTTCCAACAACATTCTACACTAAGAATGATTTAATCCTGATTTTAAAATGATCTTCCACATCTAAATGCAATATTGCATTAATTCAATGGAATACTATTCACTACACAAAGAAAGAAAAAAAACTTTTATGAAACATATGAAACTAACTCTAAGGTATTGTTTAGGGAAAAATCAAAGTGTATAATAAAATAAGATAGCTTTTAAAAATAGTGTGTCAGGAGGGGCATACAAGTATTGACTGACTCATGGTAAAACAATCTGGCTTGATTCAAACTATTTGGAAGGATATGCAGGAAAATGGGAACACTAGTTGATTCCTGGGAGAGGAGCCAGATGACTGTGGAACAGTTACAGAATGATACTATTCAGTGAATATTTGCTTATGCCTTTGTAAAAATTTGAATCATATAAGTGTATTACTTATTCAAAAATAATTGAAACTAAAATTGAACAAATATTTAAGACATGAAGTAGTCTTGTGAATCTTAGTACTGGTAAATTTTCCTACACCATCATAAAAATCCCAGGAAAGTATAGCTGACACCTGAAATTACGTATTTCAGATACTTTCTCATGTAGTTGAGCTACAACTGGTTATAGCAACTGGGGAAAATGAGAAATATCAGGAGCATTCTTCAGAAATTACATCTAGCTTTAAAGTTTTTAAATCCAACATTAAATCTCAATCATTGTACATGAAACTTTTCTGTAAGCACTGAAGAATGATAGAATTGATATTAAGGAAATTAAAGAAAAACAAAACAGAAAATCTACCCTTTGCAAAAGCAATCATTCTCATTCTAGTTGGAAACCAGACAACAAGCTATATTAATGTACATTTTATTGAAAAGCATCTCTATGAATATGTGGTTCTTTCAAGCAGACATCTCTTGCTTATCCTTGTATCCAGTATCTAGAACAGAAATTTTTCAAGTTATGTTCTATGGACCCAGGCGTGCTTTAGATATTCTGCAAATATTTGACTTGCTTTACTTCTTTTTAAATATACATAAAGTTTAAACTGTATGTATGTGTGTATACACACACATATCTATGTATGTTATGGCCATTGTATATAAAATATATTATATATAAACACATTTTATGCAATGTTTTTATATCCAAATTGAAGACTTTGATTTCTATGGCCAAGGCAGCTTATTTTCATATCAATCTAGGAAAAATCTTCTCTATGTATATATTAGAACTTTTTAAAAAATGTCAATGCTTAAGAAGGTTGAAAGTTTGTAATAGTGCTTTCCTAAAATTCAGAACTGGATCTATCCAAGTATACAAAATTCTGTAGAAGATTCATTCTGTTTGGCTGCTCTCCCAGATGAATAGGCAATTTCAAACTGATTCAATTTAGTTCCTCTTGGGTCAAGGGAAATATCTGGCTTCAAGTCCCTATCACCTCTTAAAGTGACCAAAGTTACTTTTGAGACTGTGTGCATTACAAGTGTTCTGGGCCACTGTCAGGTAGATTATCTGATGGGGGCAGGGGCGGGGTTGAGTAGAGCTTCGAGGTACAGCGGATGCCAGGCCAAACTGGATAAATGATGGAGAACATACCATTTTGGTGGCTGGCTTTGACACTGACAACAATAGAACAACATGGAACTCATCCAGGTTCTGTGCAGCTTCCTGGTGCTAGAACATATGAGGGAGGTCTGCTTTGGCTGGCTGGGGGAAGACAGTGGTATGCATCATTCCTTCTCTTACCTCTTTTCTAGTCATGAGTATTTCATCTCCTAAGGTAGAAAAATTTGCTCTTCAATGATCCATCCATATTTTTCCATATTTCTGCACCTCTCCTCCCCCTCAATAGTAGCATACTGGCAAAAAAAGAAAATATTCTTGAGTTACAAGTGAAAGAATTTTGTGAGCCCTGGTTGAGGAATTTGAGGGGAAGAAATATACAAATTAATACTTAGAAATGTATGTGCCATGCTCAAGTAAATGTCAATAAAGCTTTAGGATATCTGCCTAGTACATACTTTTCTCAAATCATAATAATCACATGTGCAAAGACAAGTGAATTTCCAGTAACTGGCATCATGAGAGTATCATAATTTTATCACTCACTGTAAATCTGAGATGTTTCCTTTATGGTATATTTATGATAAATAATGTAAGTAGCTCTTAGATATTGTTGGTGAGGTAGTTATGAAATGAAATGATTCTATTATTCCTATTAACCACAGTTATTTTAAGGTTACAAATCATGCTGTTTTTCTTTTTGCTTTATTTTTAACTATTAACATTTGCAACTAATTTTCCTTTTTTCCCAGCTTTACTGAAGTATAATTGATGAATAAAATTGTAAAATGTTTAAAATATGCAATGTGATGATTTGATATATGTGTACATTATGAAATGATCCCCACAAAAAGTTAATTAACACATCACTTCATATAATTACCTTCTTTTGGAAAGAATGCTTAAGATCTACTCTCTTGGTAAATTTCAATTATATAATACAGTGTTATCAACTATTACCAGTATTACAGTCATCATGCTGTACATTCAATTCTCAGAACTTATTTCATTTTATAACTGAAAATTTGTATCTTCTTACCAACCTCTTCTCATGCACCCCCCACCCCAACACATTTATACAAAGAGAAAACTGCTTTTATCCATGTGTATATTAAGGTTTTAATATACAAAGTACATTATATTTACATATTGGTGTTCGAAAAAATTTGAAAAACACTGACCTAGGTCAATAATCATGACAAAAAACAGATTAAAAATAAATTTAAAATTCCCTTCTTATCTAAGTAAGACCATTTTAGCCTTAACAAAATTCACAGAGTCATGTAGTATGGTTAAAAAACAAAATTTGAGAAATGGTTGAAGAGTAGTCTTGCAAATATTAAGTTACTTCTACCTTGAAGTAAGGAGATAACATAAAGAATTAAAAGAGTCCTTGTGAAGTAACTTGACTTGAAGAACTTTATTTTAGTAATGGATGGACAGAAAGAGCTCATCTTGTTCATGCAGGGGTTAGCTGTGATAATCAACTCATAAATAATAGTCATTTATTTTTAATAGCCCTTAATGTTCCTTCAAATTTGGTGGAACATATTTTACCATTTTTAAATACATAGTATTTATCTATAAACGAGAAAATGTTCATATATGGTCTTAATAAAATGAGAACTAGAAATATAAATTCTCGATACTACATAAAGGAAATAACTTTCTCAACTTATTTTACAACTGCAATTCATTCATTCATTCATTCATTCATTCAACAAATATTATTGCTGTCTATAAATTTAAAAAGATACTCTTACTGTTGTGGAATTTACATTCTAGCACAAGTAGATAGACAATATTAGCATAGTAGATAAGTAAATTATATATTATTTTAGAGGGTGCATAGCACTATGAACAAATTAAAATTAGAGCAGGTTAAGGGAGACTGGGAGTGCAGGCAACATAAGATTGCTTTCAACTGTAAACAAGGTAGTAAGAGTGGACCTCTTTGAGCAAAGACTGGAAAGAGATAAGGTAGGTACCACATATGTATGTGGGGAAGAAGCGTTCAAGACAAAGGGCACAACTACTGCTAAGGCGCTGAAACAGGAGTGCCCCTGATGTGTTTGAGAAATATTAAGAAAGTCAGAGCGTCTGAAACAGAGTAACCAAAGAGGAAGAGAGAATAGAAGGAGAGGAAGTCAGAAAGGTAAAGGCAGCAGATCATGCAGCATCCCATAATCCATTGAAAGGATTTCAACATTTACCCTGAGCGAAATGGAAAGGCAGTGTAGGGTTTTGAGCAGAAAATATAGCAAACAATAATACTCCTGCATGATAAATACTACATAATAGTATATATAATAGCAAATTATAAAGTTCTATGTGAATAAGATTTGTTATAAAATTCTCCCTCTAAAATCTTAACTTCTGGTGAGCTTGTAGTCTATCATAAAAGCCATTTATTGAGTAGTCACTGTGTTCCAGGTACTGTTCATTAATTAATTCAACAAATATTTATTAAGTGCCTACTGCCATGTCAGGTACCACTCAGGGTACAGAGATAGGCATTATAGACACAAACATGAAAGAGCATAAGCACACAGGGGTCAGAGGAGGGAAGGATGCTCTAGAGAAGCATCAAGGTTCAAATTCTAGTTTCACCATTTACTGGCTGTGTGACCTTGGATAAGCTTCTTAACCATTTTCAGACCCAATTCTCTCATCTGTAAAAGGCAGTAACAACAATATTTCTTACACTATAGGGTTTTGTGAACATTACTCTGGTTGCTACATGGAGGATAGGGAGAAAACATAGGAAGGAGGAGGGAGAATATTTAGGGGCTATTGTAGTAGTTCAGGGGAGAGTCTAGGGTAGTGGTGGAAGTGGTGAGAAGCAATCAAATTCAGGATGTATACTTGGAATTAAAACCAACATAACAATGGCTGATGGATTCGATGTAGCATGCAAGGGACAGAGATGAATCAAGGGTAACTTCTATGTTTTGGCCAAAGCGACTGAGAAAATGATAGGTCCATTTTATGGGGTTGGTGAGATTGGAGATTTAGGAGAAGGAATTGAGTACTATTTTGAATACGTTATATCTCAGTTACATGTTAGGCATCCAAGAAGATTTCAAAAATGTGTTTGGATATATAAATTTAAACTCCGAGGAGAAGCCAAGCCTTCAGATTTAAATGTGGGATATGCCAGATGGTAATTATACCATGAGATGAAATTAATTGCTTAGATAAGAGAAAAAGAAGACCAAGGACTGAGCTCTGGATTACACCAAAAGTCCAAGCTCAGACATATGGGAGGAGTCAGCAAAGGAAAGAGAAGTAGCTGGTGAAATAGGAGGGAAACTACTCCCTAGTATGACGTCCTATTATATTAAGGGTAAGAAAATGATCAGTTATCTCAAATCTCCCTTTGGAAAATGGAAAATGAGGTCTGAGATTTGATCATTAGTTTTGAAAAGATGGGGGTCATTGTTGACTTTGACAAAAGAGTTTCGGTAGAGTCACGTGGCTATCAGTGTGACTAAAGCACAGAAGAGACAACTGAGGTAGGAGTTACAAAGTCATAGTGGAATAGTAAGTAAAGACAACTCTTTTTTTCCCTGAATTTTGCTATGAAGGGTGCAGAGAAATGAGCTGGAAGAAGTCTTGGGCCATGTGAGACTTTTTAAAGATGGTGGTGATATTTATAGTCTGATGGGGATGATCCAAATGAAAAGCAAAGCCTAATGATGCAGAAGAAAGGAGCTAAATGGAGGAGAAAAACCCTTGAATAGGCTGGATGCTGTGGGATCCAGCACACAAGTTGAAGGGTGGGCTTTAGACAGGAGCCAGGATAGTTCAGTCACTGAACAAGAGAAAGCAAAGTTCAAGATTAGGGGAAGACAGGCTGGTAATTTTAGAGTTGGATAGATGAGATAGTTCTCCTCTGACTGCTTCTGTATCCTGAGTGAAGTAAGAATTAAATTCACAGCTTAGAACAATGAGGAGGGGAGAGGTGTTTGTTCTGATTTCCTGATATTTTTTTCTTCCTAAGATCTTGGCCACTTCATAGGCACGTGGCCTGAGCAATCATACAGCGTTCTGAACCTAGAAGGAGTCCACACTTAGTTTAATGCTCTGCTGCTGCAGCCACGAAATTCTTAATGATTGTTGAACAAGGAGCCCCACATTCTGATTTTTCACTGGACAGCAGAAATTATGTAGCTACCCATGCTGGGAGCTTTTGAATCTTTGTCACCAGTGTTCTAGAATTTCATAAAGCATGAGTCTTTTTAGACCATTGCACTAGATCATAATTGGGCCTTTTCAAACAGTGATTACAGTCGACCCTTGAACAACGCGGGGGTTAGGGATGCCGACAGTCTGTACAGTCAAAAATCTGCTTATAACTTTGCAGTAGGCTCTCTGGATCGTGGTTCTGCATCCACACATTCAACCAACTGTGAATGGTGTAGTATTGTACTATTACTACTGAAAAAAAAAAAAAAAAGAAAAATTGTATATAAGTGGACCTGTGCTGTTCAAATCTGTGTTGTTCAAAGGTCAGCTATAATTCCTTCAGGTCTAAGGAAATTCCTTGCATTGTTTCACTGACAATTTCTTCTTTTCCTTTTTCTCCTTACGCAAATTGTAGCTTGAATGCTGAACCTCTTGCACAAACGCTCTAGTTTTCTTATCTTTTATGTCTTTGTAGTTTTGTTCTACTTTCTGAGCTACTTCCTCAACTTGGTTTTCCAATCCAAATTCTGTTGATGATTTCTTTTATTCTATTATATGTTTTAATTTATTTTTAGGTCTTTAAGGTCCTGTTTTTACAACCTCGTGTTCTTTTTTCACAGATTCTGTGTTATCTTTTCTTGTCTCTGTAAGATTTACTACAGATTTTTGTACTGTTTCATTTTCTTCTGTGGCTAGTATTTTCTGTATCCTCTGATTGTCTGTGTTTTCTCATCTCCTTTGTAAGAGACTCCTCTCAACTGCCTAGTGATTCTTAGTTTCCCATATATATTTTAAAATAAGACAGTAAATATTATTTGGAGATTTTGTCAGACTTGTGGAATATATTGACTCTGGGCTTTGCTGCAGGGTGATCATAGGATCCAGATATTTTGTTGCTCTTTACTCTTGGGTCTGATGGTTTCCTCAGAAATAAATTTTCTTAATTTTCTGCTTAGATATAGAAATTTGGCAGCCAGTCTTCTGGAGATCAGAGATCTCACTATTTAAAATACTTTCATTTATGTTTCCTATTTTCAATATAGCATCTCATCCTTGCTTCTTCCTGAGTCCAAAGATTTTCTGGTTCAACAACTTTATTGACTAAATCTTCAGTATCCTAGTATAATAAGGGAAGGGTAGTCATCTGGATGCATAAAGAGGAAGTGGGATCTGAAGAGATAAATGCTTTTTAAATTACATTTAATCCTTCAGTTAGACCTACCATCTTTCATATCCACCTTTAAAGTTACTAGATTCTCTCATTTATGATGATAGCCTAAATTCTGTGGTATGTGTCAGCTTGATTTTTATTGGCCTCTATACTAGTTTGCTAGGGCTGCTGTAACAAAGTACCAAACACTAGGTGGCTTAAAACAAGTGATATTTATTGTCTTACAGTCTGGAAGCCAGAAGTCCAACATCAGTGTATCTGCAGGGTCATACTCTCTATAAAGGTGCTGGGGAAAGATCTGTTTCAGGCTTCTCTCCCAGCTTCTGGTAGACTCGGGCATCCCTTGGCTTGCAGATGCATCACTCCAATCCTCTGTTTTCACAAGACATTCCTCCCTATGTCCCTATGTGTCTTCAAACCTTCTTCCCTCTTTGTGTATGTCTCTGAGTCAAAATTTCCCCTTTTTATAAGGACACCAGTCATGTTGGATTAGGGTCCATACCACTGATCTCCTCTTAACTTGGTTAAGTCAGCCCCAGACTAAGCCTCCAAGCATCTCCTACCACTCCCTCCTCACATGCCCCACTCCAGCCAGACAGTCACTTTGCTGTTCTTAAAAATGACCAAGCATATTCCCACCTCCAGCCCTTTAGATTTGCTCCTTTCTCTTCTTTCAGAGATTCACAAGGCTTGCTCCCTCACAGGACATTTCTACTCAAGTCTCCTCCTGAGAAGTAAATCCTCCTGGACCATTGTCTTACTTTGGTTTCTCTCAAAACAGACTCTGAGATCAGGACTAGATGCACAGAATTTATCAGAAAGTGATCCCTGAAGGCAGAGTGAGGCAAACGGAAACTAAGACAACCAAGAGATGCCCATGAAGGATGTGTTGACGGGTTGGTACGGCTGTGGGCAGCTGAGGCTCAGTCCCCCTGGAGACCTCTTGAGAGGCTGAGTGGAGTACACTTCAGAATTGTCACCAACTCTGTCCCTCATTAAATGAAGATTGTTTCTGGGGACATCAGCCTCTATCCTGCCCCTATGTACTGTCACAGCAGGTACTTAAAGGTGTAGCACATAATAGGCTCCTGATAAACACTGAATAAATACATGGGATGTGTAGAATTTTTTGAGACACTGGATAGAATAAGAAGAGAAAAGAGAACTAAAAAGATTTTTAAGCATGTTAATAATTTAAAAAAAATAAAACAAGATACAAACTAGTGTTAGAGTATGCTTCTGTTTGCTTAAAAAAAAAAGATAGTTATGTATAATATCATTTAGGGCACTATTCTTCAATAACAGAGAGACCTCAAAATACAGTGGCTTAATTAAAATACAAACTTTATTTCTCTGTAAAGTAATATCCATATAAGCCATCTAGGACTGATAGAGTAGCCTTTCTTGACATGATGCCTCCCATCTCCGGACTCAAAGCAATTGTTTCACTCTCTCCAAACTCCAGTTTAGTGGAAAACAGGGAAAGAGCTGGGGAAATAGGCTCATTCCCTTGAAAGACATCCAGAAAAGGCATATCTTGTCTTTTACTCATATCCTGTTGGCCAGAGTATAGTCACATGGACAAATCTAGTCCCAAGGAAGGATGGAAATGCAGTTATTAGCTAGTTGTGCCCAGCTAAACTTGATTGCCTATTATTATTATAGGAAGAAGGGAGAGTGGGTACTGGTGCACAATTGGCAGCTTCTCACAAAGACAGATACGTTTACATGTGAGCAGGGTATTTCTGAAAGAATAATAATTTCTAAGGTAATGGAATGGAATCCCAGAAGCTAGGTTAGAGACTAGCTCACTTGTTTGGTAAACCATTTTGCGTGATTTGGAATAATTACCATATATGTATATTACCATAATGGAATTAAACATTTATTCTTATTACACTCAGATGTGTGATAAAAATATACCTTTATGTTTTCCATAAGCAGTTATAAGTTCATTCCCCACTGAGTAGTAGGAAATGGGATAAATTTTTAATTTTTGAATTATAGTATCTGTGTTAGCCAGCCCAGGCTGCCATGACAAAATACCATAGACTAGGTGGCTTAAAGAACATAAATCTGTTTTCTTACTGTTATGGAGGCTGGAGGTCCTAGATCAGGGTTCCAACATGGTCAGGTTGAAGAGAGCTCTCTTTCTGGCTTGCAGATGGTCATCTCTCTGTATTCTCACATGGCAGAGAGAGAGACAGAGAGAGAGGCACTAAGTGTACTAGTTCCATTATGAAGATGGAATGATCTTATCTAAACCAAATCACCCCCTAAAGGTCCTATTTGCAAATACAAGCACATTGAGGGTTAGAGCTTCAACAAATGAATTTTGTTGAAGGGGGGACACAATTCAGTCTATAGCAGTATCTCTAGCTCTCCTACTTTAAATAATCTGCTTCAGAACTCAGTCTTTTCTGTTTGGTTTGGTTTGGTTTGGTTTGATTTAAGTGGCTGTTCTTTCACGTTGCACCCACCCCCTCAGCACTTTTCCCTAAATGGCATCAAGCTGTATAAATGGAGAAGGTCCATGTGCCCTTGTGGCTTTCAGGAAAGTGGGAGGTCTGTAAATGTACTGCAGATGTGCACTGCCCCCTGAAGTGTGGTAAGAACCCAACTCTGGGCACTTTGCTGTCTGTTCCTGAGTCTATAGCTCATGGAGAAGGAGGATCTGGAGTGTGAAGCATACCCTGTCTTGGCCCATGCACATTGCTCCAGCCATTTACTCTGTTAGGGCTGTCCCACATGGAGCAGGGCCTCCCTGCAGAGTGGCAGACGCCCAGCAGACCAGAGGATGGAGAAAAACCTCTCTGCTCTCAACACCCACTCACCAGAATGAATGCACCCATGCCCTCAACTGATCTAACACATCTTCTTTCCAGGACTTCACCCTGGAGAGGGGAGGTCAGGGCATGCGTTTCATGACGCTTGGTATCTACTTCTCACCATCTCCTGGGGACAGAATAGGCAGATTTAGGCTTTCCACTTTCTTCAGATGCCCCTTCCACCCTGGAAGAACAAACAGCATCATCAGAGGCAGTACCATTTCAAAGCTTGGAAGAAACTATGATCAGAGTCCCTCAAATCTGGTTCTTGATATTAATGGGAATTAAGAATTTGGAAAAATCTTTTTTTTTCCCTCTAGATTTCAAAGCTATTCTAAGAATTTTTCTTGGCTGAAAAAAAAGTTCTACCACTCTATTTTGTTTTTATATATTATTTAAAATTTGCAATATTATACAATAGTAGAGAAAATAATCAAATGTATGCATCACCCAGGTTCAGAAATTATCAACATTTTTTGATGTTGTTTCATATGTAACTCACCTTTTCCTTCTGAACTATTTTAAAACAAATTCTAGAAGTCATTCTTTTCTTTCCCTTTACATTCTTTTCATGAGTCCAAATTTCACCAACTCCCAAAAGATAGCAGTTAGGTGCCTTAGGCTAACTAGGAAAAAATGTTTAAGCATGGAAATGAACAAGAAAAAGCTTCCCTGGAAAATTAAAGAATCACCAAATTAAAAGACACATGGTTCATATTGTTAAGTGTGTTGCATCAAAAATAATTTTCACTTCATTTTTAATAGTAAGCTCTATTTTATAATTATTTTCTCACTCTGGTTTAACAACTTTGACTTAAAAGTCTTTCATGTTTAAAACTTAATCATCCTTTCAGTGATCAATTTATAATTGACTCACAGTTAAAAGTATTTGAAAATTTAACTTTTCCTTTTGGATTTTCTCATTTGAATGAATAATGCAGGTTATGTTACGACATTAGGTAAAGGAAAGTCAGGATTGAAATTGTATGTGTTCTGTGAGTATAATTATGTAAAAAGTAAATACATGTGAGGAGAGAGTGTAAACTAGAAAACAAAATAGTGATGTGATTATATTTCTAGAACAGTATCAGAATTTTTCTCCCATTGAAGTTTCCAGATATTCTATGATGTAGTTATACCATTTCTATAGAAGAAAATTATTTTTTTAAATAGAAAAAAATATATATCCTAAGGACCATTTTTATGTAATTTCCTAATCTTTGTTTCTAGTGTCTCACCAAATTACATATTATTTCTAACATTTACCCAGTTACACAGTGTATACCAAGAGCTCGAGATGGCTTCTTACAACAAAGTTAAAGCAATCTTGTTTCTATTAAACACACTCCATGAAAATTTTCAAAATATAAATGATGCAAATATATTTTGACAGGGAGATCAAACACTTTAGAATACTTAAATCTTTTATTTGCTCTTTGAGGTATGTGGGAAGGCTTTGTAACATTATTCAAATGGTGAGAAATTTCTGTTGAGTATACAAAGGGGACTGTACTGGGAGTGAGGGAGCCTGAGTTCTAATCTCTGCTCTGTTCTAAATTGCTCTGTAATTTGGTTTGCAGATCTAACCTATCTGCTCCTCGGTCATCATCTGTAAAACCCGAAGATTCCCAACCTCTCTCACATCACAGTGCTGGGCAACAGACAAAGTTAGAGTGCATTAATGTTATTTTAATATTTTTTGTTGTGAATCACAATCCAAAGGCAACTGAAATGATAATCATGGCACGTGTCTGATTAGCAACAATACTAAACAGGCCTAATTCAATTCTACAAGCTAAATGGAAATCAGAGTTTGAGAGAAAAAAACAAATTTAGCAATGAAATGATAAGAAGAAAATAAGCTGAAAAATACTACAGAGTACTCAAAAGAAAGGCATGGACCTTTTCAGAAACATTAACATTAATTAACCAAAAAGCTTTATATTAGTTACCTATTAGTAAATTATGTTTGCCCAGATGTCTGTCCCTCTACTAAGTTGATGCTCCAAATGGTGGTTTAAATTGGTGTGCCCTGCTAGCTTCTTTCAGCAATACAGGCACATGTAGCCTTTTGGTTCATGGATGACAGTCCTGTTTGCAAAGCTCTTCGGCTTATTTCAGGTGCTCAGATCACATTTGTGGAACAGAACTGACTTCATTACACAGGTCTTTGACTGCCACTTAGTATATAGGCTTGTGCAAAGAAACCCAGTTTCAGTAGGAGCCAGGGTAGCAGGAGAATTACTGCTGCTTCTTGAAGACAATTATTTAAATATCTAATGCATTTCAAGTAGTACGTGAATTATAAGGCTAGAAATTTACAAGTAACACATTCATATAAAAGAAAAATTAATACTATAAAAATGTTTTTCTTTCACTTCTAGGAATCAAAAACCTCTCCAGGTGAGCATAACTCATATATTTATGACATAAAAAATCTTATTTTCCTAATTCTTAGATGTCTTAGAAAGAACTTAAAGGTAAAGATATTACACATCTAAAAAGAGTGTTTTGCAGTGCCTTTGTACACTATTAAGCAACTTGAATTATTTTGTCAGCCAGCTAATATTTTAACCACCTTTAGCTTCCTTGGTGTTCATCCAAATATTTGTTTTTTCATGCAACTTTCACTCCATGGCCATGGTAACTTTTAAACATTAAGTTCTTCTACCTTTGGACTTCAGGGCATAAATAGATGACAGGCATTTCTACAGTGTTTTATGTGAAAGGGCAAATATTCCATACTGGTTGGGTGTGTGTAATTATAATAAAAAAGCTAGCATTTACTGAGTACCCATCATGTGTGAAGCACTGACTTTTATAGGTGTTATTTCACTTAATTCTCACAGCAAATAAGGAAATTGAGGCTTGGAGAAGTTAGGTAACTTGGCCAAAGTCATAGACCTGTTAGTAAGTTAACCAGAATTTAAACCCAGATTTGACTTAAGCACCTGGCTCTTATCACTTACCATGCTGTTAGTTCACTAAAACTTGCAGCAAATGCAGTGTTTCAAGTATGTAATGTATACTGAGAAAGACCTAAATAGTAAAACCTTTCCAACTCTTCTATATATAATCTTTATTTTACCTGTACCTAGAAATATAACAAAAGAAGGAAGAGGAGGAGGAGGAAAGAAAAGGGAGGGGAGGATACAATTTTAAAATTTTTCTTCACTGGAAAATAAAAGTCAAATTCCAAAAGTAGATTATTTGAATAAAATTTGTTGGTTCTTAAATGATTATTTCTCAGCTCCAAACTCTATTCTTCTTTTCTGTATTTTGTAAAGCTGGGACTACGATTCTGAAAATTGCCTTTCTCTTTTGTCAGCTAATTCCTGTTAAAATCTGCCAAAGGAAGTTCAGAAGGAAATTAGAAGGAAGAAGGAGGTATAATATATATAAGACAGAAAGAATGTGGATAAGAGCAGAAGTTGATGGAACAGGAAAGATGCAATGGAGAAATTCATTAAATGCAAACATGGTTCTTTTAAAATATGAACAAAATTTCCAAATCTCTGGCACAATCACTCAAATAAAAGAGAGAGAAAGCAAATGTCAAGTCATTATGTGGTATATCTAAAACTAACATAATATTGTATGTCAACTATATTTCAATTAAAGACAGAGGGAGCACAAAAAATTGAATTGAAAAAGAACACATAAACAAAGTTACAATAGAGATTAAAATAATAATAACCATGGAAATTTCTGCCTTCAGGCATGACAGACCAGATGATTTAGCTCTTAATCAACAAAAACTCTAATGCTAATGGAAAAATGGACAAAGGGAAAATATGAGATTATCAGAACATATGATAGAAAACTTCAAACACACACAAAATAGAAGATAGCATAATGAATCTAGGAGGAAGCTGAGACCCAGACAACTGAGGAGGGGTAGCACTATAGCTGCTCATATTTCTGAAGCAGCACAGTAAGGCTATTTCTGGGAATATATAAAGAAGTGAAAACTGGAACCAACTGCTGTTGTTGGGGTAAAAGGCCATTGCTATAGCAAAGCTGACATGAATAGCCAGCTAACAGGAAGAAGCAAACGAAAATTATAAAATATCAAAAATATATCAGTAATAGTGGTAGAGACAGCATGTGACATTTGTATATAACAGTGTATAAACTTTCTAAATGCAATGTGGCAGTATTTAATAAGAACCATAAAAATGTTCATACCATTTGACATGGTAATCCATACTTTGTAGTTTATCTAAAGACAGGATTCTGAGATGTGCCCCCAAATTTATGTTCACGGTGGTTAAAGACAGTATTAAAACTTAACTACATAAACAAACATGTCCTATGCAGATAGTGTCTTTTTATCAGAGTCACTTGAATATTTGCATAAGTAAATCACACCAACAAAGAATGTCTTTGCCCAGCTTCTAATTAAGCAATTCCCAAAACACTAAAATTCCCTGCCCACCCCCCAAAATCAGTCAAATAAAATAGTATCACAATAGTCATTCCAAATGCAAGATGATAAAAAATAGTTCCAGAGACTGATCCAACAATTTTGTGAAATGCAAATTGCTGATATCCATTTAAGCAACCTAATATAGCATAATCAAGATTTAAGAAGGTGAAATTGGAAAAGAAGTAAGAAAATTCATAGTCACATAATCAACTATAGATCTCAGACTAAAGATTTAAAGATTAAATAAATATGGGAAAAAAGAGAAACTAATTAAACCTGACCAAGGAGTCTGCCTAAATCGCCTCCTCCAGGAAGCCTTCCCAGACGACCTATAATCTAAGGTAGACACCTCGTCTGTGAGCTCCCATTGCCCTTGTGTTTCCCCCTAATTAATCATGCTTACAGTACTCCATAGAGTGATTGTTTACTTATTTCTCTTATCCCCTATCTGATGGTGAGACCTTGAGATTGAACAGTCTTTATTTCTGTGCTGTAAAACTTGCCGAAAGAAGAATTCAATAAATATTGATTGAATGAACTGAGGATGGAAAAGTAGGGAGAGAGAATATTCTTTCATGAAAAGGGGACTGGTTTATAGAAATGATAGCAAAGTTTAGTGATAAAGTCATATTTCTTTTAATAAAAGAAAATTATGAATAGCTAGGTTTCCCAGTGTATGAACAAGTTATGGCCTATTAAGGCTGAGTTTTCTTCCACTTGCTTCTGCAGATCTACACTACCTCCTCCACCCTGATCTATGTCACAGGAGACTGACCTGCATGGACTACATCAACTGAATCATTTGCCCCTGGTGGCAGATTGGGGTTGGTAGGAGAATGAGTGAGGACATTAATTTCCCAGGCTCCCTGCCTGCTGGTCACCATGAATGGGCTGCATCTCTCTGTGGAGGGCTTCAGCCCTGGTCAAGCAGGTTTCTCCTGATAGCTACCCTCTCTGGGTCCCGATATCTGCTAGCTTCATGAAGCCTAGGAGGAGTACTGCCTCCCAACTCATTTGGTTAACCCTGGTTTAGTTTCCTTTTCTAAACTTTGTCCACACCTTTGTAAGCAGTCTTACTCTTAGGTTTCCTACTTTGAGGTGCCTTCTGATTCTTGCCAGGACCCTGACTATTCAAAAGCCTTAGTTCACAGTTCTCCACAAAATCTCAAAAAATGGACACATTTTATGGTTGACATTAGGTCCTCTAATGGGATTGAGAGCTTCTTTTAATCCAAACATATAATGATAAATATCAAGAGGATCTTTCAGGCAGTGTTAATTAGCAGAGGAGTGTTAAGAGATTTCCTGTGGGCAATGGTTAATGAATTTGGAAATTACTAACATAAACTATGGTTAGAAAATAGCAGAAAACAACCTATCAATTGTAATTCAGGAAAATGATCATTATATACTCTCAGTGCTTAGAACAGCACCTTGTATTTAAGAAGTAAGAAAGCATTTATTGGATGAATTAATCAGGGAGAACACTGAAACAAAACAGAAAATGTTGCCTTACACTTGCATAAAGAAGATTCCACACTGGAAATATTAAGTGGCATTCTGGTAATTACCTAGCAATGAAAACATAACAGACCTGAAAATGGGCCCAGAAAATAGTAATTATTCAAACAAAAATGATTGATGTGTAAATAGACTAAAATGACTGGAGTTGTTATGATAGCAACAGATACCATTCGTTAGACACCTATACTCTGTTAGGTATTTCACGTGTTAGCTTCAATCCTCACATTCCTGCCCAGTGGAGGTGGTCAATGACAGCTTCCAGAAGGTAGTAGCTGCGTTGATTCAGAAAAGTGGGGCAGAAACCATCCATGAAGATGAAAGGGCAAAGAAGGTTCTAGGTAGAATGCTATCATGCACAGAATCACAGAGACAAAGAGGGCAGATGCATTTCAGGAACTTCAGATGTTTCAGTCATGAAGAAAGGCTGAAGATTGGAGACAAAGTGGGATTTTTATCCTGAAGACCACGAGAAGCCATAATTTCTACACAGAAATGTCATTATCTAATATTTGTTTTAGGCATGCGTATGGAGCAACAGTGAAAAGACTGTTATGAGGATTAATAAATTATAAAGGTGTACTATATTAATCAGTACTATAATAGTCAGTGCACTATAAAGCACTAGTCCAGACAATAGTTATTTTTCTCAGGTTGTTGCTATTCTACTTTCTGCCCCTCTGCCCTATTGTACTGCCTTACTTTCTCAATCCCACCTATGGCTCTGTGCCCGGTTAACCATTCAGTCTGTTAGGCAGTCTCCCAGTGGCACTCAGACCTACCACAGTCTTCTGAAGTTGCATGTGCTTTATCTGACATACTGCTCTATAGCACTCACTGGGACTAGAGTGCCACCTTGTGTTGCATCGCTGACTATTCAGAATCCCCAGCATACTTTTCGCTTGAGCTACTTGTGGATGAGGCCACTGAAGTTTTCTTCCGGGAGTAATTTGGAAAAGAAAATTGCAGCAAATATTTTCCTAAATATAACAGAAAAAGAGCCCAAGACCTTTTCAATACAGTAATCGTGCTAATGCCTGAATTTAGTAGATTGGTCACTACAGCTGGAAAAAAGTGCTTAACTTACGTCCTCTGAACTCCTGTTATATAATTTTTTTTAAAGATTTACGGTTTTTAAAAATTTATGTTTTAAAATACACCTGAAATTATGATCTAAGAGATGAAATAGATCAAGTAGAAACCTACCCTGATCTCTCTTCTAGAGGCCCATATTCAGTAATAAGTTTTGAGAAGGGATTCCAAGAGGTTGTTTGAAAGT
Organism: Camelus bactrianus; assembly: GCF_048773025.1. Classification (NCBI taxonomy): domain Eukaryota; kingdom Metazoa; phylum Chordata; class Mammalia; order Artiodactyla; family Camelidae; genus Camelus; species Camelus bactrianus. The sequence continues at coordinate 85,170,862 of NC_133540.1, read as the reverse complement.
ACATTCCTTGATGTCTGCAAAGGAGGCTACAAGCCTTTACAGGCAGACCAACAATTTAAACTATTTTAAAAGAATTATTAGAGAAAGAAATTTTCTTAAATTCCTGGATAAGGACCACGCATAGATTCTTTCTGCCTCCTCCTCCCCACAGTTCTCCACAGGCAGTTTTACTTTACTTTTCTCTTCTGGAAAAAAATGAGCTCCCATTTTTTTCTCATATTTGTAGAAAAATGAGCTCTAAATTCCTGGGAATTTATTGCTATTTTCTTAAACAGAGTGTAAACCAATATACTGTCACTGTATACACATGGTAAACATGTCATGCAGATTGACATTTTGTCCGGGAAAATAAAGCCTATCTTTACTGAGCACTTTTTATATATTAACTCATTTAATCCTCACAAAAATCTACCAATGTATTATTGTTCCCATTTTAAGACTGGAAACTAAAGCTTGGAGAGGATTATACAAGTTTCCACATCTGGAGGTGGTACAGTCATTTCAAATCCAGGTCTCTCTTGACTCTAAATCCTTATGCCCATAACCATTATGCTTTATCGCCTCTAATCATAAAACTCCAAATTATAAAGATATACTAGTACCAACTACCTCTTAAATACAACCCAAGATAAACAAATTACATGTACATGTCAAAACTGATTTGGAAATAAGATGATCATTCAGAACTTACGGCAAAGCTTCAGTAATCAGGACAATGTGGTATTGGCATAAGGGTAAACATATAAATTAATATAATAGAATTAAGACTCTAGAAATGAACCCATACATCTATGGTCAACAGATTTTAGGTAAGGATGCCAAGACCACTAATGGGGAAAGAATAATCTTATAAACAAATAGTGCTGGGACAAATGACTAGCCAAATGCAAAACAATGAAGTGGGACCCTTACCTCACAACAAATACAAAAATTAACTCAAAATATATCAAAGACCTAAATGTGAGAGAAAAACTATTAAACTTTTAGAAGGATATAGTCAGAAATCTTCATGACCTTGGATTAGGCAATGATTATTTCAACATGAAACCCAAAGCACAAGCTACAAAAGTAAAAATAGACAAATTGGACTTCATCAGGATAAAAACTCTTGTGCTCCAATGGACATCATCAGGAAAGTAAAGTCAGTCCATAGAATGAAGTAAATTTTTTGTAAATCATATATCTGACTTGTATCTAGAATATAAAAGGAACCATTACAACTCAATAATAACATAAATTTCCGAATTCAAAAATCAGCAATCTGAATAGATGGTTCTCTAAAAAAGATATACAAATGGTCAATAAGCATATGAAAACTGCTCAATATTATCAGCCATCAGGGAAATGCAAATCAAAACCATAATCAGATGCCATTTCACACCCAGCAGGGTGATTATAATAAAAAAAAGACAGACAATAATGAGTTTTAGCAAGAATGCAGAAAAATTAGAACTTTTATGCATTGCTGGTAGGGCTGTAAAATGGTGCTGTCACTTTGGAAGACAGTCTGAAAGCTCCTCAGGTGGTTAAACATAAAGCTGCTACATGATCCAGTCATTCCATTCCTAGGTATATACCCAAGGGAAATGAAAACATACCCACACAAAAATGTGCACATAAATGTTCACAGCACCATTATTCATAATAGCCAAAAAGTGGAAAAACTCAAAGGTCCATTATTAATGAATGGATAAACAAAATGTGGTATATTCATACAACAATTATTCAGTCATTAAAAAAAGATGAAGTAATGATCCATGCCACAACATGAGTGAACCCTGAAAACATTATGCTCAGTGGGAAAAACAGTCACAAAGTACCATATATTGCATGCTTCAATTTATGTGAATTGTCAAGAATGGACAAATTGATAGAGACAGAAAATAAATTAACAGTTGCCTAGGCCTGGGGAAGATGAGGAGATTGAGGGGTGATCACTAGGGAACGTTGGGGTTTTGTCAGGGCAAGGAAATGTTCTAAAAATTGATGGTGGTGATGGATGCATGATTCTATGAATATACAAGTCCTTGAACTGTACACCTTAAATAAGTGAACTGTATAGCATGTGAATTATATCTCAAAAGAAACCATAAAAAATGCTAGTTGTATGTGATGGTCATTGAGGAATATTTTGGCTTGAACACAGGAACCAGAGAATCACGTGCTAGTCTGAGAGAATGTCATGAGTCAGATGTAAATGTGAAAAACTGAGTCTCTTAAGCCTCATGTAGCTGCCCTTCAGAAACGTATTAAAGATATTATTGGTTTCAAAAAACAAGAGAGTTAATGAACAAGCAACGGAAAGATACATAAAGTAGTGAAACTCCTGCAAAAGTTACCTTGATGATACTGAAGATACAAGGTCATGTTCGTAAGTCACTGATCCATTGTCATAGACATTCAGAGCTTACTTTCAGGTTTCCTTTGTTATGGAAGCAAAGGAAAAAAACATTCAATATTCTTGTGCTGTAAATAAAGTATTAGTAAGCCTGGAGATTTTTCAGCTTCTTTTATCAATCTTAAAATGACAACAAATAGAGTCAAGAAATTGTATTACTTCAGGATAAATTCTGTTCTTGAACTAATATTTAGAAATTATGAATTGCTAAGAAATATTGCCATTTAGGGTAGACATGTAATACCTTAATAACGTACAATTGCTTTTGAAAAATTCATTTTTACTTGGAAGAGGCATTCAAGGATTCAAGGCAGAACTTTAAAGGAATATTCTAAGTAACTATATAGGTCAATTTCTTTAATCTAAATTCTGTATTTTGTTATTTAAAAAATTGCTTTATATACATTTATAATATATAGTATAATTATCAGAGAAATGCAAGTCAAAACTACAATGAGGTATCACCTCACACCAGTCAGAATGGCCATAATTAAAAAGTCCACAAACGACAAGTGCTGGAGAGGGTGTGGAAAAAGGGAACCTTCCTACACTGTTGGTGGGAATGTAGTTTGGTGCAGCCATTATAGAAAAAAGTATGCAGAGTCCTCAAAAGACTACAAATAGACTTACCATACGATCCAGCAATCCCACTCCTAGGCATATATCCAGAGGGAACCTTAATTCAAAAAGATCCATGCACCCCAGTGTTCATAGCAGCACTATTTACAATAGCCAAGACACGGAAACAACCTTAATGTCCATCACCAGATGACTAGATAAAAAGTTGCAGTATGTTTATACAATGGAATACTACTCAATCTCATCTGTGGATGACAAGTCATAGGCTAGAGAGGGAAAATAATTTCCTTAGAGTTACATAACTAACTTAGTTATAAGTCCTTCCATGCCCTGACCCATGACATGCTTATTTAGTCCTAATAAAGTAATAATCCTTGAAAAAATTTTTTTTTCAGAGCTTTGGGGGAATTTATTGAGAGCAGCTTTGTGTACCAAGACGATGCTAAGCTTTTTCCCATCACTGGCAGGTGTCACAGCAGGTGGCCCTTGATTGCTACTAGTTGATAAGCCAGACTGCTATGACCACAATAGCCATGAGCAGCAATAAGATCACCATTATCATCCCACAAGATGTGGACTTTCTATCCACCAGATTCACACATCTGGTTTCAGCGCAAACTTTCTCATCGGCAAGATCATCAATTATCTCATTTTGTTTGTCCAGCTCATTTCCAATTTCCCAACTGAGGGTCAAATCTCTGATAAAGAGTCTCCTCTCTCCCCATAGTAGAATTCAGCTTTTTGTTTACATGAGCAATCTGCAAATGAAAAAGAAGTCGCTGGGTAGATAAACTTAGCTACGAATTTGCTCCAAAGAAAAACATGTCTAGAGTAACTATTTTCAACCAGCAAATTCAAGTTATGTTACTACTGATGAAGATCATTTATATCCAACAGTGCTTAAATAGATGAGAAATTATTTCTATTTTTTTTTTTGGAAACACCACAAATAAGCTCTTGGTTTGCTATTTTAATGATAGATTTAAGAAAATTATGGATAAAATGTTGATAATGCAGATTAAACTTAAAAATGTATCATGCCATACCACATTGTGAGTAGCACAAAAAAACTGGAGAAATTGTCTTTCAGTATTTGAAAAGTGTTATCTGATTCAGCAAAGAAGTCACACAGATGACTAGCAAACAAGTAAAGTTCTGACATTAATTCTAAGGGTTTTTTCCCATCTTACTTGTAAAGATAAATTAACATATCAACCAACATCATGTTGGAACAACACTTGTTCATTGATTGCAACCACGGGGAAGCTATAAATATAAGCATTTGGTAAAAATCAGTGAAAGGATTCTGTGAGAATCAATTGGCTATATGAAACTCACAATAAAGAGTATTATATATATTATTATTATTTGTGAATTGTGTACTACACATTCTTTATATCAATAAACTTTATAAGAAATATATGTGTGTGTACTTTTTCCAAAAAGCTGATTGTTAAACATTTACCAGCAAACAGTAGGAATGCAGAAAGCTTCTGATATTCCTTAAATGCTTTTATATTCATAGATTTAACTACTTATAAGGTGTAAGAATCTGTTTTTAATTGCTGTGTTAAATACAAAGATGTAGTCTTTTCAGGGAGTTAAAAAATCCAACAGAGGAAATAATTGGCATAAATATAACTACCATGAAAAGCAGTATGAGTAGCCAAAAAGAATAGGAAAAGTAGAATGAAGCAGAGTTCTAGTGCACTTTTGTCAGAAACTTTAAGTCTAGAATTAGGAACAATGTTTACACATATTCCTAGACATTAGAAAACTTTTACTACAAACTAATAATTAGAATTAGTGCTTATCACAGTGTTTTGTGCATAGTAAATGATCAACATATTTCTCAAATTGTACTAAAGGCAAATGTGCCAGAAAAAATAAAATAAATATCCGTAGAGAGAGAGAGAGAGATTGGCAAGGACTGGGTTTAAGAAGACCCACAGATGATGAGGCAGAAAAGTAGCAAGGGGCATGGAGAGGAGATAATATTCTAATAGGCACACCTGTGGTGAGACAGATGGTGGAACCAACTAATCCAGGGGGCACAGGTATTTGGCATCTTCAGTAGTTCTACTGGGCTTTACTTTGAACAGTGTCTTCAAAAGAACAGGGCTGAGAGGAGAGAGAGAGGTAAGTCAATTTATCTGGCCCCTCATTTTGAGTTGCCCTAAAAGAAAAACTTCAGGGTTCTTTGCAGGGCTTTCAATTTTATTTTGCTTCAGGAGATTTCAGGGGTCTCACTGGCTCTCCCCTTATATATAGTCTCATCTCTTATAGACACTTTTTTTAAAATGGAGGTACTGGGGATTGAACCCAGGACTCAATGCATGCTAAGGAAGCACTCTACCACTGAGCTATACCCTCCCCCGATATAGATGCTTCTAAAATGCACAAATAGAGAATAGGATTTAAGTCAGGTAGATGGTTGAAATTCAAATTAGCTTCAGATTAAATGTTATCAGACAGCAAATAAGTGTCAATGATAGATTCTCAGTTCTTCCTTGGTTTTGATGCGGGTGAATAAAGAGAAGAATGAAGAATCTGAAGAAGGGTAAAGACTGCAAAAAGAAAAATCTTGGAACAAGACAAAACCCTGAGCCTTCACATCTTTGAAACTCAAAAACAAAAAATTGTGGACTAAGACATTTTATAACTGCAATGGTAGTTTAGATTCCATAAAAATTTTTTGTTTTTAAATCATTTTTAAGTTGAGAAGCCGTCCTACAAATATTTAACAGCAGTATCAAAATGAGTGTATTGATTTTATTTCACTGATTTCCGTGTCAGAAAGATGCACTCATTGTTTTATTTCATAGTGTGGTACATGGAAATAAGACACCATAATATCGAGAGTCTACTGCATTTAAAAGATTAACTTACATACACAGAATTTTTCAAGTTGATAAAATGAATAAAAATGGCCTTGGCAGTGTAAAAATAAAAAAAGTACAGTTACCGTAGGTAAAATGTGTAGGGTGAATCCAGAGTGCATCTAGAGGGAGATTTAAAGTCTTAAAGTTTTAATTTATGAGGGATAGGGAAGGCGGGGAGGGGGAAATTAAATTTGTTAAGTATTTAAATCAGAGGGAGAGGAGAGAGATCCCTACAAAGTAGTTCTAGGAAGGAAACTGAAGAATGGCAAAGAAACAATTAAAAAGAATATTTGAATCATCTTCAGTTTCTTTCATCAATATTTTATAGTTTGCAGAGTTTAGGTCTTTCATCTCCTTGGTTAAGTTTATCCCTAGGTATTGTATTCTTTTTGTAAATTATAAATGGGATTGTTTTCTTGCTTTCTCTTTTTGATAATTCACTGTTAGTGTATAGAAAAGCAACATATTTCTATATATTAATCTTGTATCCTGCAACTTTACTGAATTCATTAACTCTAAAAGTTTTTTGGTGGAGAATTTTAGGGTTTTCTATTTATAGTAGCATTTCATCTTAATTTTTCAAATTCTTGATTGCAGTACTGGCAGTATCTTCCTTGACCCAGTTCTGCAAAATGGATTTAGGTGCCGTTCTTGGAAATTTAGATGAAACCTCTTTTTCAGCCCTAGGAATGTATATCTAAGTAAGCCACTTAACGTCTCACGGGATAATTCTCTTTTTACATAGTGTGGATTTTGTTGCCTTAAACTTAACCTTGATTACTATACTACCTAATTTATCTTCAAAATAAAGCTGAACAAGGATAATACAAGAATGGAAAATTCTATGAGAATGTCATTTATAAATATAGATATAAAATCCTAAATAAAAAATAAACAAATCAAATCCAGCACTGAAGAACCAGAGATAGAGATGACCAAGTAGGATTTATTCCAGGAACTCCAGAATGGCTCAACCTCAAAAAACCAATTGATGTGATTCACCACATTAATAAACTAAAGGAATAACTTATGACTATTTCAATTGAGGAAAAACTACATTAGAAAAAGTCAATATGCATTCATGATTTTTTAAAAAATAGCAAACCAAGAATAGAAGAAAATGTGCTTAACTAAAGGTCATTTTAAAAACCTTCTATAAACATCATACTTGTTGACAAAAAAACTAGAAATATTCTCTTTAGAGTCACAATACACAGATGCCCACTAAAGCCCCTGCTTTTAAAAAACATACTGGAGCTCTAAGATGATGAAATCAGAAAAGAAAAATAAATAGAAATTATAAAAATCATGAAGAAAGAAGGATTTTATCTATATTCTTCTTTACCTTCATTGTGTAGCAACAAGCCTATTACCCTTCACAAATAAAATAAATCACCTCTGCCAACACCCAAACCTCCTTATTCTTTTGTTTGTCCAGTGGCATGAATTGCTTAAATGGCCAGTTAACTGTGTCTACCTCCAGTTCAATTAAACTTTACTTTTCCCCCTGCTATAACCATTTATTTTAGATATTAAGACATCTAAATTATTGGAAACTAGTGTTCCAGAGACAAGATGTAAAAAATTTATAAGTGGAGTATTATGTATAATTTTGTGAACCATCACTTATAATCATTGATTCCCAGATCCATGAATTCTGGCTCTGAGACATATTGTCCCACATACTAGTTGCTGGTTCCAAGCTTATAATACACCATACAAAACCACATCCTGACCTCTCAAGATACTGCATTCCCAACTAGCACTATAAGATAATCTTCAGGAGTACATTCTGACAACCGATAAGGCAGATGCTAAGGAATAAACTGTCAACTATAAATTCAATTCCTTGAAGGCAATGCTGTGCGGAATACAATGACTGTAAAAAAAAGATAGTGAGAAACTCCATGAAGTCATGGTGCTATCAGAAGCATGGCAAAGAGAAATACAATCTACATCCCTCCTAGCTATCTGCTCTCCACCTACTCTACACAGTTTATGGTACTGTGGCAGAAAGACCCTAGGTGGGGGGCCCTCAGGATCCCTACCTCCTTGTATTTATGCCTTTGTATAATCCCCTCCTCTTGAGTGTGAGCAGAGCCTGTGACTTGGTTCTAGCTAACAGACTATGGCAAAGGTAATAGGATGTCACTCCTGTGACTACATTACATTATATGGCAAAAGATGAGGGATAACATTCTCATAATTACATCATGTTTTAAAAGTCTCTATCTTAACATACTGGAGCTATGGACTCTCCTTGCAGGTAGGACTAGCTACATAATTTGTGGGGCCCAGTGCAAAAGCAAAATGTGGGACCCCTAGTGCAAAAATTATTAAGGATTTCAAAACAGCTACAGAAGAGCATTCTACCAAGTATGGGCCTTCTAAGCTCAGGGTCCTGTATGACAGCACAGAACACATGCCCATAAAAGCCAGCTATTCTTGTGGATTCAATGAAATGCGCAGCCATGTTCATGAAGACTGTATGTCAAAGAAATGTCAATAGACTTCAGACAACAGCCAACAAACATCCAGGCCCTCAGTCATACAGCCAACAATCTGAATAAGCTTAGAATTGGATTCTTCCCTAGTCAAACCTCCAAATGAGAATGTAGTCTGGCCAACACCTTGACTGCAGCCTGGTGAGACCCTAAGCAAAGGACTCAGCTAAGCCGTGTATAGACTTCTGACCCATGGAAACTGTGAAATAATAAATTTGTGTTGTTATAAGCAGCTAGTTTTGTGATAAATTATATGTAGCAATAAACAAAACTAATGGATTTATCACATAGAAGATTGAGGATAAGTGCTGCTGCTGGCAAGTTAAGCATTCAGCAGTGGTAACCAAACCAGCCTTCAAAAGTAAACATTGATGTTGCTAAGTCCATGCATAGCCTCTGTTCCTGAAGGATTAGGTCCATTAGAAGAGGTCTACCATGCATTTTACTTCTCAAACTCCCTTGTCTCTAAGATTCCTATCTTCATCTTTCCAGTTCCATTAGCCAATGACGATGAATGAGTGCAGTTTCATGACCCAGGCCACACCTTCCATGAAATCTGGAAAATTACCTGAAATAATCAACATACCACCCATTAGAAGGAACTCTTTCTTATGGTCCTTTAGGGTCAATCTTGAGTGGAGTTGTAAGGCAGTAGCAGTTTACTTCTGCTTGGTGCCAGAAAATCACATAAACTAATCTGTAAGCCAGAGTCAAATAATTAGGTATTAAGAAACTCCCCACAAGAACTTAAATGAGATTGAGAGGGAAATAACAGTGCGGCAGATAGCTTCCTGAGAATGTGAGTTATCTGCATGTGCAATTTACTTGTGTCTGATATTCTTAGGCTTGATTCCTTTTATACTACTTCCATTTGATGATGGAATACTGCTGGACATGACCAACATTTGGGTTACTTTTATTTGATAACATGTGGTTAATAGAGGTAAGCTCTGATCAAGCAGTCACTTGGTCTCATGATCAGGGATTTACTGTTTACCTTTATGGTAATCATGCCAAGTTGCCTCTGTTAAGTGTTTCTAAATAGCTTCTGCCAAACCTAGAATCTTTTCATTCTTACTGAAATGAAGGGAGTCCATAAGATGCTGGCAAGTCTCCTCTCCAATGTATTTCTCAAGGGCTTGGTGAAGGGACTATCTTTTGGACTCATTTGAGGAATATAGTTAGGAGTGAGGAGAGCAAGATGCATATTAACAAATTAATCCAACATTTCTTCCTACCAAATCTTTAATTCTTCTTTCATTTGTTCTTTATTGTTTGTCAGTTTCTTTTAATATGAGCTCTTATCTAGGTTTAAGTCAACCAAAACAGAAAACAATTAAAACCACTCCCAGAAGTTTAAGCTAGGAAATTAAAAGTCAAAATTCTGATAAAGTTACCAGCATAGGTAAATTCAGTTAAATCTTAAATTATATTTTTCCTTCTTATTGGTCTAGCATGCTAAGATTCCATTATCATCTATATTGGTCATATTTCTTTTAGCTAATTTTCAATCTGTGCCCTAAATTAAAAATTTGAGAATGTCATTTTTTTTAACTGTTTAGCATATTTAGAAACAACACTCCCAGGCCACTCCTGGCGCTCACCTATACTAGTCAGCATTTTTAGTTGGAAACAAAAAATAACAAAGTTCAACTAATTTAAGCAAAATAGGAAATTATTAAAAGGATTTTGGGTAGCTCATGGAATCATTAGGGAGCCTAGATAATTATAAAATTTAACCTTGTGCAATGACATACACAGTTGTCTTCTCATCTTATGAATTAACTCCCAATTCGGAGTACAAAGCCAAGATTGCATGTCCACATCCTAGGTGCCAGGGAAGCTGAGATAGCAAGTATTTGACATTTTCAGTGTTTATTGTGGAAAGTAGTCTCTACTTCCCATCATATTCATCAAATGGGAAGTTCTCAAAGCACAGGAAGGCAAATTAGTAGGTGTGCAGACAAAATAAGTAAGAGATGTCAGCTATGATTGAAATTATATATACTATGTACACTCTGTGATCCACAAATTCTGCCTCTAGAATTTCTAAAGAAATTCTCACACACAAACAATACAAGAAAAAGGATATTTCCTTAAGTGTTTTACGTAACAACAAAAATGTGGGGGGAACACACAAATGGCATTGATAAAGGATTAGGTAAGTAGGTTGTGATATGGCAATATTGTCTTTATTAAAATTCAGATATTGAAAAACCACTTTGTCAGACACAGTGCTAAGCACTGTAGACAGAGACTGGGATGGGAAGGGGAGAGGGTTACACATACGAATTTTAAGAAGACCGCTTTTGAGATGTTGCCATTGGAGTAGAAGGATAGACACATCAGTATATCACTGGGGCACATGCAATGTATCAGAGGCTCAAGTGGATCCTGTATATAGTGTTGTGATGGTATAGTCAGAAGTATCTAACTGCATTAGTGGAAGAGGCATCACAATGGAAGAAGACACATATATATGTTAGGTCTTAAAACAGGTACAAGAGTATATAAGGTAAAGAACAAGAGGTGCATTCCAGGCAATATAAATTTTATTTGTAAAGTCAGTAAGGGTGTTCTAGCACAATGTTTTTCTGAAAAGTGTTTTTAAAGTTTTTGCCATTGTTTATATTAAACAAACAAACAAACAAACAGTTCTTGGCGGCAGTGCTGTAGCATGGAAGAAAACCTCCTGGAAGAAAATTTAAGTTTCATAAGACCCCATCTTCAACCTTAAACTGAAGTAAAACATAAAGTAAACCGACAGAAAAAGCACATAACACTCCACATAACACTTTTGTCCACTTAAATCTCTGCCATTGTCATAGTACACTATTGAAAAGTTTCCTATAAGTAATGCAATTATAATTTGGCCAAATAAGCCATGCCAACATTCATTCACAGAAAACCAATCAATAAAAAAATTGATGCCAAAAAATTAAGCAACCTATAAAAGAAGATAGGTTCCTAGAAATATACAACCTACCAAAACTGAGTTATGAAGAAACAGAAAATCTGAACAGAACAAATTACTAGCAAGGAGATTGAATCAGTAATCAAAAACATCCTAACAAAGAAAAGTCCAGGACCAGATGGTGAATTCTACCAGATATTTAAAGAAGAGCTAATATTAATTCTTTTCAACTCTTTTAAAACAATAGAAAATGAGGGAACACTTCCAAACTCATTTCATAAGTCCAGCATCACCCTGATACCAAAATCACACAAGGATACTACAAGAAAAGAAAATTATAGGTCAATATCTCTGATGAATATAGATGCAAAAATCCCCAACAAAATATTAGCAAATTGAATTCAACAGAACAGTTAAAGGATCATACACCATGATCAAAAAGGACTTTTTTCCTAGGATGCAAGGATGGTTCAACATACACAAAACAATGTAATAACAAAATGAAGAATAAAAATCATATGATCATCTGAATAGATCTGAAAAAGCATTGACAAAATTCAACAACCAATCAGGCATGATAAAAACTCTCAGCAAAGGTATAAAGGGAACATACCTCAAAATAATAAAGACCATACATGGCAAGCCACAGCTAATATCATATTCAACAGTGAAAAGCTGAAAGCTTTTCCTCTAAGATCAAGAACAAGACAAGAATGAATGCTCACTCTCACCATTCCTCTTCAACATAGTACTGGGAGACCTAGCTACAGTAGTTAGGCACAAAAAGAAAGAAAGGAAGGAAGGAAGGAAGGAAGGAAGGAAGGAAGGAAGGAAGGAAGGAGGGAAGGAAGGAAGGAAGGTAGGAAGAAAAGAAAGAAAAGGCATCCAAAAGAAAAAAGAAAAATTGTCTCTATTTGCAAATGACATAACATTATACAAAGAAAAGAACATTTATACAGAAAGAAGAACAAAGCTGGAGATACCACGCTTCCTGACTTCAAACTATATTACAAAGCTAGAGTAATCCAAACAGCATGGTATTAGCATAAAAAGAGACATATAGGTCAATGGAACAGAATAGAGAGCCCAGAAATAAACCAATGCATATATGGTCAACTCTTATAAATTCAAAAAAATTAAATATAATTAACAAGGAGAGCCAAGAGCACACAAGAGGAAAAAGATAGTCTCTTCAATAAATGTTGGGAAAACTGGACAGCTTCATACAAAAGAATGAAGCTATACCCCTATCTTACACCATTCACAAAAATTAACTTGAAATGAATTAAAGACTTGAATGTAAGACCTGAAACCATAAAACTCCTAGACAAAAACATAGGTGGTAAGCCTCTTGACATTGGTCTTGGTAATAACTTTTTGGATTTGACACCAAAAGGAAAGACAATGATAGCAAAAATAAACAAGTGGGGTACATCAAACTAAAAAGCTTCTGCATAGCAAAAGAAACCACAAACAAAATAAAAAGACAACTTACGGAATAGGAGAAAATATTTGTAAATCATACATCTGGTAAAGGATTAATATCCAAAATAGATATAAAATTATATAACTTAATAGCATAAAATCAAACAATTTAATTTAAAAATGAGCAGAGGAACTGAGTAGACATTTTCCCAAAGAAGACATACAAGTGGCCAACAGGTATGTGAAAAGGTGCTCAACATCACTAATCATCAGAGAAATACGTATCAAAACCACAATGAAATATCACCTCACATCTGTTAGAGTAGTTATTACAAAAAAAACCAAGAGATAAAAAGTATTGGCGAGAATGTGGAGAAAGAGAACACTTGTACACTGTTGGTGGGAATGTAAAATGGTGCAGCCACTATGGAAAACAGTATAGAAGCTCCTTAAAGGATTAAAAATAAAACTACAATGATCAAACATCCCACATCTAGGTATTTATCTAAAAGAAATGAAAACAGACTATTGATGTGATGTTTGTGCTTCCATATTCATTGCAGCATTTACAACAGCCAAAATACAGAAACAACCTAAGTGTCCATCAAAGAATAAATGGATAAAGAAAATATGGTATATAGAAAACATATACATATGTATATATAACAATGGAATATTATTTAGCCATGAGAAAGAAGGAAATCCTGCCACATGTGGTAACATGGATGGATGTTAAAGTCCTTATGCTAAGAGAAATAAGCCAAACGGAGACAGAAAAATACTGCATGGCATCACCCACGTATGAAATCTTTAAAAAAAAAAAATAAAGTCAAATTCATAGAAACAGAAAGTAGAAAAGTGGTTTCCAGGAACTGGGGAGTCGGGTAAAGGGCAAGAGGTTGGTGAAAGGGCACAGAATTTCAGCTATAAAATGAGTAAGATCTGAAGTTCTAATGTAAAACATGGTGACTATATAGTTAATAACACTGGATTGTATAACTAAAATTTGCTAAGAGAGTAAAACTGAAATATTCTCAACAAGAAGAAAAAAATTAAAGATAAATATGTGTGGTGATGGCTAGGTTAATTAACTAAAAGAGGGGAATTCTTTCACAATGTATTATGTATACTGAATAATCATGATGTGATGTACATTTAGATATCTTACAATTATATGTCAATTATACTTCAATAAAACTGAATTTTTTAAATAATAAAGTTGAGTTACTTTTCCACCATAACCAATAAAAACTTTTGAAAACGTTGCCATCTAGTGGTGTCCAACTTAAAAAAAAATCATTAATAACTAGTAAATCACTCAACCACATTCCCTAGGAAAAGTTTCTTTAGTGGTTTTCAAATAAACAAACGTTACCCTTGTGTTTTAAGAAATACTCTGGATATAGGCTATTGGGTTTTAAAATTGGCTTAGTCATTTACTAACTGAATGGCCACAGGCAAGATGCTTAATATTTCTGTAAAGTGCACATAATAGTACTGATCTCGTAGACTTATCAAGAACAATTGATGAGAAAATCCATATAAAGTTGTTTAGCACTGCATTTAGCTCACGGTATACACCCAATAAGTAGTAACTATTATATTACTGGATGGGGAAAAGGTTGCAAATTATTTGGGCTGTCAGTGAGAATGAAGTTTGAGTGATACAACACTTAAAACAATGACACTTTATATTGTCAATTCTGGTTAGAGTATTACACTTCTTCCTTGAAGTAGCAGGAACATTGGCATATGGTTGCTGTCTAGATGGCAGGTGTTAATGGCTGGTATTCTCTAAAAGATTCCTGTATCAAACTATAATTGTGATTTACTGTCAAAATATTTATTATGTATAATTTATTCCTGATTTGGTCTGTTGGCTATTTTTTTAATATAAATCTTTCTATGAGAGCATAAATGGAAGTGGAGGAAAGGCAGCTTCACTAGTTGTTTAAAAAGAAAAAATCGAGGATCATATAAGATGCAGTCATCTCTAAAACTGCCTGCCATGAAGGCAAGGCAGATAGAACTGGTCCTCTATGATATCCTTTGAGCATTGCAATGACTTATTTAGTATTAGTAATGATTAGTTATTACAAGGTCGTATTTATTACTAGTAATGACTAGTATTGCAATGACATTGTTTAAGACAGTCCTTGCAGTTTATTTCAACTAGTGCGATTTTTATAATATATTTGACTAAAATATCTCCTGAGATCTCCAAGGATATGATGATAAAGTGTTAGATGACACCACTATTGAGGATTTACAGGTATGCAACTGGCAATATTCATAGCATTTTAGTGGAGTGAAGTCAATTTGAGGAAGAAAAATCATACCACAAGACTCAGTCATGAACACCCTTCCCTCAATATTTTTATCAAAAACTTGAATGAATAAAGCATGCTTTGTCTAAGTTGCAGAAAATTCTCAGTGGATAGATGTGGCAGGCAGCTTCTAAGATGGCCCCAGTGATTCCTGCCTCCTGATATTCATACCTTTGTATAATCCCCTCCTCTTGCAGGTGAACTGGTCCTAATGACTCACTTGTAATGAATATAATACAGCAAAAGTGATGGGAGTCACTTCTGAAATTAGGTTATAAAGAAACTGTGGCCTCCATTTTGCATGTTTTTCCTAGATCTCTCTTGCTAACTCGCTGTGATGGAATCCAGCTGTCCTATGAGAGGCCTCACTGACATGGAACTGAATTCTGCCAACAACCACACTAGTTAGCTCAGAAACATCCTCTCTTACTTGAGGCTTCAGATGAGACTGCAGCCTCAGACAACACCTTCTCATGAACTTGGTAAGGGTCTTCTGGGAAAAGGCACCCAGATAAGCCATTCTCTGGATTCTTGACCTGCAGAAGCTCTGATATAATATTGCTTGGTACTTTAAGCCACTAAATTATGGGAATTAATTTGTTATACAGCAACAGATAACCAATACAGTTGATCAGGGGTCAGCAAACTACAGCCTGTGGGCCAAATCTGGTCTGAGGACTGCCTTTAAAAGAGGTTTTTTGTTTGTTTATCTATTTATTTGTGAACGAAAGAAGAAGAATATGCAACAAAGACTATAGCACACAAAGCTTGAAATATCACTAGCTTTTAACAGAAAAAGCTTGCCAACTTCTACAGTAAATAGTATGCCCCATAACAGAATCAAGATTCAAAATGATTACCTTAACTCACTAGAATAAAGAAGTGAAGTAAATGATATAAAATCTGGCAATCATTAATGAAAAGTTCTGCCCTGAAGTTCAAAAACTTCAATCTCAGAAATATAGGAAAGTGATCATATGAAAAGAATTAAAGGATTTTAGTGGACCCCAGTCTCACAAAAAGCTAAAGTATAGTGTGGATGATTTAAGTTAATACAATCCAAGATTGCATTAACATAAATATAAATGGAGTTCACAGAGAAATGTAACCTCAAGACTACTCAATGTTAGACCACTTGTGGTGTATTTTAACATGGATCATTTAAAAAATTGTTTAGAGACAATGAAAAAGATATTTGTATTTATTTCAGTGGAAAGGACTTTTAAATTTACTTTCTTAACTAACTGCAAGATACATTTTTATAAATCAACATGATAGGTGGAACCACCAGGATCTAAAGGTTTGCATTTTATCTATGTTAATCTCTCTCCATAACTTTTTTTTTACTTGAATCTTCCTTTGATGTCTATTTCTATTTTATAATATGTTTATATTTTTCATGGGTGTCTTTCACTTCCCCTCTACACCAGGAAAGACGTACCTATGTTTGACTACGGAGGTGGGAGATGGTTGGTGTATTTAAGAGTATTGTGTCCTTCTATAGCCTCTTGAATGTGGCCTGTCTCTATCTATGTTTGCATACGCTGTGTACATCTGTGCCCACAAATGTATCTTGGAACTAAGAGTCACTGCAGAATAAAATGCAGCCAGAAACAAACAAAAAAGCAGATCATTTTAAACTAACTAACTCTAAATTCACATTTATATATATTATGAATGAGAAACAGAGACTAATCAAACATGTTTCAACTTACTTGAATTCAAAGACTTCTGAAGACTGACTGGAGATAACACGTACCCAGAGACACAATTAGCTCTACTCGTTCCTTTTCTACAGTAAAATCTACCCTCTCCTTGCTTTTCTCCTACTGTAGTTTTAGCTTTATAGTCCATGATTCCTTGTTGTTTATTGTCATTCCTGAGAAATTGTTCTGAATGTGGTCAACAGTCAATGACTCATCCAGTGGCTTCTTCAGCTTCCATACCAGCCAGTGGTAGGACAACCAAGGAGGATTAGAGATAAAAAGAGCCTTTGATGCTAAACCCTGAAAAGCAGAACTGTGGAGGCACTAACAAAGTTCCTCTTGAGAAGAGTATTTCTCTCTCAGAATGAGTGAAAAGTGAATGCTATTTTCATATTCTAGAAGGAGGTGCAGATTTTCATTAAGCTGACTCAGTGATTAAAAGACAGAGAGATTAAAAGGGGGAAAATACACAGAGGAAAGGAGAGAATTGGAGTGATAACACTTCTGCTTATACTGAATACTAAGTGATGAAATTACCTAAACACTTAAGGTTAAAATTTAAATCTCAAACCTGTATTTGAGTAATGCTCACATTTGACTCTATTTTGTCCTACAAGTCCATTACTGGTAGCCTTTAACAATAAAATGCACTTAACATTTAAGCCATAGATCATGATACTCTATAAAAACCTTTAACTGCTAAGGATGTAGATGGAAATCATTACGTTAAGCTTCTCAATAATGAATGTCCATAAAAAATTTATTTCTCATGAATTTTAATTTAACTATGAGAAACTAGGAGATGCAAAAGAAATTCTTTTAAGTTGTTTTAATAACTTAGGAAAAAGAAAGAGAAAACCAGGACTGAAGTAAACCAGCAAATTAACTTGCTTGTTAAAAAGGAAATTACAAGGATATATAGCCAGATGTTCTATCTGTATATTCATCACAAAGCAATTTACCAGAGATTATTCAAAGTCTTTATTATGGTTTAGAAGGTGACTTTTAATGCTTAATATGCTTTCACTTGCCTGAGAATTAGAAAGCCACATGTCCAAAAAATAATCTTTTGAGTATGACGTATATAGGTATGTGGCTACTGCACCTTTATTTTGAATTTCAGTTTTCTCTGTCACCATGTATTGGCCTTAACAGATTCACGGGTCAATTAAAAATAAAAATGCCTCTAAAATTAGTATTGCTTAACATATATTTTATCATTTAATTATTACTAAATATGCTATTATTTATGTTACTAAATATTATTAGTATAACATTTTATATCCATATAATGCAGAACTTTCCTTTATTTTTCTCCTGATTTTTATGAAGTAAACAAATAGAATGGCAGTATGAAAAAATATATATTACTGGCATGCCCCTCTAACACAGTCACTGTTACTTTGCCCTTGTTCCCTTATTATTGTGCATATTTTAAGTTGTTGCTTTTGTAATAGACAAAATGTTATGCTTTAAGTTTTTCACTTAAAATTATAGCAAAATGTTTTTTGCTTGCTGCATAGTTTCATAATTATTTTCTTAATGTGTGGATGCTCAGAGACTTTGTAAAATGAAATAGGGTGTCACCTGTGGAAGGCCAGGTGATTAGTCAAGTCCACAATGTGCCAGTTACCTTGGTAGATTTCTTCACAGTCCCCTCATTTTACAGGCTGGGACACCCAGTCTGTTCCCTGTCCCAAAACTGACTGAATATGGGGTCTCATTCATTCTAACAAACCTTGAAGAGACTGACATATGATGAAACTAAAATAGTAATCTATTAATTTCCAGTGAGAAGAAGTCAAGGTGCAAGCCTGCCTTCCTGTGTTTTCTTTGACCTGACTATCACGTTCTCTTCCTCTAGGCAAACTCCATGAGATGCCTAATGATAAGGAGCTGGCCTGATTAGAATGACTATAAACAAAATAGAATCCTTAAGTGATTTGAATGCCTGTCCCCATAATAAAGCTAGTATGTACTTCTAAGCAAGATGATAATGTCTTAATCAGAGCTGAATGGGCACACACTTGTTTTAGTCTTCCAGATCTCACCTTTTTTGTTGTTTTCACTGCTGAACAACTTTATCCTCAATTGGCACATTCTTTCACTAAATGTGCCAGTAAGTTCATTCTGTTACAGTTATATACTTTGGACTAGAAAGCCATTCCCCTTCTGTCCTGATTCATTATGCTTTGATTTTGCTGCCTCCCTCTTGCAAAAAATTATTTTTCCTAAATCTTAGTTATTGAGAAACACTTAATAGTCCCCACATACCTCAAATATCCCTTACAAATGGCAACATAGTATTCCATTGGGTTCCCGCACTATAATTTACTTTAGCAATTCTCTCTCATTGGCCATTTGTATTTTTCCCTTCCATACCCTATGAAATCGTAATGCACATCATATACTCTTCTTTGAAATTTTTCACAAGAATAAATTCCTGTGAGTACTAGAGAATAAAAGGGAGAAGACATTTTTTATATTTATTGCCTAATAACTTCACAAAATGACTTGAACAATTTATACTTATACCAGCAAACTATAACAATTTCAAGATAATCTCACCATTACTTAAATTTCTGAAATTTTAGTATGTTAACGGGAATAAAATTAAAATATGTTGCTATTTCAAATTTCACTTTAAATTATTACTGAAATTGGTCATTTTCTATGGCTCAGTATTAATTTTTGTTGTTAACTGAACCCAATTATATTCTTTGCTCATTTTTTTGAGGTATTATATATTACATTTCCAGTCACTTAAATTCCTTTGCATTTTGATTTGCATCTCAGTAGTTTAAGGGTATCCTAAAACTAATAATTACAGATACTGAAATATATTAAAGATAATATTCTTCAAAGTATGGTAAACTCTCTGTTACATCGGCTATCAAACTCTACAGATAGAAAAATGGAGGGAAGGAGGGAAGAAGAGAATGAGCAAGAGAGAATGAGAATAGAACTTATAGACCTGAATCGCTTTGGCGTATACATGAAACTAACATTGTAAATCAACTACACTTCAATAAAAAATACAAAATTTTTAAAAGAACTTATTTATATGACTTTTTATAACAAATAAATGAAAATATTTTTTATTATTTATAAATGACTGCTGTTTGCACTTTCAAAATGCAAGGCTCCCTACCATTCTTGATAATAAATAGTATGCTAGGTTCTCATCACACTTAGACATTCTGCAGTGTAAGGTATGATTTTGTATATCCACCAACTTTTCTATTTCAAAATTCTAAATACAAGAATGCATAGATTTAGATATATACTGCCCAAGGCAACAAAGAGAGCCTTTCAACTATGCAAAGACAAGTCTTTTCCCGTTAGTCTAGTTTTGTCTGGTTCACTAAATCTTTTAGATCTAGATTGTCACAATGTACATCAGTAACATAGTACATGTATAAGGAAACAGACAGTGAAAACAAAATTAGAATATCAGACCCTGGATTAATGGCTTTGAAATGATTAAGGCATTTTGGGGTGAGAACAACTAGAATTGTAAGAGCGAATTGTTCCAATTTCTCACTCTGTAATATGAGTAAAAATGAGGGGTGGAGTGTAGGGGTGGAGTGGAGAAAGAAGTGGAATGTTATGATGCTTAAACTATTCCTTCGTAAGCCCCACGACTATGTCTAAATGTTCCCTGGTATTCACCCAATGTAGTCAAATCACTTTGGAGGACAATGATTTTTACCACCCTCAACAAACATACTTGACTGTGGAATTTCACACTTAGAGATTAACAGCAAAGTTTTCCAGTTAAGACACTTGGGCCAATAGATGGCTTTGTTTGCAACAAAGAGTATTATTTGCCTTCTGAACATGGAACCAACAGAAAGTATTAAAAATTATAGATGGTCACAGTTGATTTTAATACTTTAACATGAACCCTAAAATCCTAATTGAAAGAAAAAATTTTTTTCTTTTTTAATGTTATTTTATTGAGTTATAGTTGGTTTACAATGTTGTGTCAATTTCCAGTGTAGAGAACAATTTTTCAGTTATACATGAACATACATATATATTGCATTCTTTTTCACTGTGAGCTACCACAAGATCTTGTATATATTTCTCTGTGCTATACAGTATAATCTTGTTTATCTATTCTATATATACCTGCCAGTATCTACAAATTTTGAACTCCCAGTCTGTCCCTTCCCACCCCCCTCCCCCCTGGCAACCACAAGTTTCTATTATATGTCTATGAGTCTGTTTCTGTTTTATATTTATGTTCATTTGTCTTTTTCTTTTCTTTTTTTTTTTTTAGATTCCACATATGAGTGATCTTATATAGTGTTTTTCTTTCTTTTTCTGACTTACTTCACTTAAGAATGACATTCTCCAGGGACATCTATGTTGCTACAAATGGCATTATGTTGTCATTTTTATGGCTGAATAGTATTCCATTGTGTAAATATACCATCTCTTCTTTATCCAGTCATCTGTCGATGGACACTTAGGCTGTTTCCATGACTTGGCTATTGTAAATAGTGCTGTTGTGAACACTGGGGTGCAGGTATCTTTTTGAAGTAGGCTTCCTTCTGGATATATGTCCAGGAGTGGGATTACTGGTTCATATGATAAATCTATTCCTAGTCTTTTGAGGAATCTCTAAACTATTTTCCACAGTGGCTGCACCAAACTGCATTCCCACCAGCAGTGCAGGAGGATCCCCTTTTCTCCATAGTCTCTCCAGTATTTAACATTTGTGGACTTTTGAATGATGGCCATTCTGACTGGTGTGAGGTGATACCTCACTGTAGTTTTGATTTGCATTTCTCTGATAATTAGTGATATTGACCATTTTTGAAAGAAAAAATTTTTGACAGGAATCTGTCAAATATATACAATTTAAATATATATGTTGTATATATATTTAAACTATACATATATTTAAAATATATACACATATATAATTTATATTCTCAAAAAGGTTATTTTCTAAATATCCTTAGAAAGTAAATGATTTTTCAAAAATCTATTCATGTTTTTAAAATATAAAGTCTTAATAATCATGCCATAAAATTATCTGGAAAAAGGCATTTTCTGCTTCTTTAAATGCATATGGCCTTCAGGTAAAGAAAAAAAAAAAACTCAGCCTTTAGCTCTTACATGTTACTGAATTTTTCCATCAATGTTTCATCATGCCCCTTCCCACATGTTCTAACTTCAAGCTGAACATTGAGGTAGAAAGCACAGAGTAGAAGTTGCACAAATTGTTGCCAACCTAACCTCCTTTTAAAAGTGTTTTCAACCATGAGTCCCTATTCCTAACCACCTCCAGTCTAAACTACTTCTCTGGGTCCTAGACCTTCCATTATCTGGACCTAACTTTCCCAATAATCCTGAAAATTCTTCTTCTCTTCTGGTTGGGCCTATTAAACTCATTCATTCAATAAATGTTTGTTGAGTGATTACTATGTGGCACACACCAAACCACAATGCAGTGATGGCACAGGCTCCAGAACCAGACAGATCAAGTTTAAATATAGGTTAAAATACCACTTACTGTGAGGTTCCTTAACTTCCATTTGCCTCTTTTCCCTTATCTGCCAAAAAAGGCTAAAAAGTATTATAATTTTATTGTAAAGATTAAAGAAAATAATATATATCAAGTGCATAGAACAATTCCTAGCACACAGAAAACCCTCAACAAATAATACAGGTTATTTGGGAGAGTGCAGTGTTTAAGAAAAAAAAAAAAATTGGTAAGTGCTATTCCAGGGGAAGTACAGGGTGTTATGGCAGGGCCAAAGAAGGCAACTACTTTGTCAGGACAGTTTTCCCAGGGAAGTGACATTGAAGCTGAATCCTGCAATATAAATTGGAGTCAGCTTGGTAATAGAAGAAAGGAGTGGTCTAAGCAAGGAGAATTATATATGAAAAGGCCCAGAAATGCATTAACATCGTACTTTGGAGAAACCGAATGAAATTCAATAGAGCCAAGGAATGAGAGATGAGGCAGAGAAGTGGGGTAGGATCCAGGTCAAAGATTCTTTGAGTTTCACCTCCATATCAAGAATAATAATAAGCAATCTGGGGATTTTTAAGAAGAAAGGCAATCTGACCCAATTTAGATTTGAAAATAGGTGGCTGCAGAGTAGAGAACAGATTGGAGAGAAAATGGAGAACAGGATCATCTCTTATGTCTTACATTTAGGACATGCTCTACCATCTTTCATAGACCAGATAAACACCATAGTCTGTGGAAAGCCTTTCTTACTTCTTGAGCTCTCATTGATCACTTTCTTCTTTTTAAACTCCAATAGCATTTTTTTTTCTTTTCACTCTGACAATGCACCTTTAATCCATAACTTCACTACAAGGCTAGTATCTGAGGGGAGGAAGGTAGAGGGGAGGATTAGTCATTTGTCTTTTCAAGCACAGCTCCAAGAAAGACTCTTAAGCTGTTCAGGTCTTGCAGGCTGGACTCCTAGAAAGTAGATTCTGAAATTGAGTTTAGTGTGCAGAGAGTACTCATGGGACTAACGAGTACCCATGGGATTGACACCTGTGGAAGGGAGAGAAAGGAAGCAGGGGTAGGAGAGGGGAAAGCTGAGCAATAGCTCCAACCAACCCCATTGGAAACTTTAGAGCTCGAATGGCCTTTCAGATGGCAAGGCCTTTATATTCAATCTGCTATTGGATATAAAGACTTCCCGTGTGGGTCTCTGGAACTGAGCCTATGTCAAAAATATGGCCTTATATGATTGCCTGTGTTTTCTGACACTAGAACTGCTATGTCCTCTTCATCTCTGAGGAAACTATAATAAATGTATCTCTGAAACCTTTGGGATTAATGTCTATGCTGGATTGTGGGAATTTAGCTAATGCTAAAAACCGTATTTCCCAAAATTTCTTTCCCTCTATGGCACTAAGTCAGAGTTGACCAAAGAGGAAGTGCATGAGACTGAAAAGACAAAAATTAAGCAGAGGCCATTACTCTCAGAAAGTCACTGTGGTCAGACATGGTGACAAACAGACACAGAGTATTGGCAGGTCCCATCTTATCCTCCCCTGCATTTGGCTCATCTTCACAGTTGCTGGCCTTAATGGCCAACAGTGACCCCAGGCTCTCCACCAGGTATTTGACTGTGGACCCACAAAGGCAGTAGCCACATGAAGGCAATAACTTTCCAGAGGCAGCAATTTCCATAGACCTCAACTCAAGTTACCCCCTTCACTATTGCACTTTGGCAGCCTGAAGTACTTGGCTTCTTGCTTTTCCCTGCAAACTTCAACTTGTCCACAAGGCAGATATTTAAAAAGTATTGATTGACTATGATTTTTCTGAGTCTCTGACTTCCCTCTGCCAAACATTCATTTTCACAGCTCCTTTCACGTTTAATAAATTCCTTATTCTCACAAATTTTATAGTGGCTCTATTATCCTGAAAGAATCCTGAATGATGTCCTTTCCAGCCAAATAAGTTAAAGGAAAGAGAGAAGATATCAGTGATCCACAGTGGTAATTATCTTTCAAGAGTGGAAGATCCTCTTCACTTCAGTCTCAGTCATACCCTGCCATCTGTCTCCTTCTCTTAATGTAAAGAGAGGCCTCCATCTTCTCCATGGAGGAATCTCTGCCTTAAGGGTACCTCAGGTTGAGATGAACCCTGCCTGTGCACATATTTCTAGAGAAAGCTATCTGTGATGATAATTAATTACACAATATATGAAACTGGATATGCTCACTGTAAACACTGTCTTTAAGATGCAAACACAATTATAGAGACAGCTTAAACTCTTCCATAACCTCATGTTCTTAACAAAGAGTAGCACAAATTAAAAAGGAGCTAAGCATATGTCAGGTGTGTCAGATTCTTCCAGGAAGTCAAACTCCATATCATGTATATATCAGGTACATATAAGGAAGAGGAATCTATGAATTTATTGATGGACAAGGTTAATCATGTCTGAGAGTCTTTGCTCGAAGGCTGACGTGGCCCTACAACCACAGCTAGAAGAGAAAGACTTTATCAGAGGGCAGCAAGAGGCAGACACTTGGGCCAAACAGCATCTGAGGGAGCTCTAGAATTACTGGAAGCAGCCCTGAAGAATAAAGGTGTTTCACCAAAGTGAATCCCAAAGGTTGACTTGGCTGGATACTGAGGTTCATTCAAGACCCAAACATTACCCATGAGAATGTATGGTAATCCTTTTTTTCTGGCAAAACGTTCTAATGCACACCACTGCTTAAAAGATTTGCATCTAGAATCAAAGCAGGCTCAGGATGCTCTAGGAAAAATTATACCTGGATCCTCAGGGCTCATTAAATAACTGTTACTGGTATGTCACAGCCCTTCCCCTTCATATATATTTAGTATAATTCTTAGTGCTTCCACCAAGATAGGGCACACAGTATCCTTTACATGAGATCACATTCTGCTTCAGAGTCTGCTGCCTTGCTAATTAAGATGTTCCAAACCCATAAACTACCTGGCAATTTAGAGTGATACTATGTATTGCAATAATTCTTGCATCCCTCAAATACTTCAGTGCCTGAATTCATCCCTCTTCTACTCATTATCCACAGATGAAGGCAAAAAAGAATGATCCACGAGGTACAGAAAGAAAGAAAACTTCCATAGCTACATATCAAATTAGCAATATGACTTAGGTCACCCATCTTATAACAGAGAAGTTGGCCTTTGACAGTATTAATATACCCTTCTTCAGCAAATATGGATTTCACGCCCACTGCTTTCCTTTTTGCTTAGCACCACCATAACTTTTACACAAGTCAATTCCTAGAAGAAATCCAAAACAACCCAAGTGAGTTATGGACATCTCCAGATACAAGAGGGATGGTTTTCATATTCCCCATCAGTTCAGTTTCTACAGCCAGCACTGTCCAGACAAAACACGTGGCCTGGCAGTTGCTGTGTTTATGACAACCCTAGTCAGATCCTTTGGCCACTTTCCACTGTCCATCCACCTCAAAGAAATTTACCATGCCTTGCACCTGGGCTTCCATTATAAGGCAAATTGTATGGTCATCCATCCTCTGTTTCACCATTATCACTATAACACTTTCCATTTTCTTTCTTCAGATCAGTTCCCACCCTTTTCTTTGTCTTCCAAACTTTAGTAAAGAGCCCAGTACAATAGCCAGGCCTTCTCCAGAAAATTTCCCTGTATCCTTAGAAGCTTATCTCGAGTTCTCACTTTATTCCCTTGCTTTAATTGGAATTTGGCTGTTCCTTGAAGATACCCCTACCTCTAAGACCCTCTTCAGTGCATGTTTGTTGGCAGGTAAGAGAGAGTTCTTGTCTAATGGCTTCTATTTTTCTTAGTAAAATAGAAGATGAGATCATCTAAAAGACGATCTTCTAAAAGATCAAGGAGCTAGGAGGATGGGTCAGAGATTGGAGGAAAATGTCATCCCTCACTTCCAATTCATCAGCAAGTCTTATTTGCTCTGATTTCAAAATATATCTTAAACCCAACTACTTCCAGCTACCTCCACAATTAACATGGCAGTCTGGGCCAGCACTATATCTTTGTTTTTTAATTATTTTTTTGCCGGGGGAGGTAACTATGTTTATTTATTTATTTAATAGAGGTACTGGGGATTGAACCCAGGACCTCATGCATGCTAAGCATGCACTCTACCACTGAGCTATACCCTCTGCCCCCAGCATTATATATTGCCTGCATCTACCAACTCAGCATTCTGACTGGCCTCCCTACAAATTTTTGGCCTCCTTTGCATAAGCAAGTAGGAGGACTTTTTCAAAATACAAATCATAGCACTCTCTTGCTTAATATACTTCAGTGGCATCTTATCTTTCTTTGGGTAAAGGCAGAAATTCTTACAATATCCCTCCTTCACCTCCTTGGCCTTTGTCTGCTTCTTAGGCTCATCTGGCAAAATGCTTTTCATTTTTCATGACACAATGGCAACAATAGCCTTCTTTCAACTACTTGAAGCCACAATAATTCCTTTTAATACAGAGTCTTAGGTTGAATGGACTTTATTCTTCCCTTATCTTGTTAAGTCCTATTTTCCCTTAAGGTCTCAGATCAACCATAATTTCTCAGGAAAGCACTATTATTCTTTCTTATAGTACCGTGTACTTTGTCCTTATAGCACTAAACATAGTTATAGCTTTCCACTAATTATAGTTAAATTTATATTTGCTTAAATGGGATAGTTACATTACTATATTATATTTAGCAATAACTTCCATTAAATAATTTTTGGATTAATGTATAATGTCTTCCCCTACTTAGCTTGTAAGCTCAATAATAGTAGGGATCATGTCTGTTTTTATTCATTGTTGCATCCCCAAGTTCTAGCCCAATGTCTAATCATATGTGGTAGGTGCTCAATGAGTATCTGTTAAATAAATAAAAGCTGAACTTGACAGCCTTGAACACTAAGGCAGGCAATACAGAGAGTAGACTCTGTGGCGCTACTCATTATAGATATGTACCACCTATTACCACTTTCTAACCTATACAAGAATAAGGTTTCTGACCCACAAAGTGGAGGCCTTCCAATTCCAGGTTTTCCATCCTTGCATCCCAAATTAATTTCACTAATCCCTGTGCATATGTCCCTAGAACTTCACTCTGAATACAATGCCTTTGCAACTTACCCTAGCTGCCAGAGACAAGGAGCAAAAATACACAGTAGGGAATGATCTGGACTTTGCCATTACTATAGCTATCCCTGGTACTTTGTCTGGTACTTAGTAGAGTAAAACACATATGAACAACTACTGATGTGAATCCCTCATCTAGGGTCCACTGGTTTTGGTTGAGGCACTGCTCCATGATCAGAAATAGACCTACAAAAGTGGGTGGTTTTGGTTGAGGCACTGCTCCATGATCAGAAATAGACCTACAAAAGTGGGGATTGAGTCCTTAAAGAATAATGAAAGTGAAGCAGTCTGAAGTGGGAATGATCATTAGAATACTCTTTTGAGAACAAGCCAAGAATCAGAAAGAAGAAATTAAACACCAAAGTCTAGTTCAAAGGACAGGAGCAGAACTATAAATTGGGAAAGGAACTGCAGTCAAAGGCCAGATGGACTACGGAATGAATGAGTGCAGATCAGGAACCAGGGAGATGTCTACACAATAATTATAGTGAACAGATCAGAGTAGGCAAATGCCTAGGACCATGGCCATGATGACTGATTTAAGGCATAGAAGTGAAATAGAACATCCTACTAAAGAAAATTGATTCCTTCCAGGGCAATCCCTGGGAGTGTCCCCTTCCTTAAAATGGCAAGCTTGGGTGTTTGTGTAGTGGTCAGAAAGAAGACCGCCCCCTAACCAATTTCTTTTAATTCAGGCCCCCTCACATACTCAGCATGTGACCCAAACCCAATAACAATTAAGCTGCAGTAACAGGTAAGCTTCTCTGGTGACTAACAGGGAGCTTCAAATAATTCACCCCTTCTCACATTTAGAGTGCTAAATCCACTGAGCTTCATTGCCATCATTTTCCTGTGTTGACAAACTCAAGACCTCCAATTTATCTTCTGGCTTTTAGTCAAATAGTCATCCCTTGCATCAGACAACAGATTCAGTTTCGGCAGTCTAGGCTCAGATTTTGACTTGGGCAATGCTTTATACTTATTTTTTAAATCTCTAGATATTGCTTCTAGATATTCCAGATAATTAACTAACCTACATAACATTTTCTCTGGAGTACTTTACCTAGCTTAAAATTTAATGGCTAATGTCTCTATCCAACCTGTCCTAAACTTTCCCACTCTCAGGGTAGCAAGAGCAGGATTTATAGAATATACAATTTAATGTGTATTTAGTTACCATTTTGTAAATAATTGTCCAGTTCTTTGCTGTTTCATATATATAGGCCATATCTCACTAAATAAATTTCTTGAGGAATGGGCTTGATTTTATATTACTTCCCTAGTGCTTATAATACTAAGCACCTAATCAATATATTGAGTTTGCAAATAAAAACAAATTGTAGATGAGGTACAACAGGTATGGCAATATTTAGCCTCATTCAAAGAAGTCATCCTGAGAAGTCAAGTGCTATCAGATCCCATTCAACACTTCTACAACAAAATTTGATAAAATGCTATAATCTTAATAAGGGCAACAGTTTTAAAAATGAAGTGTTCATTTGTCATCAAATCACAAGGGAAGATACCAAAAGAAGGAAGGAGCAAAAAAGAACTACAAAAGCAACCTGAAAACAAGTAACAAGATGACACTAAGTACATATCCATTAATAATTATTTTAAATGTAAATGGACTAAATGCTCCAATCAAAAGACATACAGTGGCTGAATGGATTAAAAAAAAACAAGACATATAGATGCTGCCTACAAGAGATTCACTTTAGATCTAAAGACACACACAGACTGAAAGTGGGAGGAAACAAAAAGAAAACAAAGTTGGAGTAGGAGTAACTAATATCAGACAAAACTGACTTTAAAACAAAGGCTGTAACAAGAGACAAAGAAGGACATCATGTAATCATAAAGAGATCTATCCAACAAGAAGATATAACAATTCTAGGTATATATGAACCAAACATAGGAGCACCTAAATACATAAAGCAAATATTAACAAAGATAAAGGGAAAAATTGAGAGTAGTATAATAATAGTAGGGGACTTTAACACCCCGCTTAAATCAATAGACAAACCATTCAGACAGAAAATCAATAAGGAGACACTGGCTTTAAATGATCCATTAGACCCTATGGACTTTATAGATATATATATATATATAGAACATTCTATCCAAAAGCAGCAGTATACACATTCTTTTCAAAAGCACATGGAATATTCTTCAGGATAGATCACATCCTAGACAATGAAACAAGTTTTAGTAAACTTAAGGAGACTGAAATAATATGAAACGTCTTTTCTGACCACCAAGATATGAGACTAGAAATCACTATAAGAAAAAACTGCAAACAACACAAACATGTGTAGGCTAAACAATATGCTGCTAAACAACCAATGGATCATTAGAGAAATAAAAAAATTACTGAAGACAAATGAAAATGAAATGATACAAAATCTTTGGAGATGTAACAAAAGCAGTTCTAAGAGGGAAGTTAATAGTGACACAAACCTACCTCGGTGGCGGGGAGAGACAAACCTCAAACAACCTAACCTTACACCTAAAGGAACTAGTAAAAGAAGAACACATAAAACCCAAAGTTGGTAGAAGGAAAGAAATAATAAAGATCAGAAAAGAAATAAATAAAATACCAACTTAAAAAATAGAAAAGTTTAAAAGAACTAAGAGCTGTTTCTTTAAAAAGATAAAAGCATTGATAAACTTTTAGTCAGACTAAGAAAGAGAGAGAGGACCCAAATATAAAATTGGAATTGAAAAAGAAGTTACAACCAACACCACAGAAATACAAAAGCCCATAAGAGATTACTATGAATAATTTATGCCAATGAGATGGACTACCTAGAAAAATGAATACTTTCCTAGAAACATAGAGTCTCCCAAGACTGAATCAGAAAGAAATACAAAATATGAACAGACCAATTGCTAGTAAAGAAATTGAATTAGTAATAAAATAAAAAAAAAAAAACTGCCAATAAACATAAGTCCAGAAAGAGATGTTGCCACAGGTGAATTCTACCAGACATTCACAGAAGATTAAATACCTATCTTTTTCAAACTATTTCAAAAAATTGAAGATAAAGGAACACTTCCAGACTTTTTCTACAAGGCCAGAATCACCTTGATATCAAAAGCAGACAGACACCATAAAAAAAGAAAATTACAGGCCAATATCACTGATGAATATAGATGCAAAAATTCTCAACAAAATATTAGCAAACTGAATTCAATGGTACATTGAAATTATCTCACACCATGATCAAAATCCAAAAATCAGTGAATGTGATACACCATTTAATAAATTTAGGAATAAAAATCATATGATTGTCTCAATAAATGTAGAAAAAACTTTTTACAAAATTCAGTGATCATTTATGACAAAAATTGTCATCAAACTTGGTATAGAAAGAAAATAACTCAACATAATAAAGGCAATGAATGACAAACCTACAGTCAACATCATACTCAATGATGAAAAGCTGAAAGCATTTCTTCTAAGATCAAGAACAAGGATGCCCACTCTTGCCACTTTCATTCAACATAGAATTGGAAGTTCTAGCCACAGTAATTGGACAAGAAAAAGAAACAAAAGGAATCCAAATTGGAGTAAAACTGTCACTGTTTGCAGGTGACATAATATTACATATAGAAAATCCTAAAGCCACCTCCAAAAAACTATTAAAATTAATATATTCAGTAAAGTTGCAGGATACAAAATTTATATATTCAGAAATCTGTTGCACTCCAATATACTAACAATGAACTGTCAGAAAAAGAAATTAAGAAAACAATCACATTTACATTGCATCAAAAAGAATAAAATACCTAGGAATAAACTTAACTAAGGAATCAGAAGACCTATAGTCTGAAAACTGTAAGACACTGCTAAAAGAAACTGTGGACAATAAAAACAAATGGAAAGATATGGATTGGAAGAATTAATATTGTTAAAATGGCCATAGTATCCAAGGCAATCTACAGATTCAATGCAATCCCTACTGAAATACTAATGTCATTGTTCACAGAACTAGAATACGTAATCCTAAAATTTGTATGGAACCACAAAAGACCCCCAAAAAGCCAAAACAATCTTGAGAAAGAACAAAGCTGTAATCATGCACCCTGATTTCAACCATACAACAAATCTACAGTAATCAAATCAGGGAGACTTTAGTACTTCCATACAAATTTAAACATTTTTGTTCTACTTCTGTGAAAAATACCATTGGTAATTTGATAGCCAAGATATGGAAGTAACCTGTGACCATCAACATATGAATGAATAAAGCAAATGTGGTATATACATATATATACATACATACACATATATATGTATACATATATACATACACACAATATATAAACATATTATATATATAATATAATTGATTGTATATAATGATTTGAAGTAATATTATAATATGAATATTATTCAACCTTAAAAAGGAAAGAAATCCTGCATTGCATCAACATGGATTAATCTGGAGAACATCATGCTAAGTGAAACAAGCCAGACACAGAAAGACAAATAATGTATGATCTCACTTATACAATAAATCTTAAAAAAATGTTGAACTCAAAGGAACTCATAGTTACTATTAATAATAGTAGTTACCAGAAGCTGAGGAGAGGGTTTGGGGAAAAGAAAAGATGTTTGTCAAAGGTTACAAACTTTTAGTTAAAAGAGGAATAGTTCTGGTGTTCAGCATGGTGACTAGAGCTAATAATAATGTATTGCATACTTGAAGTTTGCTAATAGAGTAGCTCTTAAGTGTTCTCAGCACACACGAAAAAGATAACTCTGTGAGTTAATGGATATGTTAATTAGTTTGATTATGGTAATCATCTTTCAATGTAAATGTATATAAAAACATATTGTACATCTTAAATATATTAAATTTTTGTAATCATATCTCAGTGAAGCTGAAAAAAAGGAAAAAGACCTCTTCTTATTATTTAAATGTCTTTAAAAGATAATTGACTCCTTGAAAAAACAAAAAGTAATAACATATTGTGGTACTTATAAAATATGAAGAAGTAAAATGTAAGGCAAAAATTGTAAAAAGGCCCAAAAAGAAAAATAGAATTATACTTGTATTACTTGTTGTAAGGTTTTTACACTATACATTAAGTAATATAATATAATTTGAAGTTAAATGTGGTAAGTTAAAGAAATATGAGCTCTAAATCAACAACTAAAACTCTGTATCTCTTTATTGTGAATAATAAAGAGTTGCATCTAATAAGCTGACAAAGGAGAAAAGGAGATACAAAGAAATAAAAATTGAAAAATTGCTCTAAAAAGGGTAGAAAAATAGGAAAATGGGAATTAAGAACAGATGGGACAAACAGAAAACAAGTAGCAAAACTATGTATTTAAACTCAAACATATCAACAATCACATTAAATGTAAATGATCTAAACAGTCTCATTTAAAAACTGGAGATTTTAAGATCAGGTAAAAAGCAAGACCCAACTATGTTAACATATAAGTTTTTTTAAAAAGATGAAAAAAATTAAACACCATGTTAAAACTAATCAAAAGAAAGCTGGAGTGCTTATATAAATATCAAACAAAATAGATTTCAGATCAAATAATATTACCAGTGTTGAAGAAGGACATAAAATGGACAAATACCTTGAAATACACAAACTACCAAAGCTCATTCAAGAAGAAACAGATAATCTACATAACTCTATAGCTATTACAGAAATTGAATTTTATTTAAAAATCTTCCCACAAAGAAAACTGTAGACTTATATATCTTCATTAGCAAATTCTACCAAATATTTAAATAAGAGATAATACCAATTCTACACAAACTCTTCCAGAAAATTGATGAGGAGGGAATACTTCCCAAATCATTCTATAAGGACCACATTACTTGATATCAAAACCATACAACAATATTATAAGAAAAGAAAACTACAAACCAATACATCTCATGCTTATACATGCAGTGTCCTTAAAATATTATCAAATAAAATACAATAATATACAAAACAGATAATACATCATAAGGGGTTTATCCCAGGAATGTAAATTTATTTTAATATTCAAAAACCAATCAATATAATTCATATAGTAACAGACTAAGACAGAAAACCCACATGATCATCTCAATAAATACAGAAAAATATTTGAGAAATACAAAATACATGCCTGGTAAAAACTCTCATAAAACCAGAAACAGAAGGGAACTTTCTTAACCTGATAGAAAACACATATGAGAAACTATGGTTAACATCATACTTATAGCGAAAGACTAAATGCTTTCTAAAATCAGGAACAAAGAAAGGAGATTTATCTTACTACTTTCAATCAACATTGTACTGCTCGTTCTAGCCAATGAAATTAGGAAAGAAAAATAATTTAAAAACATCTAGACTGGAAAAGAAAAGGTATAACTCCTTTTATTCACAGACAACATGATTCCTGTGAAATAAATCCTATAATGTGTACAAATAAGTTACTAGAACTAATAAGGAAGTTTAGCAACGTTGCAGGATATCAGATCCATATACAAAAATCAGCTATATTTCTATATAGAACAGAGCATCATTTCATGCAGTTATTTGCCATCCATGTATCTTACTTAGTGAACTGTCTTTTCAAATACTTCACCCACTTTTAGAAGGTTAACATATACCTACAATGTGACCCAGTCATTTCTGGGTCATATAAAAACATTCCTGGTCATGCCCTAATCTCAGGAAACTGTACATAGCAATTCATAACCTTACATGGCAAAGGGGACTTGACTGATGTGATTAAAGGAAGGTTCTTGAGATATGGAGACTATCCTGCATTATCTAGGTGAGCCCAATATAATCTAATGGTTCTTAAAAGATGAAAGAGGAAGACAGAAGAGTCAGAGAAGATGTTATGATTGACAGAAACAGAAGTTGGAGGGATGTCCTTTAAGATGGAGGAAGAGGCCACATGCCAAGGAATGTAAGCAACCTCTGGAAGACAGAAAAGCTGAATAAATTAGCAAGTAAAAAGAATGCAGTTCTGACAAAATCTTCACATTTTAGCCCAGAAAAACTCATTTCAAACTTCTGACCTTCAGCAGGGAGGGCATAGCTCAGTGGTAGAGCGCATGCTTAGCATGCATGAGGTCCTGGGTTCAATCCCCAGTACCTACACTAAAATTAAATAAATAAATAAATAAACCTAATTATCAAACTTCTGACCTTCAAATTGTAAGATGGTGAATTTGTGTTGATTAAGCCACTGTTTGTGGTAATTTATTACAATAGCAATAGGAAACAAATAATCCTGACTTATGAAACAAGTTTTTTTTGCAAGCTTCTATTTTTACTGGAATAAATTTATATTCTGTACAAGAATGGACTAAAACCGAGAATTTACCTGCTATTGTTCAACATCTAAATTTGCTATAGCATTGAAAGAATCATAAAATACAGATGATATATTTGATGAGCTTTGTTTTCTAAAAATATTGGTCAAAAATATACTATGAGTAGAAGCAGGAAAGACAATAACTGAAAATGTTTCGCCTGAAATAGTTACAAATTTAATAAAATAAATCCAACTTGAGAATATACTACATATGGCATAATTTGCTCTGAGTTTACCAGATACATATATAAAGAGTAATGTTCCCAAATAAAAATACTGAGGCCAACAGAATAGTCAACTGAGAGCATCAATAATAAAATTTATTAATTATAAAATGCAATATTGTAGAAGTTTAGAGATATTTCTATTAAAAATTTCAAACATAAAACTATATTAAAATACATTCTTCACAGTGGCTGGGTGCCAGAGGAAATGGGCAGACATTAGTCAAAGATGTAAACTTCCAGCTATTAAAATGAATAATTTCTGGGTATCTAAGGTACAGCATGGTGACTATGATTAACAATAATGTATTATAAACTTAGAAGTTGCTAAAGACAGTGAATTTTAAATGCTATCACCACAGAAGAGAAGTTAATTATGTGAGCTGATGGAAGTGTTAACTAACTTTCTTGTGGCAATTATTTCACAGTATATATGTGTATCAAATCATCACATTGTATACCTTCAACTTATATCATGTTATATGTCAATTATATTTCAATGAATCTGGGAAAAAATACATTTTCAGATGTGGAAAAAACATGGTGTAAGAGACAGATACAGTTGAGAAACTGAATAAAATACATAAATATGTATAGAATAATTATTGGTTGTTATTTTAATGCACTAATAATCAGTATTAAGCAGTTTTTAATTTTCTCTAATGTATCCAGATTTATTTTGGATAAACAGTTTGAAAAAAACATTTTTCAAAAAGACGATTTTATAGGCCCACCAATATAATAAAACTAATTTCTCTGTTAGTACATATTTTAAAACATCATGTAAGTTTAACTATTTAATGCTCCATTACATTCTTAAAAGTGTATCTGTCTGGACAACATAATTTATTGTTGTTAGGTCTAATAATTACTTGTGCCATTCCACTGCTACCACTTTGTTCTCAGACCAATGTATTCTGTTATTAGGAGAATGAGTATCTGAATTTTTTAAGACAGTACTTCCCATCTTGCTCCTTACATCATAACTGAGTTCTTAAAGTCCATCCCGCCATTCTATAAAGTCATTGCTTTATAGTCAATGACTTTAATGACATTATAAACAATATAAAACAAGTGATTACATGATTGTTATTTTTTGCTCTAGATCATCTACATTAAAATTAGTTCTTTGGACAGATGCAATGTTGTATGAGGTTCTCTAATGCTGAATAAGCCATTCATCATTTTACAAATAGCATTGCTACAGGAAGTATGTATAGCAGGCAAGAAAAACAAATATAGCTGCACAATAATGATCCACTCTATGAAAATAAATTGATGCCACTTCCATGATAGATGAAGTCTAATATAATCAACCTGCCACCAGATGGCTGACTGGTCCCCCTAGTATATGATGTATCAAGTGCTCAACATTCTGCTACTGAAAGATTGGGTTTTCAACTGTAGCAGTGCACAGATCAGCCTTGTGGAAAAGAAGTCCATATTTTTCTGAAATCATAAATAACTTCCATCCCTGTCATCATGATACTTTGTTCAGGGAACCATTTACCAAGTACTGGCTAACTGGAGAAAGAGGCTAAATGGTAACCACAAGAGATCATATTGGCTACCTGATTAATGATACGCCTCCCCTGCAGAGGTGGCCTCTTTTGCTGCTGCTGCTGTTGTTTGCTAGCACTTACATGAAATATAAATATGCTCACATTCTATTAACACTACAGAAGTTCCATCTACAGATCACTTCTGCAAATTTACTTCTCTCTCAATCCTGCAGTCTTAGTTTTCCATGCCCCTGTATGTCCAGCCAGATCATTAACCACTACCCATAAACAGGCATGGGACATTGCTTTTCCAAGCAAACTGAAAAAGTGAAATATAATGATTAAAGTTCTTCACTTTGGAAGGACTTTCTCTTCTGCATGTATTTCAATGTTAATCTCTGAGTGAGATTGTAATGGTATAGCAATCTGCCTTTGTCAGGGGCCAGCTCATTTTCCAGAAGCATCTGTAAACCGGACTTGAATTTTTCCTTCCTGAATCAACTGGTTATAGAGAATCCCTACGTGGTCACAAGTGTGGTTTGACAGAATGGTGGCAATATAGACAGACCAGTCACCTCGTAATGTGAGCCACCTACTTGGTCAAGTCATTTACTAATGGCTTCAGGAACAGCTTTACTCCAGTTTTCCATATGTCATTTCCAGTTGATGTTGGAGTGATTCTGGTTATACACAGTTTTACAGCTTATTAAGTTAGAAAAAACTCAGTTTATGACGGTTATCCAAAACTTCATGGCCTTAAATTCTCATGGTAGTGTTTGGTCTCTACCAAGGCTCTCAAGACAAGGCCAGGAACTGTTTCTCAAAAGAGTAGCTGATTATGTGGTGTTGATCCAAAGTCCTAGGAGGTTACATTGATTCTCCTCCTTGTTCCAAATAGCATCTTGATCTCTCTTATGCTACCGCTTAGACCAGCTAAAAAGTTCTACTGTTTGGGGGACTTTTCAAAGTCAGTAACTCATTAAATAGATTGGAATAGCATATCCAAATGTAGCATATGCTACTTACAGTATCCAAAGAGGCTCATCAACTGGTTTCTCACTGATACGGGGAAAAGGTATACTACGTTTTCTATTATTTTGAGGAGAAAATCCTGAGATGCTCAAGACCTCTTGATTCTCAGAAATTTCAGTGTAGTTACCTGGATTTTCACTGGAGTTTACCTCCCACTCCCTGAAATCTAGTCACCCAGTACTCTGAGCATATAATCAATGTAGCTAGTCAGTGTGATGTTATGTACAATTATGAGATGCTGAGATGGTATAGGTATCTGCAAGCTAGATTGTAACTCAGAGCTAGAGAGCTGAAACAGATCAATGAAAGTATATTTGTGTTCCTTCAAGGTTGTGAGGACAAATAAAGTAACTGGACAATGAGAACACAAATCATAGAGTGAATGAGTAGAATTTGGTAATCTTGGATCTATTTAGGTTGGAGATAAGGTAAAGAAATATTAGTTTAAACACTGTACTTCCATTGATAACCCTGGATCTATATGTGTTAGATTGAAGATAAGGGTTATGAATTCACTAGTCTTAAACATGGGTAAGTGAAATTGTAAGCTTAAATGAGATTCCTTAAGGACACTATATAAGACAGAAATAATGTGATGGCCTGAATCATGGGGAACTCTTAACATTTAAGAGGCAGAGAGAGAAAGGCCTATAAAGAATAATAAGTAGGATTGATTAGAGAGATAAAGCAAGTACGTTATCATGGAAACTAAAGGAAGTAAGTTTCAAATAGGAATTGGTCAATGATGCTAGTGGAGAAAGCATCATGTTTGCTTCTGATGTTTGTTCTCAGTGAAAGGACCTCAAAATAGCTCTGGGTCTTTCTCTACACTTGGGGAGACTGGATGACTTATATAATTCGTAAATCTGTGAAGAATGTCTGATTTAGCTTTGTCTTCCAACCTCACAACTAGGTAGTTACATCCTTCACTTTTATTTCCCAAATTGTTCACAACCTAGGCAAGAAGAGGGGAATTGTTTATTGGAACCTCCTTGGAAACTGCAACAACTGATGTCAAATTCCGTATCAGGTAAGCTAGGAGCTGAAAAGAGGTGAATGACTCTGGCCATTAGGAAGTAATCATAAATCAATATCTTCTGTAAGAAAGTCAAACACAGTTTCTCCAAGGAAGGCAATTGAAAGAATATCTCCATTTTGGTGGAGCAACATTAACTTTCTTTGTTTTGTAAGATTGTCGAAGAATGGGACTATGCCACCCAGGAACTATATTAGTCAGGAATATTTTAGTTGCAAATGTATAAAACCTCCTTTAAAATAGCTTAAATGAGGGTGGCAGGTGTGGGTGGGGAAAAAAGACAGAACTTAGTGGCCACTTAATGGACTATGGGTTAGTCTATGGTCCTGGATTTCAAATGCTATCTGGACTCTCCTCTTTCTATTGCTTATACTGCCTTCTTCTGTTTTGTTTTTTTTTTTTTATAGGCATACCTTATTTTGTTACGTTTTGCTTTATTGCACTTCACAGACAGCACATTTTTTAAATGAAAGGTTTGTGGCAACTTTGCACTGATCCAGTCTATCAGCACCATTTTTCCAATAGCATTTGCTCACTTCATGCCTCTGTGTTACACTATGATATAATTCTCACATTTCAAACTTTTTCATTATTATATTTGATTGGGTAATCTGTGATACTACTTTGATGTTACTACTATGACCTGCTGAAGACTCATGATGATTAGCATTCTTTAGCAATAAAGCATTTTTTATTTGAGGTATGTACATTTTTTAAGACATAATGCTATTGCACACTTAATAGACTACAATATAGTATAAACATATCTTTTATATGCACTGGGAAACCAACAAATTTGTATGACTCACTTTACTGTGATATTTGCTTTATTGTAGTAGTCTGGATCTGAAACTGCAATACTTTCAAGGTATGCCTGTATATGGTAAAATAGGTTTGCTCTGTGTTGTGTCAAAGATGGTCAGCAGTAGCTTTAGCCTCAGTAAAAATTTCATACATTACTCTGGAATTCGTATGAAACTAAAGATAATTAAATTAAATTAAAGATAGACTCATGTGCCTATCTTTATGGCAGGTTGTCACATAATTGACAGCTTTGTTACATAAAGGAAAAAAATCTTGTGAAAAGACAGACATACAAAAAGAATTGTTCACTACATTTCACCCTTTTGCTACCCAGTACCTACTCTTGTGCTTTGTTCAGTATATATAATTTCAAAAATGTCCCAGCATAAGACAATACAATTATCCCATGGACAACTGAAATACTCTCCTCTCCAATGGCAGACATGCCAAAATCTCATCCAATTTTTGTATATTGCTTGGAAACCAAGAGTTCTAGGTGATATGCATTTCTTTTAACCAGGTTTGCATGTAGCTCATCATGGTACAGCATGATAAAGATAATTTTATTAGGTATTAGTATATACCTAACAAGAAGAGTAAGGACACTCTGATTAGCTAGTTGATGAGGTCCTTGGTCAGTTAATGTCTTGAGTTTGCCCTCTGGAAGGTGCTCCCTTATCCCTTGCACAATAAGAGGGTATTGGAATTAAGGAATCATAGGTCTTTGTTTGCAAGGCTTGGTGTTTTTGTCTATACAAATCTTTTGCAATCTTAGTTGGCTGCTGGTCACCTTGCCTTTTGGTTAACTCTGTAGTTTAGAAACCAAAAATAGAGATGGTGTGCGAATCTGTTTCCTGTCCCTTAGCAATGTATTACAAGGTTGGAATGCAATGTCTATCCTTCAGTCAACTAAATTAACTAAGTATCTTCATTTTGACTACTGCATCCAAAATTACAAACTGAGGAATGAGTTTAGGGATAATGCAGCCAGGTTTTATCTGTCCACTTGCCCCCAAGTTGCATCTCAGTGAATGCTTCCTCATAATAGGACTAATTTGTGAACTTTCATCAGACAGGATATACACCTGCAAGAGATGCATGAGGTGATCAAAAATCAGGCTTTTGTCAGGGTTCCAACTGAATCTTTTACTGTTTCTAGCTCCCTACTTTTGCTTGCATTAATTTTAGCTCAGGACAGAGAAGATGCAGGTTTATTTGATTCTCAGTCACACGAATTACTGAGTACATGCAGGAAGGGGGTGTTGTAGCAATGCATAGTTGTTCCTTGGTACTCAAGTGGGACTGGTTCCAGGACCTGCCACTGATACCAAAATCCACCGACGCTTGAATCCAGTAGTCAGCCCTCCGTGTCTGTGGATTCTGCATTTGCAGATTTAACCACATACGTGGAACTCATGGATACTGAGAGCCAATCGTATTTACTGAAAAAAATCTACAGTTCAAGGGTCAACTGTATTCTTTCTTCTGCATTTATATAGCTACCTTGAACTGAAGTGCATCCCTTTCTTGTAGGATCTCGTTAATGGACACATTCCAAAATCCTGACATTTCTTCTATCAATTCCTGACATTTCTTCTATCAATTCCCCTAAAACTTTAATCTTGATACAGACATTGCCTAGGATCTAAATTTAACAGCTTGTTTGCTTGCTACAACATAGTAAGTATCACCAAACTTCCTAGCCAGAGCCATGGAATCATTACTGTGCAACTCACCTACACTCATCAGTTTTAGATTTCAGGGTGTGTCATTTATTGACACTGGTACTAATTTACGTACTACTCAGGAATAAAAACCCAAACCTTGCCATTCTGAGATTTCTTACTCTTCTCCAGTTTAACAGTCTATTTTGAATTTCACATCAATTTTGGATGGAAGTACAGGGAAGTAAAAGTTTAAGATATTATTAGGCTGTTCTCCTTTCTAAGATTTTATCTGGTTGTGGGAGGTAAGTCCCTTACTATCATGGCATTGGTGGAGGGAGTATCTGGTCTGCTTCTTGTCTAAATTTGTGGCTAGAAGGTCCATTCTTGATACAAGTTGTAAACAATTCTCTGAAAGTGTAACTGTTTTTCCTCTGGGCTAACCTTAGAATTTATGGGTGTTAATGTCTTCTCAGTAGGATCCTCTGTCCAACCCATGGATTCATACCACAGCCTCTGTCATAAGTTTCCACCATCCTGTATTGCAGTAAGCCCATATAAAGCAATTGGGCTCTTACTGTGAACAAAATTTACATACCTCTTAAAGAATTCTGTATCTCCTTTTCAGTTCACTGCTGTCAAGGAAGATGCAGGAATAGGAGTGGTGGTCAATGCTGCCTGGCCCTCTGCTTAAACACAATATGCTGCCATTTCTACTTGATTGTAGTTGCCTCTGTTGGGCAAAATTCCAAGTGGGAAACAGGGCACAAGCCACAAGTTCCCTGTTTTTAAATTCCGAAGTCTTCCTGGCAGTATCTGTCCCTTACCCCTTAGGGTTTCAACCCTGAGGAGAGAGCCAAGAAATACATGTCTCAATTCATGGGCTCTTTTTCCCTCTTGCAATACCATTGAGACTGCTTCAATTTTCTTGCAATGATTTCATTCTCAGACAGGTTCACTTCACATGGTGACCAAAGGCCATAGGTAATTTTTTTTTGCTTAATTCTAGCCAGAGTAAGGTGCCTCTTTCTCAATAATGCTAGCCAAAATGGTGAGGCTGTTATCTGATTAGCTTTTGTTACCCTGCCCATTCTTAAACCAATCACTGTGACTGAGGAATTAGGGTAAGTTTGGCCAGCTTGACTTACGAGCCTACCTCTGAGGTATGAGTTAAGAGGGGGAAATGGATGGCTGCACTTGGAGCAAAGAAGGGTAGGTCTATATTAGAACAAACTCTCAAATGTCAGTGGGTCACACAAAAGAATGCACATGAACTCTAACACAAGTATTCCTAACAGGCAGGCAGCTATCCTCTGAGTGAAGATTCAGGAAACCAGAGTCTTTCCACCTTGTGGCTTCGCTATGTTCAATACAGGGCTTCCAAAACAAATGCCTTAAGTTGGTGAGGAATAGGGAAATGCTGAGAAACTTTTCATGTGATATTTTTATGGACCAGAGTTGCAAAAGGAACACATCATTTATATTTATATTCTACTGGTTAGAACTTAACTGGCATATCTAACTGGTAAGCCTAATTGTAAAGGAGGCTGGGAGATAAAATCTAAAAAGAATTGTGCCCCCAAAAAGAACTGAGTATCAGCAAAAGTCCACTATTCTGATTACTAAATATCTATTTTACCTCTTTTCCCACACAAGGAACACATCCTACCCAAATAAACACAACCTAAAAGTTCTATCCAGTCACTAGGTCAGGCTTAAAGTCTACATTTTCAGGTAATGTGCATTTCTCTTCATTAAGTCCAAATGCAACCTATGAGTTAAAAACACAAGTTATCTCTAATATCACCCCAAGTTCCAGCAAACACAATGTACAGGGGTAGATAAGAAAGAGGTAACTACAATATGCTGTCATTAGGAAAAGAGAAAAATGTGAGACACTAGGCAATAGATAGATAGATAGATAGACAGACAGACAGATATAGATATATAGATAAATAAAACAATGATGAAATACTGAGTAGGCATTTTGTGATCTATTTCCCCTGAGAGTGGAAGAAGTTTTGATGAGATCCCAATCTAGTTTTGGAGAGGAACTTGTCTGTGCTCTGTCTTCTGTTTGGTCTGACATCAGCTTCTGAAATGTTCTCTGTCCATTATTCTCTAAGGCCAAATCCTATGTGAGTACTGGAAGCTGTAAAGCATTTAAGCCCAATTTTCTACTTATGTAAGTTTGGGGTTGAAGAGTTGCCTCACTGTTTTAATACTTGAACAGTATTTGAATCAGTTTCATGATTTGATTACTAATAAAATTCCTTCAAAAATTAGTCCTGTGATCTATTTTCTTCCAGTAATTACACCCAAAGTTCTTTCTCACATAATTCTCAAATCTGATTTACTTCTTTGCTTCTTTGCTCCCATGTCAGTTTCTCAAGAACTTCATCCCAGCTACCTTGAGGCCATCTGAAATAATGGCCTTGGATGGGAAGGCCAAAAACTTGATTTGATCTTTGTTCCAGTACTAAATCTTGAGGGGACTGTATTCAAGACCTCTTCCAGTTTCATCTTTTTTTTTTTTTAACTGTGCAAGGTCTAGAAAAAGTCAGCTTTCCCAATCTTTCCAAATATTTCTATGCATTTTCATTTCTGCAGTTGTTTCCTGAGCTTATCTCTTTAGTAAAATCTTGCTTAAGGTAAAACGTAAAAACTCAAAATATACCATTACTTTTACTCTTTTGAACGATTACCTCTTATTATTAAGACTGTACAGAGCTAACGACTCAATAGATGGCTAATATGCTTTTCAATTATCATGGGTGACAGTTTTACCAACTATTTTGCCACTGCAAAACATGGGTATCCTTTTTCCAGCCTCTCATACCAGTTTCTCCAACATCTGCTACATCATCACTAAGTTGACACAACATATTTAGGTTACTATCTTAGCAGTACCCTACTGTCAATACCAATTTCGATGTTATGTTCATTCTAACTCCTATGAAATAAATTATCAAACCTCAATTTTCTTTCTTACAAGAAGTCCAAAAATAAGTGTTTATAATTTGGAGGTGTCTGTCTTCCCGAGTATTAATTCAGCCACTCGTGCTCCTTCCTGCTTCTGGCTCTGGCATCTCTAACATATAGTTTTCAAGGTTACCATACTCACTAGCTTCAAGTTGATGGAGAAAGACTAAGGGAGGAATAGAAGGACTTCTCTAAGCCTGGAAATGAGTGCATTACTTCCATTCACATTTCACTGGTTAAGTCAATCACATGGTCTCACATGGTCACAACTGACTGCAAGGGAAATTGGGATATTTAGTCTAGCTGTATGTCCAGGAAGAAGAAATACGTTTAATGAATGACTAGTCAAGTTTCTGCTACAAAGTTCTAAAAGGCAAAAAATGCTAAATAAAAATAACAGAAAGTCACTCCAGGGGCTTTGACCATTCTAATGGGTTGGACCTTATTCTACTAGTTCCAAGAAGTTAATCATTTCATTACTATATAAAGCAAGAATTCACTTTCTTCTAAACAATGGGATTACTTCAAAGAAAGTGTTTTTGATAGTGTTATAGGTAGAGAAGTTAGACTGCAGAAGGTTAGTAAGTGAAATTTAGGAAACAAAAAGAGAAACTGAACATAGAATAC
Organism: Camelus bactrianus; assembly: GCF_048773025.1. Taxonomy (NCBI): domain Eukaryota; kingdom Metazoa; phylum Chordata; class Mammalia; order Artiodactyla; family Camelidae; genus Camelus; species Camelus bactrianus. The sequence goes on along the minus strand of NC_133540.1, from coordinate 85,126,296 downwards.
TCTTTAAAGCTTGGTTGTAAAGGAAAGGAAATAAGAGTGGAACCACAAATGTAGAGGATTGGAGACAGAAAAGATAACAAACAGAAGGGCAAGAGGGGATTGGAACTAAAGTACATACAGATACTTCACCTTGTGTAAGAGCAGGGAGTATCTCATTCCTCTGACACTGGAGGAAAGAAAAGATCCAGAAGTATCAGCTTCCAGCATTTGGAAAACTGAAGGATTTTGTACCTAATAGCATCAATCTTCTTGTGAAGTTTGAAGTAAAGACATATAATGAAATGTGGCTGGGATTTAAACACTGCAAAAATATCTTGGTGGGAGGAGGGGATAAAGTGCTGAAGAATACAATAGATAAGTAGGAAGGAGGAATCCAGCTGAGGTTATAGACCTAAATCTCTGGTGTTAAAATATACACTGTAGTGTACTGTTCTGCACCAGAACTTAGCAACCGCTGTAGGAGAGGTACAGGCAGATGGTTAGCACTTTGTGTCACGTATTTACTATAGCACTTATTACATTGTAAAGCCCCCTGGAAGCAGAGATTTATTTTATAAACTATGCACACAGTAGGCACATGATGAATTTTTGTTTGAATGAATTGATTCAATCATTGCCAATTCTGCCATAGTACTCTCTAGAGTACTGGCAACTGCCCACATTTCATATGGCATGCCAATACTAAAAAGAAAAAAAAAAGGCTAAAAAAATTTCAGGCACACTCAGCTAAACTAAGCAGTCTTAAAATGGCAACTATGTCAACTGAGGCATACTTTTTATCTTGTGCCAGTATATCTGCCTTTGATGTTTCCTTTATTTTCCTTATGCCACTGTTCTTATTGAACCAGAAAGAGATAATTCTGAGTTCAGTAAGCTACACTATTATTTCAAAAGTCCTGAAAGTTCTTCAGACACCCACGAATGAACTCAGAACTCCCATTACAATATTCCTTCCAAGAGATTCACAGAAAAGGATGATTATTTATGATGCTCACTTCACAGATAAAAGCTGAGTAGGTGAAGGGTGGAAGGACTGAATCGTCTGCAAAGACGGGCACGGTTCCTGCTTCCTTCTCCTGTCTTCTCTCCTTCGGAAACTTTGGATCTCCTTCATGCTACACAAGTATAAACTCAGAGGTTCATGAAGTCTATGATTCAAAAGTTAAACTTAGGAAAAGGGGGCTCTTTCCTTTACACGACGCCATCTCTCTAGATTCAAAGCCCTAACTCACCATTTGGCGGTAGAAAAAAATGGCCAGGCACGAAACTACGTACAACAGCCCAGAACAAGGCCCCACCTCCCGGATCTGGCGGTCAGGGCCTCCCGCTAACAAAGTGTCTGGTCTGCGCTTCCGCACCCGCTTTCCAACCGGCCCGGGCCGCCCTTCTCCAGCCTGCCAGCCAGCTCCACGCACCGCAGTTCTGCCCTCCCGCGAGGGCCCGGAACCCGGCCCTCGAAAGCTCACTTTCATCTTTCAGCCACCCGCGCGCCACTGCTCAGGCGACGGCTGATGGCGTCACCTCTACTTCCGCCTGCGGCTGCGTTCTAATCACCAGCAAGGAAGGAAGAAGGGAGGTCTGAGGGCTGCGTGTGGGGGGGAAATAGCGAGAAAAGAGAAATCCGGGTGTTCGCGGGTGCTACGACAGTAACTGCGCGCCTCCTCTGTCCTCACCGTCCCCCCATCGGAAGTCGCCTTAGGCACACTTCCCTGGTCTCTGGGTAGTCTCCCTTCCGCTGGGTCTCCCGACACCCCGATCTCCCTCTTTGCCTCTAACCGCCCCCCCCCCCGCTCCCTCACGCTCCCTCACGCTCCCTCACGCTCCCTCCCTCCCATCGTCAGGCTCCCCGCCCTTAGTATCGCGAGACGAGGTGAGAGCTGGCGGAGCGGCGGCGGCGGCGGCGGCAGTAGAGGTGACCGAGGCGGTGGCGGCGGAGGCGGCACCGAGTGCTGTGTCGGCCCCGGTGAGGCCGAAGTCGCGGTAGAGCGTAGCCCCCACGCCCCTCCCCCGCCCGCGCCCTCCCTCTTTCCCCGGGGATGGAGAAGGCGACGGTTCCGGTGGCGGCGGCGGCGGCGGCGGCGGCGGCGGCTGAGGGAGAAGGGAGCCCCCCGGCGGTGGTGGCTGTGGCGGGCCCCCCCGCGGCGGCGGCGGCGGTGGAGGTCGGCGGAGGCGTTGGCGGCGGCAGCGGGGCTCGCTCGGCCTCGTCTCCTCGTGGGATGGTGCGAGTCTGCGACCTGCTCCTGAAGAAGAAGCCGCCGCAGCAGCAACACCACAAGGCCAAGCGTAACCGGACTTGCCGACCCCCCAGCAGCAGCGAAAGCAGCAGCGACAGCGACAACAGCGGCGGCGGTGGAGGCGGCGGAGGAGGAGGTGGCGGCGGCGGCACCAGCAGCAACAACAGTGAGGAA